>NW_019154090.1:37171666-37393276 GCF_002288905.1 Enhydra lutris kenyoni | reverse complement strand
CCTTCGGCTCAGGTCATGATCCCAGGTCTTGGGTTCAAGCCCCGCATCGGGCTTTCTGCTCAGCAGGGAGCCTGCTTCCTCCTCTCTCTCTGCCTGCCTCTCTGCCTACTTGTGATTTCTCTCTGTCAAATAAATGGATAAAATCTTTAAAAAAAAAAAAAAAGAAACATCTGCTTTCTTGGTGCGAGAAGCAGAAGCTGGTAAGAACCATGACAAAAGCTGCCAAATCGTGATTGCTCCTGAGTCACGGAACCTGGACACATCTACTAATTCCTGTTCCATCATAGCTAGAAAGTAACTTCCAAAGCTTAAGGGAAAAAAGGGGGAAAAAATGGAGAACAAGCAAAAAGAAGCTCAACTTTACATTGCACAAAGCAAATAATTATATGACAGGTGTTCCGAATGTATTATTTTAACAGTACCTTAACAACCATCGCAGCAGAAAAAAATAGATCTAAAATTAGCTGTGTGGTATCAGTGACATTATCGAGTTGCTGGTTGCCTAGTCTGTCAAATGGAGACTATACCTGATTTTTGAAGGGGCATCGTGAGGTTACAGAGCAGAGAAACAGTTGACATGGCAGACACCGCTGTCAGTAAGGACCCCATCCAGTGCTCACCAAGCTCTTTCTACCTCTTTTATACTTTCTCTGTTCCTCCCGTGGCTGACTCCATCCTTACTGCACTGTGATGGCCCCCACGCCCTTGATAAAATATCAATTATTGACATGTTTTTCTACTTTATCCTTTGTACATTTCCTCAGCACACAGATGCTGGCCTTCGCTCCTGACTCAACATGTGGTAACCATGGATATGACAGGCTCCCTCCCTTGACCACTCTGTGGCCTCAGGACCCCATTAGCCATGTATATCAGCACTGGACAGGGGTACCTGACATCAGTCTCCACACTCCTGACTTTCCTTCACTTCTGGTGAAAAATCACACCACTCTTAACTTATCCTGTGCTTCCTGTGAGCTTGTCCATACAATTTGATCTTTTAAGGGAAAAAGAAAAAAAAAATACATCTTTATATCCCCAGGCATTTTGTGTCCTTAGCTAAAATTAGTACGGTTGCTGCTCTGCTATTTTAGGCAATGCAGGACATCCCTCAGTCTTCAGACCTATCCACCTAACCAGGTGAGTAGCATTACGCAATAGGTGGTATGTAGGTTAGACATGCCCAGGCTGCTCTTTCTACCCTGGTCTGCCAACAGAGTTAGCAAGAATGTGAGCCGGTGGGTGTAAAAGCCAGGAGAATGGAAACATGTGACATGGAGGGAAGATGTAAGTGGAAGAGTGAAACCCCCAGGAAGATAATATTTTAGGTCAGCTTCCCTAGAAGCAGAATACAGGATGGAGATTCTTGACAAGTAATGGGGTGTTCTCAGGAGAAACCTGTCAGGGAGGAAGAAAAGCAGGCTAGTATGGAGAGAGAAGGTAAGCAAATATATAGTTTCAGGTGAAGGCTAGTCTCCGTTTGACCCCACAGGGAGTTTTAAGATGTGAAAGGCACTGGGAGCGATCTGTCATTGTCGGAGGGCTGCCTCAGAAGAAGGGCACGACCTATGCACATCTCTAGACGATGCAGCTCCTGGAAACCTACAGCAATTCTCTCAGGAAAAGCCGGCAGCTGTGAGGCAGTAATAATCAATATTCAGCTGGAAGAAGGAGCCCTTTCCTGGTAAAGGGGGTTCGTGTGAGTACCAATCCTAGTGGCAAAAATGACAGAAACAGCAGAGCAATGTGTAAAAACAAATTTAAAAAAAGACCATGGAATCCTTAAATTCAGGGATTGGAACTTTCACTTGGGTTAAAATCTCATGTAGGTCCGTAGGTGAAACAGATACTCAGTGTTAGGTCATCAATGATTAAACTAAACCACAATTTATTTGGGATAGAATGAACTGGAAGAGGAAATAGTTCACCTCAAAGTGGGACATCTGAGTTCATAGAGCATGAAGATTATTTCAAGAAAAATGGAAAATTGTACCTAATTAACTCTTAAGATTCTGTCTTATTCTACCTCTGTCCTTCGGCAACAGATAAATTGTGTGGCAAGGAAGAAAAGTATAGGATGTGGCATAAAAAAGGAGGGAGTTCTAATCACAGCTTGGTCCCTGACTAATTTGTATGTCTATGGATCAGCCTTAAATGAACAGTCTCAGGTAATTCAATTCCAACATGGAAATTGTAATAACTGAGATGCCTCACCCATGGGGTTCTTCCGAGGCTCAAGTGAGTCAATGCACTGGGAAGGAAACTTGTGTCTTTTCAATGCAAGTGATGGACCCCCAAGTCCATGGGCCCAGGGCAAAATGTGATGTATTGTGTAGGGTCTGGGTTCAGCAGGCCACATGGGCTGTCATGCCAGGTCCCTCTTACCATCTGTCATATCTCTTCCTAGCCCAGTGTCAGCTTCATTCTTGTGAGGTGGATTGACACGTGACAGTGAACAGCTTTAAACTTCATCACATGAGGGATGCCTAGGTGGCTCAGCTGGTTAAGCTGTTGCCTTTGGCTCAGGTCATGATCCCAGGGTCCTGGGATTGAGCCCCACATCGGGCTCCTTCCTCAGCAGGAAGCCTGCTTCTCTGCCTCTGCCTGCTCATGCTCTCCCTCTCTCTCTCTCTCTCTCTGACAAATAAATAAATAAATAAATAAAATCTTTAAAAAAAAAACATAAAAACAAAAACTTCATCACATAAGAGGGAGGAACCTTCTTCCTCTGGACCTTAGTTAAAAAGAAAAAAAAAATGCTGACAAGAACTCTCTTTCCTACAGATTGTAAACCCTGTGAAAGAGACGTCAGTAGGTCACAGTGTTTGGCAGCCTCTCTATGACATGGAAAATTGGGGAAGAAATAGTTTCCCAAAATGAGGGCTTGTCCCAGGAGAAAAGAACTGAGGGGAAGACAAAAGATGACTCTCCACTGGGACCCTAGAGGTGGTGTCAGAAGATAGAAGCTCGAGTGTCTTTTTTTTTTTTTTAATGTATCGTGTCCTTGAGCACATCAATAAATCTATCTGAACATCTTCTTCATCTACAAAATGGGAATACTAAAATATATTTCACCAGGATGTTTGAGGATGAAAATAGATAATTTATGGGTGAGGATGCTTTGAAAAATGTAATGTGCTTTCAAAAATTATAAGAAGGTGTTATTATGAACTACTGTGCATTAAGTACACAGTGCTTCCCAGGTATATATGCATTTTGGATTCATTTTTTAAATGAAAAAGAGAGAATGTTTTAATGTCTACCCTCTCAAAGTTTGCAGCCACATCCACCATGCTGTAAGGAAATCAACAAGCTCTCCAAGGAAACAGCCTTAGCTGCAGTCAGTTCTCCCTTCAGAATAGCAGGTCCCTGTAGGGAGTGACTCAGGGTACTGTTCAGAGAGGTGTCAGTTCTACAGAGATTTCTCCTTTCATTCTGAGAAATCGAAAGTGATCCCAGCATAAAGCATTTGCAGCTGTGTTGGGAAATGAGCTAGTCACGCCTCGGCAATTTATGGCCAATTTTCCATTAATAAGAGAGAATGGAGTGTGGTTCAATCACTTTACAATCCAAACACTTGTTCTTAAGAATGGGGGAGACAGAATACAATGGTTTTGTTCTGTTTCTGAAAGAGCATTAATTCAATATTGTGTATCTTTGAAGAAAAACATTTTGATGGTTTTAGAAGATGGGAAGGTAAGCTTTACAGGAAAATATTTATCAAGACATGCATTAGAAATACCACCTAGAGTCCACCTGTGAAAGAAGGGCCTGAGGCCATGACCGTAGTACAAGTAAGAGGAATGGTGGGGAGGAAAAGAGAGAGTTGGAAGTGGGATTGGAAGTTTCAGGGCATAAACCCAAGACTGGGGTCTCACCTGAGTGACGGATTCCTCTAGTCAGAGGCCCAGAACCATGTGTGCATTGAAGGCTAGGTGTAGCAGAGCTAAGAATCAGGGTGGTACACAGAAATTGGGACACAGATGATGTCGAAGGCCCAGGATAGCTAGTTTGTAACATTCAAGGCAAACGGAGTGAAAGAGATGAATTCAGGGAGAAGGCTTGGGATAAGACACCAGTCAACTCTTGCCCCAGCTGGAAGCTTGTAACATATTCCCCAAGACATGTCTTCCCAAGGTTTGCAACAAGGAAGGCAAAATATTGGTTGCAAGAAAACACTCTGTGTGTAGAAAATGAAGATGGAAATTGCTTGCAGGTTCTGCAGAGGGAGAGACCAAAGGTTTCCCAGAATCATGGAGGGTTTCTTCTGTGGCTTCCATTCAATCCGTTTGCCAGGTCCATTCTCTCAGTTCTCTCTACACAGCATATTGCCAGGTGCTTCTCTTCACGTGGTTCCTTCAAAAGAAGATTTGGAGTTGAGAATTTGGGTGCAACTTTGGGAGGTGATATGAGGAAGACCCCTGAAAGAACAGGGAAGGGAAGCTAATAGGAGAGGAAGCCAATAAAGGCAATATCAATGAGCAGTGGCCTCTGTTGGCATCTGGGGCGGGGTGGGGGGTGCTGAGTAGAATCTGTCTCAGAACCATCCTCTGAAGCACAAGGAGGCCAGCGTGTTCATCCATCAAATCCTATCCCTCATGAATCACATTCATTGAGGGTGGCTCCTTGGGAGGCTAGCTCCCCAGCACTTCCAGACTCTACTTAGTCACTAAAGGGAGGAAGGCCCCAAAGTTGCAGGTGATATCCAAGGTGGGTCAAGGTGCCAAGGGAGGGGCACAGCCAGCACCTGCCACAGAGCCCCAAACATCCACACCCCTCACTCAAAGTTATCTCCCTAGTAAACCACTGCACTTCTACTCTGACTTGAAAACTTATCAGTGCTTTCCAAGGGTCAGCTGGTTTATCGCCAAATACATTAGAGTTCAAATCGCGATTGTTTTAGGTAAGCAAATTTATTTTATGTAAATCAAGTATATGAAATCCATGAAATATGAGTGCACAAGAAGAGATGCTTTCATGAAAAATAAGTTGAGTTCCTCAGAATAGTTTCAGGCAAGCAAACCAGTAAAAAATGTATAGAAACTGTTGAATTAGGTGTGGCTGAGAACACTGAGAAGGGCTCAGGGGGAGATGGTAACAATCGAGGGAGATTATTCAATCAGATTACTTTGCAAGTCACTTTAATTCTTGCCTCAATGTAAAGAAAGTGAGGTTGAGGATCTTAAGGGATGCATTAAGAGAGTGATTTATGAAGAGAGACCACACATCATGCCAATTAAGAGAAAAGACCTGAGCCTTACATCAAAGATTGGCAAATGAATGTCAATTTATATGTTTTAAGTTAAAATAAAAATGTTTAAGGCATGTATGAATCATTTTTTATGACCCCTTGCTTTCCGTGATTTCTTTTTTTTTCATTAATCAACCAACTGCTAGCGTGACAGGTGCCTCGACACCATTCCCAGGAAAATGCTCTGAGACCACGGCTCGATCCCTCACACAAAGTCAGCTGCCAGGAGTGTTTTATTTCAAGCATTCCACGAAAATTGAAGTATAAGGGAACAAGCGCTTCCTCGGGGGAAGGGAAGGGATTAAGGATCAAAAAGGTTAAGATTTCACTCTGGGAACAGCTCAGCCCAATCACAAAGAATCACAGGAGAACAAAGCTAATGAAATAGGCAAAGACGGGAAGGTGAATCCCGGGGCTTCCCGGGGGCACCCACACTGCAGGGAGCTTTGCAAAGTTACCAGGGGGCACAACAGTACCGTTCTGAGGATAATGGGAAGACCCAACAAATAAACTTTTAACTAATTTCCAGAGTAAGAAAGGTGTCAAATTCTTAGAGCCCTAAGATGGAGATGCTCAGGCTCTGGAGATTGCCTTTGGTCCCCTCCTCTTCTGATCATTTCACACCAAAACCCATTTATTTCATGCTTTGACTACCTGGACGCTTGTCACTTTGGAGAAACTCATTATGTGGTTCTTCTGGTTCACAAGACTGAGAATTACCGAGGTTTGCTACAAGGTTTTGTGGCTCACAACAAGGTACCCTGGCTTACCACCGATATGCTCCTCTTACCCTGGAAATATTCTAGCAATATCAGAATGAACCAAATGGGTTTGCTTTTCATAATGACTCAGATTTTCAGGACAACCAGGTAACCACACTGTGACTACTCTTCCCCCTTTGGCCCTAGGGAGCTTTCCCTGCTGGTGGGTCTGCATTCACAGGACAGGCCAGATGAGCTTAGATCTGTTTAGAAGGGGGGCCCTGGAGTCCAGCTGTGGTGGGCAGAATAACAGCCTCTTGAAGGTGGGCACACCCAACTATCCAGAACTCGTGAATACGTTATGTCACCTGACAAGGGAGAAGCAAGTTTGCAGATGGAATTAAGGTTGCTAATTAACAGACCTTATTAAGATTAGCCTGAATGATCTAGATGGGCCTAACGTAATCACAGGGAGGCGTAAGAGTCAGAGTATTTTGTAGGTTTTTTTTTTCTTTTTTAAAAGATTTATTTATTTATTTATTTATTTATTTATTTATTTGACAGACAGAGATCACAAGTAGGCAGAGAGGCAGGCAGAGAGAGAGAGAGGAAGGGAAGCAGGCTCCCTGCCAAGCAGAAAGCTTGATGCAGGGCTCGATCCCAGAACCCTGGATCACGACCTAAGCTGAAGGCAGATGCCCCGAGTCAGAGTATTTTGATGTAAGAAAGCCTCAACCAGCAACTCCTGGCTTTGAAGATAGAAGGGGATATGAGGAATGCAGGTGGCCTCTAGAAGCTGGAAAAAAACAAGGAAACACATTTTCCCCTAGAGCCTCTAGAAAGAAACCCAGGCCTGTCAACACATTGGTTTGAGTCCAGTGAGACCCACCTCAGATTTCTGACTCCCAGACTGTGAGACAATAAACTTGAGTTGGTTTAAGCCACTCAGTTTGTTATCATTTGGCACAGTAACAATATGGAACTAATACATCTGGATACCTGCTGCTTGGACTCAAAGTAGGTGTAGGGGCTCTGGGTAGGCGTATGCCTCAGCCCTCCAGATTCCTTGTCCTTGGGAGGAAAATGTGGCTACAGATGAGCTAGAGGAGGACCTCCAGAGAGCAAGGGCCTGAAGGCCTGAGTCCAAATGAGGTAGGTGTTGCGGGAAAATGCTGTAACGGGAAAATGCTGTAACAGGAAAATGCTACAAGGAAAGAAGAAAGCCTTGCTGGACAATGACAATGGGAAGGCCCAAGTCTGCCAGGCAACTGGGAGGGATCATGTAAACCAGGTTACTGGAAGGGGTCAAGTCCCCATGCTCTATCCCCTTTCAGACTGGCATTTGGCTTCTGGGTTAGAAAGGGCCATGTTCTGCTTTGCATTAGAGAAGGACAGTGAAGAAGGAAGATTCTGAGATGGGGGGATGAGGACAGAACTGGGGGAAGGGAGAAAGAAGGAACTGAGCCAAGGAAATGGTAGGAAGACAATTCCCCACAATCTCCAAAACCGGTTAAATTATACTCACTAAATAGTTTGCTTGGATAGATTTCTCATGGAGACCGGCCAAGCAATGGAGCTTCACGCCTGCAACAACATGGGTTATAATGGAAGCCAGAGCATATCTTGTAAAGCCCCTCATCCTCCTAGCTTTCAACACTTGTCAGATACTACTGGTGCAGAACTGAGAGCCTCCCTGAGAAATGTCCTCACCAGGTCATTGTCTCATCCAGGGGCAGCCTGCATGCGATGAATGCCTGTTCCAAGTATGAAGGTCCAGATGCATGCCCCAACTTGAGACACAGGGCTACCCAGGCTTAGATCAGAGGAATCCTCTGTGACAAGTGAAACACAGCCCAGATTCTCCCCAGGTCCAACCTGCCTCTTTCACTCTCCCACAGAGGATCCCAAGAAAACTCACCAAAAGAATTCCTGCATGGAATTCTCAGAGTCTCAGAGTCAGCTTCCTTCAGAAATTTACAATGGGGCTGGAAAAGATAGCAAGATATCCTCAAGGGCCATAGAATTAGAAGAAAGTTGGGGGAGAAGGCCCTCCATTAGGGAGAAGTCTGGATTGCAGGAAACAGTGGAATTGCAGTGAATTAGATCCTCAAGGGTCCGAACACATTCCATATTGTCACCGAGAGCCACAAATGCCTTGTAAATCCACGTGTGGCCCACCCACACTGCACAGGAAAGGACATAAGGGAATCTTCATCCTCAGGTCACACAATCATTTCCAGGGCCTCTGCATTTCTGTATGCTTGACTAATAAGTTGCCTTTTAGGTTTTAAATAAAAAGCAAAATGGCTAGAAACTGGAAGGAGATGCAAGATATGAATAAAGAGATTGAAGAGTGACCACATATCAGCAATTTGCCTGTAATGTCGGAACTTAAAATGCCTGTAATTCATTTGGAACTTAAAACCCTACACGATGTCCAGGCTAGGTTGCCTGGATAATCAGTCTAATTTGGTTTGGCATTTTGTGAAGAATGAAGAAAAGCCTTAACAATTTGGATTCCTTGATCCATTCATTGCAACAGCAGAAATGGCAAGACTGGCACTAGAATCATTATTTAAGGGAGACCATCAGTTTATTTTTGAAGGCATGATCAAACCATTATTTATAATTCTCAAATTTGGAAATCAAAAACTTCATTAATCACAGCAAAAAAAAATTTTTTTTTGCAAATTTTGCAAATTCTGAGACATCCATGTGACAGAATTGTGCCTCCAATAAGAAATCCCTGATTGTTTTTGTTTGTTTGTTTTTTAAGCAGGATCCACACCCAACATGGAGTCCAACGTGGGGCTCAGACTCACAACGCCGAGATCAAAACCCAAGTTGAAGAGTCGGGCACCCAACTGACTGAGCCACCCAGGTGCCCCAAGAAATCCTGTTTTTAAAGGGGTTGGAATTGTGTGAGGAAACACATAGGATATTAAGCAAAAATGGAATAAAATTGTTTATACGGTCTTTACCATGTAAAAGTACATGACTATGAATTATTAGGTGTTTTTTTTTTCTACTGGGAGAACTAAAAGCACACAGATGACTCTTAAAAAGGCGGCCTCTTTTTACAATAAATGTTAAAATTTTTAAGTGATTTTAAAGGCCAATTTCTAATATCTGTCAATTCCCTGGAAGAACACTGTTCATGTTTTAAATTGTTCAGTTGCAAGATATGAATAAGGAGCTACTTAGCATCTCTGTTTTGATCCCAATGGTGTCCTAACAGAGGCATCAAGAGTGCCATAGTTATAATAAACACAAATTGACACTCTTTAGCAGCTAAGTCTCCCTCTAGAAAAACCGCGCTATTGGACATGTGTGATATAGCAAACCTAGAGACAGAACTATCAGTCTGTGCTTGAGAGCAGTGGTTTGCCGAATCTGGTCCCTGGACCAGAAGTAGCCACATCACCTGGGGACTTGTTAACTTGTTAAAAATGCAGAATCTCAGATCCCTCCCCAGCTCTGCTGAATCAGAAACTCTGGGGCAGGATACAGCCATCTTTTACAAGCCCTCTGGGAGAATGTAATATAGGCTAACGTTAGAGAATCTTTTCTTGACATTCATGAACTGGGGAACAGACGGGACAAATGTGGATGTGACCTCGTGCCACCTACATTTTTCAAGGGCATCGATCTAAAGCTCTCATTAGATTCTCAGAAGAATTTGTGATCCAGAAAAAGAAAAGATATATATAGAGAGAGAGACATATATATATCACAGGTACAACAATATCAACGGGATTTCAATCTCACAGGAACAGCAAGGACATAACTACTCTAAGCAATTAAGAACCTCTTTGTCTCAAAGTCCTCAGTGACTCTAGAAGGTTAACGTGGCAGATTTGGATGCCTGATTGTAACAGCTTGTGGTAACTGATTGCATTAAAGTCCCCAATTCTTGGCCTCCCCACACCCTGCAAATGGATGACCTGTAAAAGACTGGTCTCTGCCTTTTTGGTCTGCCCAGCATTCCCTCCCCTTTCAAGGGAAACCACTCCCAATTTGGGAGATAGGCTCACCCTCCATTCCATGTGATACTAGGAGAGCTGTTCATCATTGTACCCCACCTCTGTGGTCACAGGAATGAGTACCCAATTTCCAAAAATAGCAGTCCATCAGTCTGGTCAAAATGATTGGCCAAGAGGTGTTCGCTTGACCCAAATTGGGCCAAAGGAGTCCTTTCCTGGGATTTTATATGCACATACTTAGAAACAAGATGTGTCCCCTCTTCCCCAAAGTTACTAAGCTAAATGAATGGGAGCCTGGGCTTGGGTGTAACATACCCACACACAGAGTTTGGAACCATATGTGTTAGGAGAATGAG
Organism: Enhydra lutris kenyoni; assembly: GCF_002288905.1. NCBI lineage: Eukaryota > Metazoa > Chordata > Mammalia > Carnivora > Mustelidae > Enhydra > Enhydra lutris. Next base: position 37,382,985 of record NW_019154090.1, on the reverse strand, counting down.
CCCAGTAAGAATCACAAGACAGAGAGAACGAGTAGACTCATTCACATCTTGGGTGAGAAAGGAGGAGAGAGGGGAGGTGAGGGAGGCCTTTTATTATTATTATTTCATTTTATTTAGTTTAATGTTGTTAGAGTTCTGTGAGTTGGCAAGTGTAGGCAGTTGTGTGCCCACCATCACCCTCAAGACACAGAATAGTTCATCACCCAACATGTCTGTCTGCGGTCACCCTTCCTCCCACATCCTGGCAGCCATGGATGTTTCATTTGTCACTACAGTTTGCCCTTTGCAAAACTGTCATACAGATGGAATCGTAGAGTATGTGGTATTGGGGGTCTTATTTCCTTCGCTTAGTACAATGCATTTGGGATTTTTCCATGCAAGTATCTGTACAGATACCGTTGCTTATCTTTTCAGCACTCTGTTCCTTTCTATTCCTGAGTAATATTCCATTGCCTATTGACAAACATTTATTTCCAGTTCAAGGCAATTATGAAAAAGCTTCTAAAAATATGTGCATACACAGGTTTTCATCCAATTTAGATAAATATCTAGGAGTAGGATTTCTTGTTCATATAGTAAATATATATTTAGCTGTATAAGAAACAATAAAACCATTTTCCAAAGGGGCTGTCCCATTTTGCATCTCTCCCTGTAGTGCATGAGAATTTCTGTGGGTGTCTCCAGAAGTTCTTAAGGCCAGTCCCTCCCCTCGATCTCCTAATTGAGTGATCAAATTCATAAGTTTCTTATTAGTATGGCCAGCATCTCTTGTATAATTTATTCTTCTTCTGTATTGGGGACAAAAGGGGACAAAAGGGACATCTATTTGAGTCCTTGAGCCAGGGAATTTGCTAGTAGCAGAACAAAGAGAATAACAGTTTAACAGCTGTCCATTCATGTCACAACTTGATACAAAGCTCCTAGATAATGCATTGAGAAGAACCTGTGTACTCTTTCTTAGGAAGTAAAATGTCCTGTTACTTCTAAATTTCTGCAGCGAACATGGAGTGGAGTGTGGGGTGGGGAGGGTGGGAAATGGGGAATGGGGAGAGGGAAGGAACAGAATGGGCTACCTTTTCTTCCTCTTTCTCTTGTTCCCAAGAACAGCCTATAGAAGCTTCAAGTGGGTCTACTAGTAAGTTCTGTCAAAAATAAGGTATGAAAGGTCTTCAGATAGAATCCTCATTCAATGTCCAAATTTGAAGTTAGTTGGGAACATTATTTTTTTAATACCCTATACATTAACTAAATCCCTGAACTATTTCCTTGCTACTAAAAAGGAAAACCATTAAGTGTGGGTGCTTTACCTGCTGTCCAAATGGGAACACAAGGTTGGACTAAATCATCACTCAATGTCCACTTCAGTGACATTAATCTCTGGAAATGAAGACAAAGTAGAAATAACCAAGAGTGTTCAGTCTGCCTCAGTTATAATGTAACAGAAAATTGTTCATTTCACAAAAATCTATGAAACGGGAGACAACAACCCAGGTTAAATTAGAAAGACTTTCTAAGAGATGTGCCTGGGTGGCTCAGTTAAGTGTTCAACTCTTGATTTCCACTGAGGTCATGATCTTAGGGTCATGAGATTGGGGCCCGTGTGTGCTCTGTGCTGAGCATGGAGTCTGCTTGGGATTCTCTGTCTTCTTCCCCCTCTATCCCTTCCCCTACTCTCTAAATAAATAAATAAAATCTTTAAAAAAAAAGAGAGAGAGAGAGAGAAACTTTCTAAGAATATTAACAAGTGATCCTAACTTCAGGAGAATAAAAGGAAGGCATTGAGGTGTGTGTGTGTGTGTGTGTGTGTGTGTGTGTGTGTGTGTCCTGGCATTTGGCATTTCTTACACACTAAATGAATCATGAGTTCTCTGATAAGGACAGCAGGAAAGGATTTATAGCATAAACAGCCACACCTGATCGTACGAGGAGTACCTACCATGCCAAGGCTATAAAGGAAATCAAGATCAAGGGTTTTACTCTGGTGGAAAAGTAGGGAGGTTAGGCTGAGATGAGAAATGTGGGCCATTAAATTGGTAAACCCCTCTAGAGGACTGGAAAACAAAAGCAAGCCCAGAGCTCAAACACTCATGTGTGACACTCACACCTTGGACGTCCTAAAGAGAACAGTGGTTAAGCCCAGGGACAGGGTGGCAATTTTCCCCCACAGAGCAATTTGCTATTCCTTTTTGTTCTTGTGCCTGGCGACGACCTAATGAGTCCTTAACATTATAGCATCTCTTCCCAAGCAGGATAAAGGTACTCACCTGCTTTAGTAGATGTTTTAACATGAAAACACCTCTATAATCCTCAGACTTAACATTTGGAGTCAACAATATAGCTAATGTGCGGGAACAACAGCCATGACCATATGCCCAGCATCATATTGGGCAATGTAAGGGGATCAAATATAGGTAGTATATAGTGCCTAATCTCAATGAATGTGTAGCTTATTACAGTCAAGCGAAGAAGAAAAAATAAAACTTTGTGGCTGGATATGTGGATGGATGAAAATATCAACTTAATGTTTTCTCTCATTTCTCTTATTTTATTGTCCTCCTTTTTCCCATTCAAATATGTATCCACTTGAAGATATTAAGAGTGGAATATCATTACTTGGAGATACTCATTTATGGTTTTCTCCACTTTATGTTCCCCTTCCCTTCTCTCACTCAGTACTCCCAGAGTAAGATGGAGAAGGAGGGGAGGCCAGTCCAAGGGCGTGTTATTTAATTGTATGGCTCCATCCGGCTAGGGACCTCATGACTTGGGTTATAGAAGTACCTCTGACCGCCCTCAGGAGGAGAGAAGAGGGGAGTATTTACGTGCTGAATTCACAGGCTTGATGTACGTGGGTCCATGTGTGTCTGTGTTTTGGAGGAAAGGTGTCTTAGATGATAAACACATAGGTATTGTCTGAAAGACATCCTGACTTTTGTGTCCAAAGGCCTAAATCCAGTGATAGGGTGGGGGTTGGTAGTAATAAAGCAAGTGATCTCAGGAAGCAAGGAGCCTTCCTTTCCCAAGTCAAATAGAAGATACTTTGTAAGCTTTGAACGGTAAAGAGAGGTGAGCAGGTGAGCAAGCATTTGGGAGCTGAAATTATCATTAGAGTTGTGTGGGGATTGTCTATGAGGTTATCAGGGTGAGGAGAGGCAATTCAGATGTTTCTCCAACTAAAACAAGAGCTTCAAAGATGTTGGGATTCGGAAGACATAAGCAGAAGTAGGGAGCTAGCCTAACATTTACCCCACCTTCTAGCCCTGAGGTACAAAGAGCTTTGGCTGGATGGGCTCTGTATCACAGCCTCCCATACCCTCCTCACCTGTCTCCCTCTTCCCCAGATGCCACTCCTGTAGCTTAGGACCACTTTCCAGAATAAACTGCCTGCACTTGAGCCCTTCCCTTGGGCTCTGTCTAGGGAGGGGAGCAGGGAAACCCAAACCAAGACAACAGAAAAGGTGAGTATGACTCGAGAAGCTTTCAGACCCATTTTGAAGATGTTTATACTCTTTTAAATTTCATCACTCAAGTCACTCTTTGCTCCTATTCCAATTGGTTTCATCGTACTACTGGGAATTTACCCCAAAGATACAGATGTAGCAAAAAGAAGGCCCATATGTACCTCAATGTCCATGGCAGCAATGTCTACAATAACCAAAATGTGGAAAGAGCCAAGATGCCCTTCAACAGACAAATGAATAAAGATGTGGTCTATATACACAATGGAATATTACTCAGCCATCAGAAAGGATGAATACCTGACTTTTGCATCAACATGGATGGGACTGGAGGAGATTATGCTGAGTGAAATAAGCCAAGAAGAGAAGGTCAATTATCATATGGTTTCACTTACTTGTGTAACATAAGGAATAACACAGAGGACATTGGGAAATGGAGAGGAGAAGTGAGTTCGGGGAAATTGGAGGGGGAGACAAATCATGAGAAACTGTGGACTCTGAGAAACAAACTGAGGGTTTTAGAGGGGAGGAGTTGGGGGGGTGGTTGAACCTGGGTACTAAGGAGGTACTAAGGAGGGCATGTATTGCATGGAGTACTGGGTGTGGTGCACAAATAATGAATCTTAGAACACTGTCAAAAATTAATGATGTACTATATGGGGACTAACATAGCATTAAAAAAAAAAAAGAATTTATTAAACCTGGAAAGTCCCCTCCTAAATGCCACACTCAACCAGCTGCTCCCACTTTTCATCTTTCTGGAATGTCTTTACAATATTTGACAATTCATTCAAGCTCGGGTCTTCTTTGCTTTGCAGGTTACTGCCCCGATCGTATTCTTTCCCAGGATGCCTCCTCTGGCTCTCCTTCTCCCAGTAGCCTTGAGAACGGGCTCTTGAAACTAATATGCCTCTAGCTCCATCCAGTTCAATTGAAACCCTCCACCGTGTCTTTTCATGTGTGGGTTTCAAATTTGGATTTCCCCCGAGATTTCTCCTGAATTCCAACCCCATATTTACACCCATCGGGTGAAAATTCCATCCTGGATGTTATATACAATCTCAGTAGATCCATAACTAAACCAAACATTCACTCCAAGCTGGAAATGCAAACACTGAAAACAACAACAGCAAAGGCTGAATATGAGAAACACAGGGGCGCCTGGGTGGCTCACTCAGTTAAGCATCTGCCTTCTGTTCAGGTCATGATCTCAGGGTCCTGGAATCGAGCTTTGCATGGGGCCCATTGCTCAGCAGAGAGCCTGCTTCTCCCTCTCCGTCTGCATCCTGCTCCCGCTGCTTGAGCTCTCTCTCTCTCTCTGCCAAAAAAAATTAAATGAAATCTTTTTTTTTTAAAGGAGAAAAACAAAATAGAAATAAATGGCACATCTAGAGGTTCTAATCTTAGGGAAAGACAAGGAGATAAAATACAAGGAAATAGGAGGAATCAAAAGTAGAATATTCCAGCCTGGTAAATAGAAAGAGTGGCATTTTAGGAGCAGGTTGGGGGAGTTGAGAGAAAAGCAATTTTAGGATGAAAGGAAAGATGAAGAGCTCTGTGTTGATCATGTTAGGTTTCTATACTGACTTTTCTTCCTAATCCATCCCTATCAGAAGACCTCTGGTCCTTTTCTATTTTTCTCACTGATCTTGGTCACATGATATGTTACTACCACGTTGAATTCCACTTTCTTCAGTCTCACTGGGACTTCTTGAGGAAAATGTCGCTAACTTCCAACAAGGTATTTCTTTTCATCTTTCTCCTGAAGCCAAACTTGTTACTTCATAAACAATACAAGAAAAATTATTTATAATACAGAAATAAAATCAAAAATAAAAATAATAAGAATTAAAATATACCACATATAAAAATAACCACCAAAACTCCCACCTGGAATCCTACAGCTATCAGATTTTCTAAAACCACTCCTTACTTTCGAGAAATGACTGAAAAGTTTGTTCTATATTATTTTAATACTCAACATGCATCAGGAAAATACCATTCAACCAAACAACATAAGGCCTGTGACTAGAACCAGGTCGACAAATTCATGTGAAGAGTCCAATGGCATAGAGCATATATTTTATTTTATTTGCAAATCCTTCATGCCTTCCACTCCGTTTAGAGGTCTGAAAGCAGCCACCTTCCTAATAGCCTGATTTACTTGTCACCCACCTTTGTGCCATTAGAAACCTGTTAATTGCTGTCTTGGTAACAAAGGAAAACAACACCATTGTGCTACTAATAAAAGACTGTGTGAATTGCTTCTCCTCCGAAAGGCAATGATTTTAATCGACTTTATTTTCCCAAAAAGAAATAGAGATGCACAATCATGGTGAGGTCTGCCCTCATTAATGGAGATGCATCACTAATTTAAGATGAAAACAGAAGTCTGGTGAATATCCATCTTGCGGCTCCCCAGCCTGAAACACACAGAATCTGGTGCGTGAGCTCCTCTCACTCCCCTCCCCTCTCAGCGTGCTCCTCCCGGGACCGATAAAGGACCCGGGAGAAGGTAAAAAGCTGCACGTTACTCTGTAGCTTTATCCCGGCTGCGCTTTAGAAAACAGATTTGCAGGCTCTGAACCAACGGCAGTAAGTCACTCAGCCCATTTTCTCAGAATGACGGCTGTGCCATTACTGTTTGCTTCCCAGTAACGATAACCACGGACAGTAACAAATACGCAGAGACATTTTCTTCTCTGCACCTCAGAAAGCTACGCCTTCATGAATATCTCTTCTTTAGCTATTTCCTAATCCAATTTTTTCATGTCAGAGCTGGGAATTTGTGTGACAGGGCATTTGGTGTGTTTCCATAAGGCTACAATCAGCCACACTCCTGCTGATTCGAGGTAGCTTCACAGTTTAAATCTGTGATAATCAGCTGGATTCTCAGGTCTGGGAGTGGCCATATTCATAAGAGCCCCAGATTATAATAGAAAGCTGGGGGACAAGTATGAATGGTGAGGATGAGATACATCCCTCTTTTGACCTACTGGAAGAATTCGTTGATGAAAATTTCATGTCCTCAACAAATACTTCCTGTGTACCAACTCTGTGCTTATGGGGCCCCTACCATGCTATGCAGGGGGTGGGGAGGCAGCTGTGAACAACATCCCTGACATCCTTGCTCTCCCGGAAAATGCATACTTGGCAGGGAGTGACATTACAATTATGCAATTAAATTAATGCATTCACAGAGAAAGTCTAGGTAATTGTGCTCCGAAGAAAATCCAAGAGGTATTGTGACCGACAGTGATTGTGGGGAGGGTAGCACCGCTTAAAAAGATATGGCCAGGCAGGGTCTCTTGGAAGAGATGACATTTGAGATGAAGTGGATCTTTTAAAATATGTCCCCCTATGGGGCACCTGGGTGGCTCAGATGGTTAGGCATCCTGAGATCAAGCCCCACTTTGGGCTCCCTGGCTGGCTCCTTGGGGAACCTGCTTCTCCATCTCCCTCTGCCTCTCCCCCTGCTTGTGTGCTTTCTCCGTCTTTCTCTCTCTTTCAAGTGAATGAATAAAATCTTTAAAAAATAAAATGAAATATGTCCCCCTAATTCTTTGATACTCTTCCCATCCAGAGGTGGAATCTATGTCCCTATCCCTTTTGCTTGAATCCAGGCTCTCTGCCTGACAAACAGAATGAAGCAGAGGGGACACCATGCCAATTCTCCAGCCCAGGCCTTAAGAAACTGGCAGCTTCTACATCTGTGTCTGGGGAGAGTGTGGGGGATGCTTGTTCTTGGAACTTGGCCACCATGCTGTGAAAACGCCTCATCAGCACACAGCGAATTATCTACCATAGAGAGGTCAGCCCCATATTGCCTCCTTCTGCCACATGTCACTTCCAGAAGCAGAGATCACTTCTATCATTGATCTGTAGCCCCTTCCTAACCCGAAATGCCACTTAGCATGACAGAGTAGAAATGTAGCCACTGAGATACAGAGATGTAATTCTACCCTCCAGGCCACATTATATATGTGCTATCTATAGGTCAAAATATTTATGGTCCATATAAATGCCTTATTCTTTGCATAGAAAAAGGGCACCATAGGCCTACTGCCACCGGGATGTAAACTTTAAGTGGCAGGCAAGTGACAGGTCAATGTAAGAAATACATCAGGGTCAGACAAACACTTGAGCAGCCTTTGGATGTATGGCCCTTTGTTGCTTGTCCCCCAGATAAGACAAAGGGGAGTCAAACCCAGGTGTCTCTTCTTGGAATGCCAGAAGTTGAATGCTTCATCAGGATTTTCAATGGTGACTCAAGACTTTCATTTATGCTAGGAAGAGCTGATTAAGTCGTTTTACTTCATGAGCAATGAAGGGTTTTGAGTTGATTTTTCTCCTGGCAACAGTTAATTCTGGTAAAACAACATCATGAAAATGTTGATGGAGAAGAGCAATACTAATCCCTCAGATGTTATTTATTAGCGATGTGTTATATAACAAATACAAGCCATAAATTTAAGGAAATTCAATGTCGTTAATCATTCACCATTTATAATGAAGACCCACACAACTTCATTTGAACACTCTCTTCTCCCAATCTGCTTATTACAAGCTCCGCCATGGCTGCCTTTTCCATCCTGTGACAAATCTCCTTTCCTTCTTCACTTCCTAATCTTCCTTTATAATTCTATGAACAGTAACTATTCTCTCTATCTGTTGTTATGGCTTACCAGCCTAAGGCAAGTTCTCTCTGCCTTTTTGCTAAAAGGAGCCTGAATATTTGTGTTCAGGTATAATGTGCCCAACCCCCAGGGGACAAATCCTATTTGGTCTAAACCCATTCCATTTCACCTGTAATTTGTCTATGTAGATAATGTAACACGTTCTAGCCAATAAGATGGCTGGAGAATTCTGCTGAGGCATTTGGGGAAGACTTTTCACATTGACTAGGAAAAATAAGGAGAAGAAAACCTGCTTGATGCCTCCTTACTGTTGCTCAGATCACTGTCATGGGACAATGTGATATTTAGAGCTCAGTCAGCCATCCTGTGACACGAGGACAGACACCTCTATTCTGAAGATGACAGATGAGAAGGAAGGAAATGCCTGAGCCTTTGATGCTATCCAAGTTGTTCAACCAACCCTGAGATTGCCTGACAACAGGTTTCTTATTAAGTAAACAAAAGCCTGTCTTGAGTTTAATGCATATTTGCCCAGCTCTTTGGTCTAATGAGGTTGTGTTCAGCAAACCGAGTGAGAGAAGAAAAGAGCAGGACCATTCCTATTACTCACAAGACTAGGGTAGGATCGTAACAATGGCCCACATGCCATATGCCTAAGTACTGAAAAGTGATAAGCTACAAACCACTACATAAAGTATGTTCTATCCTTATATCTTGGAAAATACTCTTCCGTCATAATCATCTGAAAAGCCAAATTGCAGTTTTGAATGTTTGGACTCCTTTGGGAGCATCGTGTTGGAACACAGTGGTGCAAGGAGAGCCAACTCCAGTCCTGGATCTATGGGTTGGCCCTCTTCCTTTTTCATTCCCAAGCTCGATCCTACATGTAAGGCGTCCTGAGAAAACATCTTTGGACACTATCCTGCAAGGTTAATTTTCATCCACCTTCGCCCATACTTTCTGTCAATCTCTGGGCCTCAGGGCACACACACCTTTGGAAGGGCAGACCTCAGAAAGAAGCACATGGGGGCCCTGGAAGCAAACTTTTATGACCCTTTGGAAATAAATTTTAGGGCCCTGGCTATCTGAAGAGTAATCTAGACAGAAAGGCTTTGTCTCTGGACTGCAGCAGTCATGGGGCCCTCCCAAGCTAGAGCAAGGGCCCCCTCTGGCTGGGTCTAAGACAGTACTGAGGAAAAGCCCATCAACAGCTGACAGTAACCCAAACATGATGAGAGGATGGGCTGAAATGCAAAGATCCAAGCAGTATGTTCATCCCAGGAACACCAAAAATAAGTCTTCCATTTTTCACTTTATTTGTAAGATCAGAACTTCAGCAATTTTCAGCAAATAAAAAAAGTAGTTGCTCTTAGATATAAATACACAGAGATGGGTCTATCCTGAAGTTAATGAAACTTAAGATCCAAGACCCCTCACTGCACAGGTTCTGAGAAAGAAGCCTTGGCAACCTGCTCACATAATGCTGATGCTGCTTTTGGTAAACAAGAAGGCAGACATCACCATACATTGAAGGGAGCAGAAAGTTTTTTGTTTTTTTTTTTAAATATATGTAAAGATAGGGGCACCTGAGGAGTTCAGTTGGTGAATCACTTGACTCTCGATTTTGGCTAAGGTCATGATCTCAGTTGTGAGATTGTACCCCCCCCACCCCGCTCTGTGCTAAATGCAGAATCTGCTTGGGATTCTCTCTCTCCCTCTACTCCCCACCCCCAACCCCAGCTTCCTGGCTTTCTCTCTCTTTCTCAAATAAATAAATGAAATCTAATATATATGCGTAATGGTAAAATTTTTGAAATTTTTAACTTTAAAAGTGATATCTGGAGTGATGAAAAAATTCTGGAAATAGAGAGTGTATTAGTCAGAGTTCTCCAGAGAAACAGAACCAATAGGATATATATAGCTATATATAAGAGGAGATTTATTATAGGAATTGGCTCACACAGTTATGAAGGCCAAGTCTCACAATATGCCATCTGCAAGCTGGAGAACCAGAAAAGCTGGTGGTATAATTCAGTTCCAGTCCAAAGACCTGAGAACCAGGCAGCCACTGGTGCCTTCAGAGTCTGAAGACCCCAAAATCAGGAGCTCTGGCGTCTGAAGGCAATAGAAGATGGATGTCCCACCTCAGGAAGAAAGAATTCCCCCTTGTTTTGCATTTTTGTTCCACTCAGACCCAAATGAATTGGCAATGCCCACCCACATTGGTAAGGGTAGATCACTTTACTCAGTCTACCAAATCAAATGCTAATCTCTTCCAAGAACACTCTCACAGACACACCCAGAATTACTGTTTTACCAGATGTCTGGGCATCATCCCTTAGCCCAGTCCAGTTGACACATGAAATGAACCATCACGAATAGCCCTGGTGACACAATATTGTGAATGGTTTCAATGTCAATGAATTATACATTTAAGTGGCTAAAGTAGTAAATTTCATCTTGTGTATATTTTACTGCAATAACAAGCATCCCCCAAATGTATCATCTTTAGGCCCTGCAGGACTGTGTGATGCCAATCATTCAATCCTCCTATTACACATTCTTTGAGCACTTAAGATGCATCAAGTATCAGGAGAGTTAAAGGTTAATAGACAGCATCTTGAAGGCATCACCACCCTCCTGCCCCTCACTTCCCTGAAGAGTATCTTGAAAGTGGGAATTGTCTTAGCCTTTTTAGTGAGTTAGACATGACACTTGACCTCAAAGAGCTTTGGCTCCATGTCAAAGGCCAACTTGAGCAGGAATAACTCACACCCAAAGCCATCTTGGAGATTTAACAACATAATGTGTGTAAGGTGCTCGGCATGGGCCTGGCCAGTGTCAGACACAACTCATGTAACTTCACCCTGTGATTCGCAGCATTACCCTCTCCTCTCCCGGCTCCTAGAGAGTTTTGTGACAGACAAATTCTAAGGGAGCCACAGACTCATGCAGTTTACAATCTGTTAAGTATTTTGCCAATTTTATGCTCAGTGTTTAGGGAAAATTAAAGAAGGAAAATATCATCGCCTATTTCCTATAAGTGCTGGGCTGGAAAGAACACAGACAGGAAGGAGTCAGTCTAAATCTGTCTAAGGCTGGCCTTCCCCAGAGGCTTCCCTGATGGAAGGTACAGGTGTGTATTTGCAGGTGGGCCTAGGAAGCACCTTTAGGGAAGAAGGGGGAAGTGAGACTGGCAAGGGGTGGGGGCCGAGGAAGGAGAAGCTGATGAGCAGGTCCCCACCGTGGGAGACCATGGAGGACCCCTGGGAAACCGTGGCCCTGCCTGGGCCCAGAGCTGTGCATTCCAGTTCCCCTCCACTGTTGGCTGAAGACGGCTTCTGGAGGTGCTCACTTCTCAGCACATCCAACACGCCTGCTTCAGGAGCCAGAGAAAGCACTCAGGTGGAGGGGTACAGGTGTCCTCTGACTGACATGATCAGTGCATGCTGAAGGGGAAGGACTGAGGGGATCTGGGAGAGGTCCCATCAGTGTCTGCCTGTACCACCAACTTGGATAACTCTCAGCACAGTAAAAAAAAAAAAAAAATCCCCTGTATTAGATTCCTAGGGCTGCCCTAACAAAATACCACAAACTAGGGACACCTCGGTGGCTCAGTCAGTATAGCAACTGACTCTTGATTTCAGCTCTGGTCATGATGCCAGCATGGAGCCCACTTGCGATTCTCCCTCTCCCTCTGCCCTTCAAAAACAAAACAAAACAACCCAGAAACTAGGTGGGTTTTAAAAAACATTAAATTATCCTCTCACAATTCTGACATCAAGGCATCACCAAAATCAAGATGTCAGCAGTGCTATGATCCCTCTAAGACTCCAGTGGAACCCTTCCTTGACCCTTCCTAACTTCTGGTGTAGTTTTCCTTCCTTCCTTGGCATTCCTTGGCTTGCAGATGAATCTCTCCAGTCTCTGCCTCTTTCCTCACATGGGGTCCTCCCTGTGTGTTTCTGTCTTCACTTGCCATCTTCTTATAAGGACAGTGGTCCTACTGGAGTAGGGTCCCACCTGGTGACCTCATCATAACTTGATTACATCTGCATAGACCCTACTTCCAAATAAGGCCACATGGACAGGTACTGGGCATTTAGGATGTCAACATATCACTTAAAGGGACACAATCCAACCCACAACAACCTCTCTGGCATCAATATTTTTTTTTGAAAGGTAGGGATAATAATTTACATTTTATCGGCTTGTTTTGAGTGGGGGGGGGGGACCCAAATTACATAAAACATCACTAAGCAATCTGGGAGGATCATACAAAGCCCACTCTCTGGCAAACCCAAGGAACTTTGTATAAAAGGAAGCAGAATTGTCTTCTAATAGTTAAACTTGGAAACAAACAAGGAGTCAGAGCAGAAATATACAAAATCATCTTTTAAAAAGCACAATGGTGACCTAACTGAAGTATTCACCTCTCTAAAGAATGTTTAAAGTAACAGAGTCAGAGAGCAAAGACTGCCTGTTCCCATCCCAATGGAGAGTGGCAAAGAGGATGCCCTAGAACTTCCCCTTCATAAGAAGATCTTCAATGCTAGGACCTGTGCTCACCTGTGCACCTGCTGAGGCTGACTGGATGTCCCGTGTCACACGCCTTCTCAGGGAGGTGACCCAAACCATGCCACCTCTCTCTCACTGTCTTTATTTTTCTCTGTAAATTAGTATATCAGCATTCTGATTTTATGCCTCAGACCCAGCAACTTGCTCCTCTACTCCTGAGAAATGCATCCCCTCCCTCCAGTACTTAGGACACTGACTTTGGCCAAGTACCCTGGAGAGGAGGGCAGCCAGAGCCTCTCAGCCCAACATGCCTCTTAGTTGCCTTCAACAGCCCCTGTCTTTCTTGCTCACGCCTATCCAGGTGGCTCTTTTTCATGTGCACTTGAATATCCTGGGAACCTTCTTTAAAAACACAAATCCTGACTCAACACCTCTGAGATGGATTCTGAAACCTGTGATTCTAACAAATTCACTGCTGCTGCTCCCACTGCTCTGGGGTCTACACCTTGTGGGCTATTAGACCCGGCCACCCAAAGGCTGGTCCAGAGACCAGCAACCTGGGCATTGCCTGGGGGTCTGTTAGAAACACAGTTCCTCCGGCCCCGGTTGGACCTACTGAATCAGAAATACAGTGTTTCAATAAGCCCTCCCAGATCTCAGACTCATGAGAATACTGGGCTAGAGCATGTGCTTAACATGTTTATATATATATTTTTTAATATTTTATTTATTTATTTATTTAGAGAGCACAAGTAAGGGAAAGGGCAGAGGGAGGGAGGGAATCTCGAGCAAACTCCACGCTGACCACAGAAGCCAACGCAGGGCTCGATCTCACACCCCTGATATCATGACCTGAGATGAAATCAAGAGTCGGATGCTTAACTGACTGAGCCATTCAGAAGCCCACATGTATATACTTACTACAGTTTCATTTCTGCTTTGTCTGCCATGAAGGATTGAGGGAAGGAAGACATGTGTATGATAAATCATACGAGCATCAGTGAACACAAAGAACAGGAATGTTTGAAAGACCCTGGAGATTCTCTGTGATCATATCAGATGAGGGAGCTTATGCATGCCAGGGGAAGGGAAGGAGGAGAGGGACAAATCCTAGAGCCATCCAAACCCACGTAGCCTGAAGATGATGCTTCTTCGTCCCAGAGGATACAGAAAACAGTCTGAGATAAAGAAAGTGACCCACAATTAGGGGAATCAGGAACCCTCACTCATCATAGCAGGAAAGGAATTGCCCTGAGGATGTGTACAACATGCAGGAAAGCGTCTCTCTCTTTCCTTTTATTGACTTTCCTGTGGTTGCAAAAGCAATAGTTTATAGTCACAGAATATTTAGAAACTACAGAAACAAAAAAAAAAAAGAAAGAAAAGGAAAGAAACTACAGAAAGACAGAAAATAAAAATTATCCTCAATCCCACTTACCAGACATGATCACGTTATCCATTTGATATTTTATTGTATATTCTATATCCTATCTAGATATATGGACATATACACATGGCTATATATATGACATTTTTGTAAATATCTATCTATCTAGACACATACACACACACATCTATACATGTTATATATAAAAACAGAAATAAGCATAAACACCTATGGAATACATTACAGATGCATATATACAGATATCATACATATGACATGCATACATGCAATATATATATATATTAAAACATTTCAGAACATAAATGTGCACATGTGTACATATTATACATACATATGTAATATTATAAATATATGTCTACATAAAATAATGTATATACATAGAAGTACTAATATATACTATAAATAAATATATATAGTATATATATATAGTATAAATATATATATAGTATATATATAGTATAAATATATACTATAAATAAATACAGAATATACAAATACATAATATAAATATACATAATTTTTGCATGAATATAAATATACATATACCAATGTGTCCCTCCACGTTGGTCCCTCTCTCCAGCACCCTCCCACCCCCAGCTAGAGGTGATACAACTTGGCGGGTGACAGTAAGACTCAGCAGAAAGTGAAGAGGTAAAAATCAGCTCCTCCTTCCCATTAGAACCAGTGGACCAAGTAATTACATTGGGAAAGCCAGCTCTAATCCCCAGGTGCCAGGTCACCACCTCTCACACTGATGCCCTTCACAGCCCAGCCCACATGCTAGAGCCAAGTCAGGGAGGAGAGGCACCCAGCGAGCCTCTCGAGGGCTTTCTCTCCCCTTTCAGGCAGCTGCCTCAACTTTCCAGTGCTACCTAGTCTAAAAATTCCAAGTGAGCTGAAATGAATTGTGTTTTGAGATTTCTATGTGTTGGGGGACAATTTCACATCATCTCCTGAGCTAACAGGGGAACCACTGTGGTGTCCTAAACAGGGTTAGAAATCACAGTCATAAAACCATGCACTGACAGTCCCCAAGGGTTGTCCCAGACCTACCACAAAGCCTAAAGTCCTCTTCTTTCCTTTGTCTTTATCAAGAGGTCTATCCCAGTGGAGTCTAAAAAATTTTAACCAAAATGACGTAGGCTTTCATTTAAATCCTTTAAAAATAAATGATTTCACAGAGCTCATTTCCACGTTTGTTCTATTGATTCAATTTAAAACAAATTGTAACACAGAGCTCATAATAAGACTAAACTGTCCGGGGATTATTTTCATTTTTGGAATAATAAGTCTTACTTTTTTTTCCTCTCTGCTGCTGCAATTATGATAGAACAGAAAATTAGATTTTAATTAATCAGCAAGTGTTCCTCTCTTCCAATCACCAGGAATTTTGGAGTTGTAAAGCTACAGTGTAAAGAAGTCACATGGCTCCAAAAATAGCTGGAAAGAAACAAATGAGTCCTTGCCCTGGTGCTCTCCTCAGATGCCGTAGGCAGTTCAAAGCACGTTTCTCCAGCCAGGGTGGGAACCTCATGAAGGGGTAGACTGGGGGCACATGAGCAGGGATGCTCTTGTTAAGGACAGGAACCAGATGCATAGGTGCTTGCACCACCCAAGATCTCCGAGGGGGCAGTGTAGCTGCTTTTCTTGTCAGAGAAGCTGAGCCATCAGACTGCTTACCCTGAGACACCTGCTTCATTCCGTCACCAGGAGTCACGTCTGTATCCAGCAGGAATGCAACGGTAACTGCCCTTCTCTGCGCTCTCTTCCCAGCCACGTAGAGATCTCTTTTGTCTCAGGTACCGCCATTATAGGCCTTATTAATTATAGATCAATCTCTAATTTGAAGGTATGAGCCAACGCTGTAGGGGGTCTCATTAACATAAGATTAAAAGCTGATTCAGGGGCGCCTGGGTGGCTCAGTGGGTTAAGCCTCTGCCTTTGGCTCAGGCCATGATCCCAGGGTCCTGAGATCGAGCCCCACATCAGGCTCTCTGCTCAGCAGGGAGCCTGCTTCCCCCTCTCTCTCTCTCTCTGCCTGCCTCTCTGCCTACTTGTGATCTCTCTCTCTGTGTCAAATAAACAAATAAAATCTTTAAAAAAAATAAAAGCTGATTCAGAGACTAATTATTTTGTATCCAAAAAAACAAACAAACAAAAAAAACAAAACAAAACAAAAAAACCCTCAGGCTGGATTTAGGTTTGAGCAAAGCAGTTTCTCAGCAATGAGCGCATCTTGTAAAGGATTGTTTTAAGATACACATGCCATTTTTGAGGCTTTCTGTGCCTCTACCTTTGCTTCCTTTTTCATGGCTGATGGTTAAGTTAACCGTGCGTATGTGTGCTTCTGTCCAGACACGTGTATCAGGACGTAGCAGGTGAGAGCAATTCATGAACTGATTCAAGGAACTTCTGTAGGAAGGTGCTAAGTCCTTGTAAGAGCCACAAAGATATAGCCAAGTTCAAACATACTTATGAAATGCTAAATGAGCTTCACTTATTGATGATTACTGATATAAGCCAAACAGACTATTCGACAAATGAATATCATTATTTGCCTGAACTATAGCTCATTAAGGAGAAAATGTAAGGTGTCCATTGCCTGCTAGCAGCTACCAACTGTTGGTCTGGAGATGTCTGGAGACCTCTGACAACTTTATACTTATCTTCATCAAAATGAAGAATACAGTTGTTTTCAAAAGCTAGACTTAGTCAATTAAATTTTTCTACCTTTTATTGTAGGTTAACATGCCCTTTATTATACACCATGGTGCTAAGTGGTAGTTTTATAGTTCTTTTATGTTATTGGGTTTTTGTTTTGTTTTTATGTTCTACCTTAAGAGAATAAAGTCTGGCAACCTCAGGCCACTTGTAAATTTTTTGTTTGTTTGTTTGTTTGTTTTTTTAAATTATACGATGGTTTATTATCAGAAGCAGTTTTGGCTATAAGGAACAGAAAACTCAATTCACGGTGGCTTTAGCAATAGACTGTTGTCTCACAATAATGCAACTTCTGAAGGTAGAGGTTTTGAGCAGTGGTTCTGTGTTTCTAACTGGCCCCTTTGCCACCTTTATTTTGTTGGCCCATTGCCTTTTTGTATGTATGCTTGTGGTCCCAACAAGGCTGCTTCAGTTCCAGGCATCATCTCTGTGCTCCAAGCCAGAGAAGGGGAAAATGCAATGCCAGATGTACTATCAACATGGTGCAATAACTTTTCCAGAACTGCCCACACCCCTTGCAGACTTCTGCTTAAGTCCCAAAGGCCACAGTTTTGTCAGAGGATCACATGCTCACTCCTGGATATAGACTAGTCTGAGAAAGTGGGCACTGACCTTTTCCTGGGTCCTATACTGGATAAAGCTATGGGAAAAATGACTCCAGAATGAGCATTTGGTTGGCCAACCCATACTGTCCGCCCTATCAGTGATATCAAAATTTGACCCATATCATGGTATTTTCCAAGCCCTAATGTTTGCCAGCATGTGGTCCCTGAACAAGCATCAGAAGGACCAAGTGAGAATTTGTTAAGAAACACAAGTTCTGGGATACTCCCCTCACCCACGCAAATCATAAGTTGGGGTCTGGGCCCAATATTCAGGGGGATCTGATGCACTTTCAGGTTTAAGAACCACTGTTTGGGCTATTGCCAGAATCATTACCTGGCTGTGATTCTTAATTGGAGGGGTGAAAGCATGCCTTTAGAAAAACATCAAAATAATCACCTGGAGGTAAGGGAGTGTTTAAAACTATTCATGGCCTTTTTGCCCAGATTTCATTGAGCACTTGACCACCAATTCTCAAACTCAAGCTTCAAAGTCAGCATGCTGGGCTCAGCCCTCAAATCTCTGATTCAGCAAGTCTTGGGGTTGGCTGGGGTGGGGAGTGAGGGGCGGGAGGAGGCAGGAATTCCAAATTTGTTTTTCTAATAATTACCAGGTGAAGCTGATGCTGGTCCCAACTGTACCAACCATCCATGTGTGGTCAGCAGACCCACACCCTTGGCATCACCTGGGAGCTTGTTAGAAATGCAGACTTTTCTGGCCCCAGCCCAAGAAAACCAAATCAATCTCTACAATAGGACCCAGCAATCTGTTATTTTAACAAGCCCTCAAGGTAAATCTGATGCCTTATAAAATTTGAGAACCACTGCCTAGACTAGTGCTTCTCACACCTTCTGATACACCCAAATCACCTATGAATCTTGTTAAAAATTCAGATTCTCGGGGCACCTGGCTGGCTCAGTCAGTAGAGCACGTGACTCTCGAGCTCCAGGTTGTGAGTTTAAGCCCTACATTGGGTGCAGAGATTACTTAAAAAATAAAAATCTTAAAAAAAAAATCAGATTCTAGTTTAATTAGTATATTAGTCTGCTATGACCACAGACTACCACCGACTGAATGACTCAGACAACAGAAATGTATTTTCTCAACATTCCAGAAGCTAAAAGTTCAAGATCAAGGAGTCATCAAGGTTGATTTTTTTCTGAGGCCTCTCTCCTTGCCTTATGGATGGCTGTTGCCTCCCTCTGTCTTCACATGGTCTCCCCTCTAGGAGCACATATATGTGTCCAAATGTCCTCTTCCTGTAAGGACACTGGGTCAGTGTCCACCCTAACGATCTCATTTTAACTTCATTACCTCTTCAAATTCCTTGTCTTTAAACACGGTTACATTCTGAGGCACTGGGAATTAGAACTTCAGATAAGAATTTGCAGGGGGAAACGATTCGGCCCATACCAGTAGATACAGGGTTAAAAGTGTGAAATTCTGCGTTTCTAACCAGCTCGCAGGGGATGGCCATGCTATTGATCCGCAGACCATCCTTCGATGACATTGCTCTAGGGAAGAGCAGCTGCCCGTCCATGACACTGCCATCAGGCACAGCTGTTATTAATAATGGAAGGGCGTCATCTTCCTCAGATGTGGGGTGGCGAAATTAATTTCTATTGTTCTGGACCCGTTACTCTGTGACTTTAATGTGCATCCAATTCATCTCGGGAACTTATCAAAAATGCAAATTCCTGAGTCCCACCTCCAAAAATTCCAACTGAGTTGGTCTCTGAAGGGGCCAAATGTACATCCTTCCTTTTAGCAGGACCTGAAGGTCACTCAATTACAGGTGGTCCTCCAGACCATGCTTGAGAAGCACTGATTTACCACATTTGTATCTTGCCTCCCCAACCGCCTACTCAGTGGGCTCTTTGACACAAGAGACAGGTGTACATCGGGGTGTCTGGAAATTTAATACGCACATGCTTCTCCTGGAACCCCTGTAAAAATGCAGATTTGAATTCAGTAGCTCTGGGATGGAGTCCGAGATGCTGCGTTTCTAACCAGCTCTGAGGTAATGTTGATCCTGCCAGCCTGTGTACCAGACTTTGAATGACAGCGACAAGATTCTATGTCTCACACTGCCTGGACAGGGCCTGATCTCACAGGCTCGTGTAAGGAAGTCTTTGTATAATTCATGCATTGACCATTTATCTTTCATACATCTTTACACTTTAATGCAGTACATAATATAATAAACCTTCCATTATCTGATCTTCTCGAAATTGATTCCTCCTCCTGTTCATATAATTCTTAATTCAATTGTCCTGGGGACTCTCCTTGAGTAATAGAAATTAGAATGTTGGACTGCAGGATCAGAATTCTAAGTAACTTTGACAAATTGAAGAAATGTTACATGAACAGGATAAATGAACAGGATAAAGTCCAATAGGGATAGGTGCATGTCAGTGCCCTTAGGCATGAAAAGTAAAAGATGTGCCATGAGAAAGCCTGTATAGCACACAGGAAGTAGAAATTCACATCCTTATCACTCAAGGTGAAAAATTAGACTAAAAATGAGCATCCAGGCAAGAAATTGCAGAGTAGCAAGACAGCAAATGTCTCTTTTATAATACAAAGCCCCAAGTTAGGAAGAAATATATAACTAGGCATTAAAATTACTCTGCAGATTACTATAGTTTAAATATTACGCTTGTGATAATTATGTTTGCGTGGCTCCTAAACTGATTTTGACATTTTCTTCTCAGGGAATACTTGCTCTACATTTATTTCCCTTAATAGTTAACTAACGCCAATCCTGGCCCATTAGCATCATCTGGGCCACTCTTAAAACTACTGCTATCTAAGACCATCTTTGTTAATATCCTAGGGTGGCTGTAACAAAATAGTACAACCTACGTGGCTTATCACAACAGAAATGTATTATCTCACAGCTCCAGAGACTCAAAGTCTGAAATGTGTGTATCAGCCATGCTCCCACTGACACCTGGATGGCACCATCCCTCCTTGCCTCTTCCAGCTGCTGGAAGCCCGGATGTTCCTTGTCTTGAGGCAACCTAACGCCAATCTAATCTTGCCATGCCATTTCCCTTATTTCTCTTCACATAATCTCTCTGTACAAGTCTTTGTATTCAATTTCCTTTTTAGAAGGACACTAGTCAGATGAGATTGAGGTACATGCTAATGACTTTAGTTTAACTTGGTCACCTCTTTAAGGATCCTATTTCCAAATGACGTTGCATTCTGAGGTACTGGGGATTAGGACTTCAACATATCTTGGGGGGGTGGTGATTAGGACTTCAACATATCAGTGGGTAAACAGAGTTTAACCCATAGCAACATCCCAGACCAATTACATCAGGGTCTCTGTGGTGAGGCCCTGACATCAGCATTTTACAAGCGCCCCCAGATGATTCTAATACACAGCTAAAGCTGAGCATCACTTCCCTGGGAGATGTTCTGTGACGGCCACATTGCCATGGGAAGCCACTGGTGTTAGAGTTAGTGAACGCTGGGTACTAAAGCACCAAAGCTGAGGCAATGGGAGGTAAAGAATGAATATTCTAAAGCAGTTTTTTTCAATCTGAAATGCACAGGAAATAAAGTAAGAGCTCAAAAAGCATACTGCAGCCTAGGCATACCCCAGAGATTCTGAGGTCATGGGTCTGGGGTGAGACATGAGCCTGGAGAATTTTAAATGCCTCCCAGTCATCCTACTGTGCAATCAAGCTGGGAACTGTTTACCAAGACAGATTTGCTACAACATGACCGGACTGGCCCTCAAAACCAGAAAAGCTAGGACAAGAACCCCCAGCACCTGCCCCTAGGACTTCGCTCTTTCCACTCCCCATCTGACCTTTTCAACAGATCATCTTATAACATCATGCCAAAGGATCTTTAAGTATTATCTTTCCATTTCTCATATAAATGTGGGCAGGTCTTTCTCATTTTAAAAAACATAAACTACCCCTAACTCTACTTCCAAATCAATTACCTTTTGTCACCTTACTATTAGGCAAAACTCAAGATGAGTTGAGAGTAAAGTTTTCACTTTCCAGGTACTTCATGAGTCTCTGATACATGATTCTGCCATGAACCATTTCCCTGAAATGGAACTCATATAGGTCACCTCTTAGTGGCCAAATACAAAAGACCAGCAGTCATCATCTTACCTGAATTCTGTGACATGGTTTTCAAGACGTTTGTTGGCTTCCCTCCTCTTCTGTGTTCCTCCTTTGCCTTCCATGTAATCTTCTCTTTCAGTTTCCTTTGGGGGCTCCTCTTGTTTGCCTGCCTGTAGATCAAATTTTGGTATCCATTTTAGCCTTATTTTTGTTTCATCATGACTTAGGTTGAAGCATATGATATTATGCCTTGTGTAGCCCAGGTTAAATATTGGTCACATCATCTTGTTTAATCTAATGCTCAGTCTTAGTACCCTGGTGACCACACTACCCACGGCTTCAGCCATCACCTATATACAGAAAGGATACTCAGACTAGTTGTCAAAATATTCTAATATTTCCTACCAACTAGTAAATAGTTGATGTCCAGTGCCCTCCATCCACCAGTGCCATTTCATAACCCTATCAGTTCTGCCTCTTTTCCTGGGACTCCTGTCACCAAAAACAACAGGGAAAATGCTTAGCATAACAGAGGACTCCCTGAGACCGTTTCAAGACTAGAACAAGTCTCTGTTCTGATTGGTTCTTGTCCTGATTGTGGAATATTTTCATATTACTGCTTTATAGTCATGATTTCCAAATGTACCTATCCAGCTAAATCACCTTTTCCTAGCTTCAGACCCATATTGCACCTGACTCTCCCTACTTGGCTATCACATAGACATATCAGAATTAATAGGCCCAAGATGGAACACCAACGCCCCCCTCCACAGTGACAAGCTAACTTTGATGTAGCTCCAGAGAACTACATCTCCAGGCATCCATGTCCTTGTGTAGTCCCCTGTCACACTGACTCTGGACTTGGCCACTAGACTTGCTTTGGCCGATGGGACATTATCAAACAGTGGAAGTGGAGACTTAAGAAGTGTTTGTCCATTTGGAATATTTGCTCCTAAGGGCATCTGTCAAACTCTAAAGTAGCTCAGACTAGATTTTGTTATGATGAGACCATCCTGAGAAGGAGAGGCCAGAAGGAGGAACATTGAGACCCCAAATACCACAGAGCATCCCCAGTCCCTCCTGTCCAATGTCTAACCTGCAGATTCTGAGAAGTAAAACAGATGCTTTAAGATTCTATATTAGCCAAGGTTCTCTAGGGAAACAGAACTGGTAGGATGCATATGTGAGTATTTAAATGCATGGTTCATGTGATTATAGACATTGACAAATCTCAAGATCTGTAAGGTAAGTTGGCCAATTGGAGACCCGGGAGAGCCAATGTGTAATTCCAGTCTAAGTCGAAAGGCCTGAGAACCAATGGAACAGATGGTGTAGTTCTAATCTAAAGTCAGGAAGCCCAAGACCCAGAAAGAGCTCATGTTCCAGTTTGCGTGTGAAGGCAATAAAAAGCTGACATCCCAGTTCAAAGGCTGTCAGGCAGAAGGAGTTCTCTCTGACTCAAGGAAAGTCAGCCTTTTTGTTTAATTCAGGCTTTCAGCCAATTGGATAAGGCCCATTCACATTAGGGAGGGCAATCTGCTTAACTAAGTCTAGCAATGAAGATGTTAATCTCATCCAAAACACTCTCAGAGAAATGCCTAGAATAATGTTTGACCAAATATTGAGGCACCCTATGGCCCAGTCAGGCTGACATACAAAATTAACCATCACAACTTGTAAGCTTTTGGTTGGTTTGTTGTGCACCAAAGATGACAGAAAAAAATATATTTTGCAATATGATACAAGACTGGCCTATCTCATACAGACACAAACCTACTCCTTATATAATATGACCCACTTCTAGAAATGACATTATCATTCATCTAATACCCAAATCCAAAATCTAGGACTGTCCTAGAATAACAGTTCTCCTTTGTTTGCACTGGATCTCCAATACTTTTTAATTCTGCCTCTTAATTAATTTCAAAAGACTCTTTAACCTCACTTCACCACCCCTGGTAGAACAAAAATGGCAAATAGCTGGTCCTGTGCTGTCATTCCTCCCATCGATGACCATGGCAAACACGGCCAATCCATCAAAGCTCTGTGTTCAGCTCACCCAGGAAAGTGGCCACATAATTCTCCTCAATGCCCCACTGCAGGGATTTACTACAAATCAATCACACAGTATGCAACATATTCGCTATCCCTGTTCTAGACACTCCTGATTTATCACTTATATTAAGGCAAAAGCCATTTTGCTGGTTACACCAACCTCCCCTACCACTACCCAAATCAATTTATCTCCTACCCTTTTAGAAGGATTACCAAATTAATCTTTCTAAAATGCAATTAACATTGTCTGGGTTGCCAACCTGTGCTCACCTCAGGACTCAGAGGTGACTGGGTCTGTGGTAGTTAGATTGGTAGCAAAGATGGCTTCAGTTCTCTGCCCTCCCCCTGTATGTACGGCCCTCACAATGTGATTTTGCAGCTCTTCCTACCAAGAGATAAAGTCTGTTTATTACTCCATCCCTTGGATGTGGCCTGGTGACTGGCTTTGAATAGGAGAAGTCACACTGTGGAGATTCTGAGCCTAAATCTCAAGAGATTTTGAGTGCTTGCTTTCTCTCTTAGAAACTTGCCTCTGTCATGAGAACAAACCTGGGTTAGCTTGCTAGGGGACAAGAGATGACATGGATGGAGCCACACCTCCTAAGCAAAGTGCCCACATAGATATGTCAGAGAGTACAGGCAAGAGCAACAAAGCCACCTGACTACCCACAGTTTATCAGTTCGATGCACAAGCCATAGCCACTCAGGTGACCCATAGACTTATGAGGCTTTGTGGCTGTTTGCTGTACAGCATCTCAAGGCCACAGGTATTGAATGTAAGGGTTATGTGAAGGACCTGTGAAGCAGACTCATCAGAGCTCTGTTTGCATGAGGAACTCAAACACTGCTGCAAGAGAATTCATCCCACTGAGTCAAAAAAACAAATTTAACAACCAGTAAAATCCATAGGCGGTCACTGCAGGAAAACCTTTACAAGGCTATAAGAATACAAGGGGCATCTGCAGACCCAACAATGCTGATGCTAGCACTTTCATCCCCAGTGGGAGACAAAGCCTGCATCAGCACCTGTGTATCCCCAGAATCTTCAAAGGGCATTTGCCAGCATCAGCGGCCTCTGCAGCTGACATCCCTGCAGGGGACCATGGCAGAGAAAATGGTAGACACCACATGGTAGCTAAGAAGATTGTATTTGTAAAAACATTTGAGGTGCCTCTAGGAACTTCCAGAAATAAAAGAAGGCATCTTGAAAGGTCCTGACAAAGAAAGAATGTTTTGTGATAATGTTTTGGGATCTATCTTAAGCCACAACCTGATATACACTTGGGAGATGATTTAGAAAAGTCTAAAATTGTTCAATGATTCTCCTTTGCCCTCAAAAGAATAAAGCCGGTTAACACTGAAATACTAATTCATTCATCCCTCACCTCCCATGTGCGCATGCCCTCATGTTCATACACACAATTTCCACCTGCATTATTTCTATTCATTTCTATATTCTCCTTGTTCTCCCCACACCTCTTAGATCAGATGCATTCTCAGTCCCTGCTGTCTCAACTCATGAGGTGAATTCCTCTTTCAGAAAGAGCATCTCAGAGACCCCACAGGTGACCCCCCCCCCCCGGGGACACTGGTTTTAGGCAAGGAGTAGAAGCTACAGTTCTTTCCTTTAACCTACAGTGTCAGCAAGGGAAATGGTCCTCTCTCTCCAGTGGTAGAAGCAAAATTGAACCTGGCAGTAGAATGACAAGAAAGAAAGAAAGGAAGGAAGGGAGAGAGAGAGAAAAAAAGAAAGAAGGAAGGAAAGGAAAGAAAAAAGAAAACAAAAAAAGAAAAGAAAGCCTCAAATTCAAAATTCAAATTGATTGCAGGTCCTGCCTTCACAAGTGAAGTTTACTTTTCCATCCCTCGGATCTGGACTTGACCGTGTACTTTTGTCAATGAGACATCAGCAAATGCAATGCTGAGAGAGGACTGAACAGTGCCTTGCACTCAACTAAGTAAGGCTTGCTCTATTTCCAATGTACCTGGAACTCTGAAATAGTAATTTTAAGGAACCCAAGCTAACCTACTAGAAAGGCGAAATGGAGGAACAACAAAGCACCCTAGCCTTCAGTCCACCAACCACAAAACATGTGAGTGAGGTCAGCCCCGCCACTCAGTTCCTGCTAAGCTCCAGATGCAGTGAGCTTAGGCAAGACCAGAGAGGAGGAATGGCCCAGTCTAGCCCAGCCCACACTGCCAGCCTACAGAATTGTGAGCAAATAAATAATTGTTTGGTGTAAGCCATGAAGTTTGGGGATAGCTCATTTATGCAGCAAAGGCTACTGGGCACAACACTAAAAATAAGGCATATGACCTCAGAGGTAAACAGGGCAGTGAAGAGTCATAACAATCTCTCATATCAGATGGGCTTTCCACACCACAGCAAACTGCACAAGGGTTGGGATGGGAGAATTTATTTCTGGGTCTATCACCAGAATCTTATTTTAAAGTCCACATGGGAATGAAGACAAAACAAACAACAAAAAATAATATGTGATAAAATCAAAAGAAAAGCTTCTTTCAAATCTTAGAAAATAAAACAGGTGTGTTTTCCTAAGAAGAGTAATTACACGTATGTAAATTATATAACTGTTCACGTTGTCTTCTTTCTTTGGTTTAAAAAAAAATTCAAACCTAAATTTAAGTAAGGGGAGGTGACTTTTACATGACTAGGACTTTTCAGAATACCATGTGTATACTAGTCATTTATTTATTTGGGGGATCACATTTTCTACATGTTATTACAATTTTTACTTCTATTGCTTTTTCACCCTTGACCTATAATATTTTTTTTAAAGCAGTCCAAATGGTTTTTGGATGAAGATCTGATATACACAGTATTCACTTGTTCTTTTGTTCTATTTTGACCTAAAGACAAAGCAGAAGACCCATTCTTTCTTGTGTCATCCTCTACTTTTTCCACATGCCCATGGATAGAGTCATGGGAAGGGAGGAGGAACTGGGAAATAGAAGTGGTAAAACATTTTTGCAATTTTCCAAGTCCTAGATATAATCTAAGGGATGTGCATTTTCTATTGAAATAGTTTCTCCCATAACAGTACACACTCTTATTAGAACCGTATTTTTGCTGACAGAGCTCAGTTACTTCACTCAGCATCCTGCATATAGAAGAAGAAAAAAAACACACAAAACATGCTCACCACTGTGATATTAATATACTTTGATTTGCTCAGTGTCTTATTTATTTTTTAGAGATCCAGTCTTCCTTGACACTTCCAAATGACTATGGTACTGACTGCATTTGAACCAACTTATTTGAATTTTGATCTACGTCTTTAATCAGGCACATTGCTTTGAATACATTAGTTTAAATAGTAGAGTCAAATGGCTCTTGTTTTTTCTGTAATGTGAGTAAAGAAATTAATAGGATTTAGGGATTAGCTTGAATGTCTTCTTTTATGTGACCTAAATAATATACTGTTTTATTATTACTGCATTCCTGACAATAAAGTGTATAGTGTTTTCCAATGTGTTAAAACAATAGCTATATAAATACAAAACATATTACTCATGTCTGTTGTGTATATAATTGTCTATTATTAATATTAATCATCTTTGCTTTCTTCCAGAGAGCTTAAAGTCCCATATATTTTACAATCAAAACTGTCAAGAATTATAACACTACTCTATGTGATCTCTATAAAAGGAAATATAAATGCCAATCAAAAGGGCCATTGGTTGCTTCATTTATATTCAAAGTGCTTCTGCCCATAAATTACATTAATAGTTTATATTCCTCCTACCTAGTCTCACAAGGAGCTCAAAGCATGTCAGTCCTTTCCTTCTTGTAAACTCTGCTTGAGGAGGAATCAGCCTTGGCAGAGCCCTGGGAACCCCCTGACCTCACACAATCTACCAGACATGGAGAACAGGCCACCCTTTGCCTCTTTTCTAGACATTTCCAGATCCAGGGTCTTGAGGCAACAGGGAGTGATGGAGACCCTATATGCTGCTGACCTGACTCAGGTGACACATGTAGGTCACTGTTATGATCCTGTCTACCAACCTGAAGCTGCCTGGGGCTGTGGCTCTTTTCTCTCTACTTTGGCAGGGGGGAGAAATTGTCAAATGGTACACACACTGAAATGTCACTGCAAGCCCGAACAGACTCCTTTTGAATTTCTGGGAAATATACCTGACAACGGGTCCAGGGCATTCCAGCCTGATTCCAACTTGTATGCTTTAGTGAATAATATTTAACAGAAACTCAAGAGCACATACAATTTAAAAGACACTTTATTAATACATTGTGTAATGTCACTACTTTATTCCAAACACGTCCTGAGAACGTGCTCCCAAGCACAAGGCAGGGAATGCCTATCTAAAGAGCCATGCGTTAACAAAAGAGGCCATTCCTCAAGGACAGCAGAAGTGCCCCATCAACTGCATGATAATATTTGAAGTAATTGTCTTCCTGCTTTCTTGCCATTTTCTAGGACATCTGAACTTGCAAACATGGAACCAGATTGGGGGAAAGGCACCTTCCAACGGACATACAGGTCAACCCTTTCAGATGACGAACAATGAAGGCAAGATCACTGCCAAAGTTCTGTCTATTCTCCTGGGCAACCCTTGTGATTTTTCCTCCTTCCATTCTTACAACTTTCTGGCTCTAACAGGAAGCTGGAGTAGCACTGTTAGGGCAGAATTTAATATCCCCATTGGATGGCACTGTGTCTTTGCAGATGAGGAGGGGGGACTCACAGGGAATACATGACAGTAGATGGAATACTGCTGGTTTATTGTTGATTTTCTCAAATTGAAAAACAGTTTAAAAACCACTAAATTTATTTAATTACTTCATTAATTAAATCATCATAGAGTATCTATAAGCCTGGGACAGCACTCAAGACCTATGGATCAAAGTAAATGAGAACAAATGGTCACTGTCATTTCTTGTGTCTTATGATGGCAGATGTTCATTAATTTACTCAAACAAATATTTACTGAGTCCACAACTATGTGCCAGGCACTCCAGTAGCTCTGGGGAAACAGCAATGAATAAGACACTAAAATCCTTTCCTTAATAGAAGCTTACAATTTAATGAAGAGAACAGTAAAGTAAAAAAGATAAAACCAGAATAAATAAGTAAAATACAGTATGTAGATTGTGCCAAGTTCTATGGAGAAAAAGCAAGCAGGAAAGGGATTTGGAAGTGGGGCAGGGTTTCATTTTGCCTAGGCCCCCCAGGGAAGACCTTGAAGAGAAGAAACTACTGAAGAACCAAAGCTATAGAGGAAGTATGCCACATGCACACCTAAAGGAGGAGCGTTCTAGACAAAGAGAAAGCAAAGGCTAAGCGCTGAGAGAGAACATGCCTGAACGGACAGTTCCAGGTTTTATATTCCAAACATGGCACCACAATATGGCCCATCCCATATGACCTTTCAGAGCCTTCCCCTCTGCTACCCTCTATCAAGAGGTAAAGTCTATGCCTCCTCTCCCTGGATGTGGACAGGGCTTTGTGACTGCCCTGACTTGTAGAGTAGGACAAGTATGACAGAAGTGACACCAGGGGGTGCCTGAGTGGCTCAGTGATTTAAGCCTCTGTCTTCGGCTCAGGTCATGATCTCAGGGTCCTGGGATCAAGTCCCACACTGGGCTCTCTGCTCAGCAGGGAGTCTGCTCCCCACCCCCCATCTCTGCCTGCCTCTCTGCCTACTTGTGATCTCTGTCTGTCAAATAAATAAATAAAATATTTAAAAAAAAAAAAAAAAAGAAGAAGAAGAAGTGACAGTGGGCAACTTCTAGGCAAGGTCATGAAAGGGAGTACAGCTTCTTCTTGGCTCTCTGTCTTTGGATGCTTACCCTGGGAACTCAACCACCAAGCTTCTGCTTGGCTCTCTTTCTTGGGATGCTTACCCTGGGAACTCAACCACCATGCTGTGAGGAAGTTCAGGCCACACAGAAGCTCACATGAAGAGGGACTAAGGCTGAGACTCCAGCAGACGGCCAGCAGCCAGGTGAATGTGTAGTCTCAGAAGCTGCTCCTCCAGCCCTTTGTTGAGCCCCATCCACTGATACCATGGACAGCAGCAATAAGCCTTCTCCGCTGACCCCTGGTCAAATTGCAGAACTGTGAGCAAAATAAATGACGGCTCTTGTTTTTATCCACTCTGTTTTGAGGTAGTGAAAGGGCCAGGTAACCAAAACAAGTGATGATGGCATTGTAGTTAGAACTAGTTGGATTAGGAGGCAGTCAGAGGAGAGGAAAAGACCCTCCAGAAGCGGGCACAGACCCTCCAAAGTTTTACAGTCCATTGAAAATCCTTTGCCTTTCACTCCAGTGGGAAAGCCACTGGATGAACAAGTAAATGCTAGTCCCTCTCGGGGTCCTGGGTGTCATCAAGAAGACAGCCTCCAACAGACACACACTTTAAACATGCTTGGGTAGAGATTCATTTATTTATTTATTCTTTCCCCCCAGAGAGGGAGACCTGTGTCTACTTCCCACAGTCAGTGTTTTGCTTTCATGATGGCAAACTCACTCACGAACTAATCTGACCAGCCTGTTTCCTGGAACAAAAATTTTAATATCTGCCAGAGGATAACCTCAAGCATGCCCATTGAATGTTGGCCAGCCACAGCCTCCAGTTCATAAGGAGACTACAATCTCCATGCATATATAGATTTCAACCAACTTAGACCCATAAATGACCAAATGGGGTAAGTAAAGGGTGCTTTCCACAGAGGATCTGGACTTCGTTTTCTCTCTAGCTTAATAAGCCTTTAGTTTGCTGACTTTGAGGGCTGCAGGGTAGCCCATCTGTCATGGAGACATTTGCTTCGTTGTGTGGGAGGGCAGGCAAACACAATCCTAGAAACAAAGCGTTTTTCAATGCTGAGAAGCTCAGAAAGACAAGCATTAAAATAATCAATCCTTGCCAAGGTTTTAAACAGGTTAATGCACCAATGTGATGATGTGCAGTATCTGCCCCCATTTAGGGCCAAGTTTATAAAATATCCTCAGCCTGGGAGTTCGTAAATCTGGGACACCCTTCAAAGAAATGGGGTGAGGGGAGGCCCCATGAAGATGGCAGCTAAGATGAATCTGGGGGGAAACAGGCCACTGCTCTGGACTCACAAAGGATAGGGTCATGTGTGATTGCCCCTGGGGACAAGGCTTCTGGACTGAGGTCTAGGACTAGTGGAAACAAGCATTCCATTATGCATTGGTTCAGTCTGTGGGAACTAGTAACGGTGATAAATTACCAAACATTACATTATGTTCCTGGGCAGATTGAAAGAGAACATTTGGGTAGGTGGATGAGCAATGGGACTCAACAAAAGACCCATTAGATCAGGCCCAGTCAGGAAGAAATAAACATTTCTGTTCTTGCTGTTTTGCTTTTGCTTTAACAAAGAGGATCACAAACGGGACGGCACTACGCTGAACAGCATTCTGGTAAATATCCTCCGGGGCTGCCTCAAGAACCTTAATGTTCTCCGTGGTGAGATGGAGGACAGTCATGCTGGTGATGAGAGGCAGAGCGGGAAAACAGAAGAATGATGGCACACTTTCTGATTTTTTATTTGTTCCCACAGATTTAAGACCATGTCATTCCATCAGAGGGATGCTAAGCCTTTCTTAAGAGAATCCAGTCAGAGAAAGGAAGAACTAGAGGGTTTCTTCAAGATCTTCTTCTGATTTCATAGATGAGAACCTTGAGGCCCAGAAGAGTTAAATATCTTGTGCAAAGTCCCTAGGTCTTTGGGAACTAATAATCATATACCCTTGAGTGTAGGACCCTTAACACTATTTACTGTGGCTGATACACATGCCAGTCATCCAATATCACCAGCATTAGCACCTCATATACAAAAGTCACTCAGTAATGATGGTCTCCCTACCCAAGCCTGCAGGATCTTTCAGGGCTAGGTCTTGTTTATGCTTGCCCCTCCCCACCCAGTGTCTCACAAATTGTTTTCCATGTCATAGGGGCTCATTTTCAATAGAAAGATGGACAAATGTTGGATTCCACACACACTCAAAATGTTAACATTTTTGTTGTTTCTTATTGCTGAAATACCAATTTCTTGATTGATATACCAAGGATTTATCTATTGCCTGCTCTTCTTCATTCAATGAATAGATGGGATTGAGCATCTTTTATATGCTAAATGCCATGGATATAGTAATGAGCACAGCAGGTGGACAGCCTGGTTTCAAGGAGGTGACATTCCTATGACTGTCTATTGCTCAGCAGTCAAAGCAGTTGACCTGGCTTGACCGGGACTCACAGGCCAATCAGAGGAGGTGTGATTATGTATCTAAACCTGCCAGACAGCCATTCAAGACAGATTGCATCAGCACGTTCAGATAATAAGTTACATGGCTATTCAAGGGATGAAAGAATTAGCATGGCCCCAACAGTCTCAAGAGATCCCAAGGACAGTTTGAGTAGCTTCTTGTGAATATGGCAGGATTTGAAAGAGTAGAGAGGAGAGGAAAGAGCTAGCATCCCAGGGAGATGGAGTAAGTGGGAAAAACAACATGAGCATGAATGAGGGGCCAGGAATGACCCCAGGTGAGCCAGATTTTAGGCCAGAAGGGGTGAGGTTAAGTAGGGCCAGATGGTGAAGGCATCAATTATGGAAAATCCCAAAGATAAAATAATATAATTAATATTCATTTTGAAAAATGGCTGGAAAGTGAATGACAGGTCATCTGTAGGTGTGTAATCTATTTCAACATGTTTCTGTCCAGACTGAAGAGACCCCAGGAAACTTACTCCCCCATAACCCATCTATTCCCTTCAGAGCAACAGTTCTTCAGGTAAGGAAATACACAGAAATATCACAAGGCTATGAATTGTCAAAATGTGAGAGATTAAATTCCATGATCACTTTCTTGAAACATACTCCAGCTGTTAATACTTTACGATGAATACTCCATAATTACTACTTTAGAAAATGAATTCCAAGTATGTACTTGCACTTGTCCATCTATCTTTGAATCTAGTCTCTGTAAGCTGAGTCCAGAGCACAAACATAATTCAAGAGAATTAGACTTTTTAAAAAATATATAGAGAATAGGTGCATATTGTATGTTAAACTGTCTCTGCCATGGCTAGATGCAAAAGTTCAAATATTGCCCATAATGAAGAGGTGCGTATGACAGGGTGGAGACAATGAATAGATGTGTGGATGAAATAGCTAAGTCTTAAATTAACTACTTTAACAGTCAGTTGTCCTACCATAAAGTTAGGGACCTTGGTCTAAGTGGTAGATTGGATACATTGTTGGTCTCAATCATCAACCTCCCTCTCTCAACACACATACCCTCGAACTTTGGAGTCCCTTCCTGCCCTGACTCTGAGCCAGCCTTGGGACTTGTCGTGCCCAACAGACTGAAGTAGAGGGAAGCCCGACCAGTTCTGTACTGAGAACTCAAGAGATTTTCTGTCTCTGTCCTATTTCTTGAAACCCTACCAGGCCACCATCTGAATGTGCTGGGCTACCCTGTAGGATGAGAGACCACACGGAGCAGAATCCCACTGTCTCAGCTAAAGCCACTTTAGCCCAATTACCAGCCAGATGACCCCCAACCAGGTGAGACTCTGACCAAGCCTAGCAGAACCATCTACCCCAGACACAGCTGACCACAGAAGGATGAGCCTAGACCAGAAATACTGTCAGCTGAAATTCTCGGATTCAAGAACAAAAACACATGCTTGTTTTTTTAATCCGCAGAGCTCCGGACAGATTGTTGAATAATAACAGTTATCTGATTGAGAACAGATCCTGGCTGTACATTATAGTCTCTTGGGAATTAAAAACAAAAACAAACAAACAAAACAAAAAAACAAAAAACAAAACAGCAATGCCTACTGATTTTCTCTCTACACCAAGATTTTGTTGAATCCACATAGGTATTGTTGTATTTTGTTTGCTTAAGTTCCCCCAGATTTCTAATGGGAAGCCAGGATTAAAACTTCTGGCCAGAAATCTTCTTGCCCCTGTCTCTCCAAATACTAAAATTCTAGGTGGGTGAGGCATTTGTTGTCTTCGGTCTGGATGATACTAAATTGTGTTTGCTTTTGCACATGCATGCCTGAGAAGATGAACATGAATCTGTCTTCCTACATATAAAGTAATCTTCTAAATGTCCACCAGTTTATCCAAGCAATAAGAAATGAGTCCTGTTCCCAAAGCCAGGGTTATTATTACCTATGGGATGGGTCCCAAAGGCCCCTCCACCCTCTGTCTGGATGCTGACTATAACAGACATAAACTCTTTTGCCATTTCATATTTAGTTTAGGCTGGGAATCAGGCACAACCAGACACAAAAGGGATATGACAGCAGTAGATCCCTGGGGAGTGGGGGAGGGATTTTCAGGGGGTACACTGCTCTTACCTTCTAACTAAGTAATTGTCAGAGTGGTGGTTTGTGAGTGTACATGAGCCACTGGGAGGAGAAACTAGATAAAGAGCATTTTATTTGAGAGTAAGATGATCTGTGTGGTAGATCCCTTGGTGCCCTGTCCGAATCCCCTTTCCTGAGCAGGTGTAACTCTCTCCCAGATGTGTAAATATTGCCTGCCAAAGCCTTGCTGCCTGCCCCATTTGCCAGAGAATTGCCTGTACAGACAGAAGCTACCTGCCTGGAAATACCTGGGAGGTTATGCCCTCCCCACCCATCTTGGAGGCAACCTGCAGCTGGCTAATGACCGAAATACACAGAGTACAAAAGCTTGGCCCCTTTTCATCAGTCAGAAGAGCCCTCTGGTGTCACTGACATTCTAGAACTCTCCATGGGATCAGCCTGAACCTCAATTTAGTGGTAAGAAAGCCTATTTTTTATTTCTTCCCTTGCCCTACCCTGCTTCCCTCCCTCCCTTTCTCCTAAGAGCTCTCCCTCAATAAATCAGCTGCACCAGAATCCCCATCTCAGGCTCTGCTTCCAGGAAACCCAACCCAAGAACATCTGCTTTCCTGAAAGGTCTCCGATTAGAGCCCTGACAACACCTCTCTCAACCCCGTCTTCCCGGCCATGGGCACTGAGGATGAGCCTCCCTCTTCTAGCACCGCGCCACCCACAGATGCTCACTCCAGTGACGACGTCTTCTCAAGTCCAAAGGGTAGTTACTGCATCGCCACTTTCCTTTGCATCCTTCAGGGTCTTTACTAACCTTCACTCTGACTTCATGCATGCTGGGGAGCCTCCACCTCGGGCAGGGTTCTAGCGAACTGTCTCTGCCTCTGGCTTCCTTCCTTTTAAGAAAGTACTCAAGGTCGTAATCTAGCCTGGCTTCCTCCCCCAACGCCAGCCACGCTGATCTCTTTTACCTCCTTCTTCACCTAACATTTACCCTGGCAATTTAAGCCCAGAAAGAAATCCCTGTGTGCTATCTTCATGCATCACATTTGTTTCACCATGTGTTTTCTTCATTTGTCTTATCTGTCTAGCAAAATAGCAGGTCCTCAGGGATAGGGGCTGTACCTTTCTTATAATGTTGTATTCCTTAGTGCCTGGTTCTATACATAGATACACATTAACTGGTGACCTACAAAGAAAAAGTCTCGAGTCACACAGGTCTAGTCGCACAGGGGTACACAATGTAACCTTACTGTCAGAGCACAGGTTAACTCAGTGGTTGGGATTTGCCATTTGAGAATATCACATCTTTAACAATTACATTCCCTACAAGAAGGACCCAATAGACGGAAATGCCAAATTGCCAAGTTTCCTAGTTAATTGCGAAGATAGATACGTCGTTTCTCCTTTGCAAATGCTGCTGTTGTTTCACATAATGACTTTAACTGTAATGGAAATGCGTCTGGACAGATCAATTTTTAGCCCTCAGCAAGTTAAGTTTGTCAATACAGAGTGTAAACAGCAATGGAGATTGGTAATTAATAGTACAGTTTTATTCCGAAATTATAAGATGTCTCCTTTCTCTTTCCCAGTTAAATTCAAAAATCTTTGGTAATTAACACAATTTATACAACAAGTGTAAAAGCCATTTCTCTAAGTGCACCTTACACAAAATGATCTACAATTTCAACTTAAATTTTGCAAGAAACAAAATATACAAATGTGGTCAATGTATATAAAGGAGGCTTTAAATTCTATCCCAGAATTTTCATGCCACAAATTTTAAATTATTTTAAATTAAATTCCAATAAGCATCCTCATCTTGGACTTAAATATATTTCTCAGAAACGAAGACACAGTACACTTATGAAAGTGTGAAAATGTAATTGAGTTGTACTCATCTGAAGGTCAGTCTTCTACTAGGAAACTCCACTCAAGAAAACAGCAGAAATAGCTGAGCAATCCAAAGTCAGTTTGCAAGAGGAGAGAGAGAAAGAGAGAAGGAAAGAAGGAAGGAAGAAAGAGGGAAAGAGAGGAAGGGTGGGAAAAGAGAGGAAGGAAGGAAGGAGTGGGGAGGGAAGGAAAGAGGCAGAAAAGGAAGG
Organism: Enhydra lutris kenyoni; assembly: GCF_002288905.1. NCBI lineage: Eukaryota > Metazoa > Chordata > Mammalia > Carnivora > Mustelidae > Enhydra > Enhydra lutris. The sequence goes on along the minus strand of NW_019154090.1, from coordinate 37,347,048 downwards.
GAAGACAAAGGGAGGGAGGGAAGGATGGAAGGAAAGGGTTAGGAGGAAGGAGGGAAGAATCACTTTGGATTGTTGAAATGGCTGTGATAAAGCACAAAATTTGAGGGTCGTGCTTTGACAGAGAGGCCCTCCTGGCTCATCTCCTGGCCTACTGATGTACTTGGCATACAGTTGTGGCCTACTTGCTTATCTAACTTGCCAGCTCCAGTAGATTAAAATCAGCAGTTTGTTAAGGCAGGAGAGCTGTAGGAGGCTCACTAACCCCCTATAAAGCCACACCTGGAAACTGGAGAAAAGACAGAAAAACACTTCATGACACAAAAAGTGGCATTCGCTATGGTTGTTGTGAGTTTTCAAGAAAAGACAAGTTTCGTTCTGAATCTTTGTTTAATAAGGTACAGAAATGTGTAACATGTTTCTGAGAGACTTGCAGCAAACATTTCAAAAATTAGTCATGCTTTACAAGGAAAAGCCCTGAAAATCCAAAACATTCATGAATATTTTGTTACCTTGATTCCATAGGTCAGTTTCTATTTCAGGTACTCTGATCTAGGTCCTCATAAATTAAAGGAATGTTCCTCAAATGTCCCAGACTTCCTAATAGACCTGAAGATTTTTACTTGGAAGCCAAGGTGACCATAATTATTATGGTTAGCTTATTACTCAAGGGCGCACGGTGGGGGGAAGGAGCAGCAAAGGGTGTATCATAAGATAGACTTAAGATGATGAAGGAGGATTTTCACTCTATGTAGATAACACTTGAGTTTCAAAAGCAATGGAGCAGAACTGAAAAAAATAGAGGAAGAAATATGTCCTTAGCCCAATTTATCCCAAGAATCTTCTATACAGATTAAACTAGATTCTTTCAGGTCTTCATTATAAATCTAATAAATCAAAGTCTTTAAAATAATGTAACACTGCTCTTCATCCATCCATGACCTATAAGTTATAATCATGAAAAGAAGGAAAACAGTTGTTAGAGGCTGAAGACTCAGCACTTTTAAAGACAGAAAGGCATTAAGTGCCCAAAGATACGTTGTAGTGAAAAGAATGGCCATCTGTACCCCAATGTTCATAGCAGCAATGGCCACAATCACCAAACTGTGGAAAGAACCAAAATGCCCTTCAATAGACGAATGGATAAGGAAGATATGGTCCATATACACTATGGAGTATTATGCCTCCATCAGAAAGGATGAATACCCAACTTTTGTATCAACATGGACAGGACTGGAGGAGATTATGCTGAGTGAAATAAGTCAAGCAGAGAGAGTCAATTATCATATGGTTTCACTTACTTGTGGTGCATAGGGAATAACACAGAGGACATGGGGAGATGGAGAGGAGAAGTGAGTTGGGGGAAATCGGAGGGGGAGATGAACCATTAGAGACTGTGGACTCTGAGAAACAAACTGAGGGCTTTGGAGGGGAGAGGGGTGGGAGGTTGGATGAGCCTGGTGGTGGGTGTTGTGGAAGGCACATATTGCATGGAGCACTGGGTGTGGTGCATAAGCAATGAATTCTGGAACACTGAAAAGAAATTAAAAAAAAATAAGAATTTTTAAAAATATATGAAAAAATATATGCTTGATATGGCTGTAGCTAAATCAGAGAGTATAAGAGAGGCTGGTATGGGAAAAGACTTCTAGAAATTCGGAAGTGTTTGTAGCATAAAGTAACCATGAGGGTTATGGATCAGATGGGCACTGCTGGACTTGGCACTCAATGGAACAAAAGCAAAAAGGATGAGAAAGTTGAGCAAATGAATTTTGAGACCTCAAGCTTGGCTACCTGTAGTAAAGGAGGGGTTGTTTGTTGTTCTTGTTGTTTTTATTTATTTTATTTTATCTTATTTATTTTAATTCCAGTATCATGAGTATACAGTGTTATGTTAGTTGCAGGTATACAATATAGTGATTCAACAGGAGGCATTGTTAGTAAACACGGGAAGGTAAGAAGATGGCGTAGTAATGTTGAGGTCAGAGAGCCCTCCAGAAGGAAGTCTGAAAAATCAGTTTCAAGTTCCTGAGAAAGCCCTAGAGCACCATATCACCTACCTAGATGTGATTATCTGCGTTCCAGAGCAGTGCTACAGATCAGCAGCAGCATCTGGAAAACGATGAGAACTGCACCATCTTGAGGTCCGCCCCAGACCTACTGAGTCAGAGTCTCTGAGATGGGAATTGACAGTCTGTATTTTAGCAAACAGTCCAGATGATTCTGAGTGCACTAAATCTGGGAAGCACTGAGCTAGAGAGTAGATGAGTTCAGGGAAGGAGAAAGTATACACCTCAATGAAAAGACGTTTACACATCAGGGGGTTCTTTTAGGAGCTGAAGGAACTGAAAAGCAGGAAGAAGAAGAAGAAAAAAAAAAACCACCATAGATGGACTCTCAAAGGAGTATGAGAAAATTTATGGTGCATTTCAATGTGAAAATCAAGGAAAAATAAAATTATTTGTGCCCTTATTTTAGGCTTCCTGATAAAATGTTAAACTCTGAGTGATGGGACCAGTTAGGGATTAGGTAAGAGAAAATTCAGTGGCTCCAAGAATAATCTGTTCAAGTGGAAAAAAGACTGTTCTAGACAAAATAGGGCTTTGGTCAGCTCTGGATAATGGTGGAGCTATGAATGATAATATTCTAGCAGAGTAGCAGAACTTCTGGCTGCATTTGCCTGTTACCCCAAGAACACGGGTCTTTAATCCCACACTCAAATAAACAGATCATGTGTCTAAGAAGCTGCCACAGAGGAAACATCAGAAATCTGCAGTGGGTCCCAGAGGAAAGAAACAGCAGAACTCACTGGTCTTGCCCACCTGTAATTTATCAATTTTATTATTTTTCACACAAATATTGAATTAGAGTGTTTTAATAACTTTCCTCTAGCAAATGAATTTCTCTCCAACGTAGACTAATAACAGGCACAGAACAAGTTCTCTATGGTCCGTGATGCTGGGAGAAAATTACTTCTGGCCATTATAGCTCAGTAATGACAGCATTTAGTGTTACCCCATCATCAAAGCAATCACAAAATCATCCAGAAGAGTACCTATTTTCACAGAGCACTGAATTGGGCTCATAATTCTGGAGTGAAGGTGTCTGGCTTTTCTGCAACGCAGTGGCTGATGCCCGCAGGCAGTGTATCTACTTCCCTAAACTAATGTGGGTAAAGGACATTTCGCTGGGGTGGGAAGACACTTCCAGTTTAATTTTGTTCCACCACAGAAACTTGTAAGTTCCATTTCGAGGGCTGAAGAGGTCTTTGTTCAGTGAACAAGTTCTTTCTAGCAGCCTCTGTCCTCGCTGGCTTAATATCATAGTTAGATATACCAAGGTTGGTAAAATCCTTGTTTAAGTAGATAGAATGCTGACTATAGTTAGGATATATTTGTTTAATTTTTTAATATGTATATAATATGTAATATAATATAATATAATATAAAGGCTGGTAGACCACCTTTGCCTATTTACTTCCTTCACCACAGAAGCTTGTCCCTTCTTCTACCCTGTTCGATGTTCCACACCAAAAGGAAAAAGTGAAATTGGAGTCCAGAAATAATCAAAATCAAAACAAAAAAATTTTAGGTGTGGGAAAAAAAGATGACAGCATGTTAAAAAGACGACAGGATGTTAAAAACTTGAGGTCAGGGGTCATAGAGACCTGGGTGCCAATCCCAGCTCTGATATTCACTGTGTGACCTCTACTAAGTCACTAACTTGAGAAGCTTCAGTTTCCTGATCTGAAAAACAAGAATGAAAATCCCATCTCCCAACAGAGTGTTTTATGAATTAAATGAGATGATGTATACCTAGTGTTTAGTTATCAAGGAACAAGAAACTCTTGCTACAATGTAGTACAGGTTCCTTATGTTGCTACACAGACCACATAGTGGAAAATAGGACCCCAGATTCAAATTCTACCTCTACCTCTTATTAGCTAGCCTTTCTTAACTCACTAGACTCTGGTTCTCCTTTCCACTGGCAAAATGGAGGGGATGGGTTAGAATATTCTTCAATTCCCTTTATCTTATATATTTTATACACCATGCACCTTTATCAGTTGCCTTGAGACCTTCCTGTCCTCAAAACTAATTATAAAAAGAACCCATCTATGTGAACTATACAAAAGGGATTTGTAGATGTGTCTCAATTTTTCTGAATTCTAAAGTAAGCCATAGACTGGGGTGCCTGGGTGGCTTAATGGGCTAAGCATCTGCCTTCCCCTCAGGTCATGATCCCAGAGTCCTGGGATCAAGCCCCACACTGGGCTCCCTGCTCTTCAGGGAGCCTGCTTCTCCCTTTCCCACTCCTTGTGCTCTCTGTCTCTGTCTCTCTCGCTCTCTGTCAAATAAATAAATAAAATCTTTAAAAATAGATAAATAAAATAAAGTAAGCTATTTATTGAAAAAAAAGACATTCACACAGAAAAGTGACAAATTAAAATTACCGCGATGGATGGTGCAATCAGCATCCAAATCAAGAACTAGAGCTTTACCATCAGAGTCTCAGGCCATTATGTCTTTTTTTTTTTTTTTTCCTTAGTACACATAGAGAATATCTGGTAAATACATAAGGAATGGTTAACATACAGGTTTTGCTTCTAATTAAAACAACAACAAAAGCTAAATTAGGAAAAAAAAAAAAGCCAACTGAACAAAAAGTATTCTGGATGGGAAAAAGAAAAAAAATGGATCAAGATAAATCATCTCCACATTAAAACCCACTGCAAAGCTAATTTTTACGATTCTATTATGTCCATGCTAATTTAGCCACCAAGAAGAAATTCGAGTGCAATATATTGTTCAAAATAAAATTCACTGCACAAATAAGTCAATAAAACCTGTTTAAAAAAAAATAAAACTCGTTTCTTTACATGCCCATTGCCGCCGTTGGCTTCCTGAGGTCCCAGTCCCAGAGCCTTACCGGGCTCTCGCTAGCTGCCGTCATTTTTACAGTTTGCTTCTCAGACTTTCTGCGCTTTCCCCTGCCCATTGGTAGAACGGTCTGCAATGCAATTTGGAAATGGCAGCCAGCACGCTGAAGCGGACCTGCCCTACTAGTGGCATCATTGTATTTTAAACATACCTATATGCTGAGTTCCAGAGAATGGTTCTCAATGCGTGCACACTTTACCTTCTAGCACACGCTAGCTCTAAGCATAAAAAGACTCCATGCGAGTCACAATCATATTCTCCCAATCTTGACACCTAAAACCACATGTGAAGAGAAATATTTTGTAGGAAATGCAAACTCCACTACGTTTTTCTCTCACGTTGGCTTACAAAGAATTAAAAGGAGAAGAAGGGAAGGTTTTCGATGCTATTGACAAATGAGAACAAAAAGACTGCGGGTTCTCTGAGAATGCAGTTTCTTTGAATTCAGGCAAGAAAAGGTAAGGTATCTTCGACTTCATCTTGCTCAATCCCCTTGCCCCTGAAGCCTGACCTGTAATTCTGCAGAGAATCTGGAACAAAGGAAGACGAGGAAAAGGGGGAGAATGGGGAGGAGAAAGGCGAATAGAATAACCAGAGGAGAAGAAGGGCAAAGGAGGCCTGGGTAGGGTCTAGTGCTGAGACCTGTAGCTTCGTGGGCCCCAAGAGCACAGTGGGTGATAGTCTGAAATATTACCCAATATGTTTTCATTACTAGTGATTCTCACTGGCCTTTCCTGCCCCCTTCCCTCCCACTCTGGCTGAGGCAGCCAGTGCTTATGGGGTGGAGCTCGGTGGGAAGAGGAAAAAAAAATTCAGTGCTGGGTCCTGATTCCAGATTTGCCCCTTGAAAGGCCATTTCAGGGAGAGAAAGGAGTAGTTGTTCAAATCAAAGCTTTCATTTGCAAACCAGAAATGTTAAAAAAAAAAAGTTTGGAGTGCTCAAAACAGAAAAAGGATTATTTTTATTTCTGTTTGTTTTACTACCCAAAAGCCATAGGGTAGGGAGGATTCAGGACTGGGTGTGACCTTGGGGCATTTCCTGAACCACAATGGCTGAGGCTGAAAGGAGCCTTCCTGAGCTGGGGCTGGGGCGGAGGACCCAGAGGGAATCTGTCAACGGAAATGAGGTGCCTGGGTTCTCCCTTTTGGGAGAATCTTCTGTGAGATCACACAGTTTTAGGGCAGGCTAGGAGGTGAAAGGCAGGCCCTGTTTAGGCAAAAGGTCCTGAGCTCCCACCTCAACCCAACTTCACTGCCCCTATCCACAACACAGTGAGATCCAGAAATTCCTGAGAGAACAGACTGGGACCCCAACCCCCAACCAGCAAAGAAGGTAGACATTCCAACTGGAAGCCATGGCCCAGGACCACAAACAGAAGCAGTGGATAGCAGAACATGTCCAATGGCCAGAGAGCTGATGTGACATGGAGATGGAGGCAGTCCCCAAGAAAAGGCAGGGAGGACTAAAAAAGCATGCACTAAATCCATTCCTCTCATTCCAGATATCTGCCCTCTGAACCTAGCTCTCCTTGGGATAAAATAAGGATTAGGGCTTCCGTATACCTGCCTACTAATGTGTCCACATCAAAGATCACAACAGCTCCAAAAGCCTCCTTGGTGGTTCCTACTGCTTCTTCATATCCCTAATTTCTAGTAAAGGCATCCCCTCCCAGGCAAGAAGAGTTAGTGTTGGTAACTATATCATCAGGGTAGTCTAATTAGCCATCCAGCAAGGGGGTGCAAGGAGGTCCTGATATGAACGGGGAATAGTCTTACAGCCTAGAAACCCACAACCTTCCAATGATTGAAGATGTTCGAGAAGCCATTCTCTTGACTCACCCCTGTACCCCAATATCCTGTAGCATCACACTAAATTCTGTGCTCCATTTCACCTCTGAGGACTAAATGGGGAGGAAATGACACTCCCATCCCCATGACAGATTCTTCCCTTGGACCTTTTCCCATAAGGTCATTTCTGACCCAGAAAAATGATGAAGAAGAATTTTTGCTGTGAAGTAAATCTATTACAGTCTATGGAGATGCTCCCAGTCAAATGTTCCCTTGTTGGCTTTTAAGAGTTCTTCCCAAGGTGTGACCAAAACCAGCAGCATCACCTGGGGGCTGGTTAGAATGCAAATTCTCAGGACCCCACCCAAATCTACTGATCAGAAAAGTCTAGAGTAGGAATTTGTTTGAGCAACTACCCCATTTGGACTCCCAGCCCATGCATGTTAAGTATGAAATACATTGTCTTTAGAAACCTAAGTGGTCCCTCCGTATTGATCTCCACTAAAGATTGAAGGTACTCTTCAGATAGAAATCTTAATGTCCTCTGCACCCCGAGCCTCCAGCAGCCTCTCAGCAGGCTCCTGTGAGCCTTCCACCAGGAATCTCAATTCATCCAACAGTCCCGAGGATCTTTCATGGTTGGAATTCTGAACTCTCTCTCTGAGGCTCCAAACCTCACTGTTATGGCTTTGTGATATGCAGAAATAGAGGAGGCAAAATCCATCGGCCATTTGAAAGCAGTCCACTTGCCTCAATTTTTATTTCAGAAAAGAGGTGGCCCATGAGCTTGGGACATTATCTAGCTGCCGCTGCCTGGTTGCAAACAGAATCCCTGTCTGCAAGATATTCTCATTCCCTAGCTCCTCTTGCTACTCAAAATGTGGTCTATGGACCAGCACCATCAGCATTACCTGGACACTTGTTAGAAATGCAGTCTCAGGGGTGCCTGGCTGGCTCAGTCAATAGAGCATGCAACTCCTGATCTCAGACTTGTAAGTTTGAGCCCCATGTTGGGTGTAGAGATTAATTAAAAATAAAATCCTTTAAAAAAAGAAAAAGAAAAAGAAATGCAATCTTGGGCTTCACCCTAAATCTATCAAATCAAAATCTGAATTTTAGCCAGGAACCCAAGAGATCTGTATGCTCGTTAAAAATTGAGAAGCAGTCTCTGTAGCTTGGTTGCTGTTAGTCCAGTCTGCACATTAGGGTCACCTGGGAAAGTCTTACAAAATCAATAATGTGCCCCAAGGCACATTATTTAACTTGTCCAGAGTGAGTCCTGGGCACCAGTATTTTTTTTTAATTCCCCCAGGTAATTCTAATATGTAGCTTCGGTTAAAACCTAGTGCCCTGCCTAAACCAATAGACCCAGAAATGTCAAGTTTCCCTGGCTGAAAATTTACAGGTGGCTTAAAGGCATAAGGAAGGAGGAGAGAGGGATAGATGTGCCAAACACATTACAAATATTAGCTCATTTGCCTCTATGAATAACACTGAGAACATGCTATCAGTAGAACATTTTAACCAATAATGGAAATGGAGGCTTTGAGAGTTTAGCGTAGACAGGATTCCAAATCAGCAATTCCAGAATTAGCAAGTTGTGGAACCAGGATTTAAAAGCTTGAATTGAAAACCCTATTTGCTAAATACAGAAACTAAGTGATACAAAAATGAAAAAAAAAAAAAAAGGAGAAGTAGAAGTATGCCATGGAATATCAGTGAGATAAACCAATGTTCCAACACATTAGGCATCATAGCACACAGAATTCTGAATTGGTTCACATTATGATCACATATAAATGCTAGACAAGATGCTAGATGAAAGGGGGTTTCTCTGGACTCTTCATACAAGATTTGCAGGATCTGTGCTCTTTCTCCTGACCTCCCTCTCAGGCATAGATCGGGAGGTGCCCTATCCAATGAGGGATGTGAGGGCTACCATCTTGCAGTACCACTCTGCAGAAAACGGAGTGTGACAGACATTGAGCAGGGACATATAGCACTCCACTGTGAAACCTGATGATGGGTCTCCCTTGTCACCTTCTTGACCCCTGATTCTCAGAGCTGGGTATCTCCTAGGGGGCAATAAGAAGGCAGTATGATTAGTAAATGGAACATACATTCCCCTCAACCCCACCATGCCAACTCCTCCATTGACTATGCAACCTTGGTCAGGGCACTCAACCCTCTCACACCTCAGATAACTCAACTGTAAAATGGAGGAAAGGACCACACAACATCACCCTGGTGGCCTGGCTGTGGTAGAGATTGTGAGGATATATATATATATATATATATATATATATATATAAAGCATGGAATACAGTGTCAGTGGTGGAATTTACTGCTATCTCATGACTTCAAATGGGCACCCTTCCTCCCTCATTACCTGAAACCCTTACACCCACCAACATGGATACTTTCTGAGAGTCCCTCTTCCACATAGAGTTATCGGCCCCATGCTCACCATTAGCACATTTAGAACATATTACAGAAATAACCCAATACACTGAGTCAAGCAAAGTTTTCTGCATAGCTGCCTTTGTCATCTTGACCAGGAGCTCCATGAAGACTGACTTATTTCCCTTTAAATCCCCAGCACCTAGCCCAATGCCTGCTTAAAAATGGACTCAATGAATATTTGTAGAACAAAAGAACAAAATATAAATATCTGGGGCTGGCCCTTCCGGAAATGGCTGGCGCTTTCCCCAACCCCCAAAATGTGACTGTTGGGTCTCTAGGTGGAACAGGCATTCCCACACATCATCTTTTCTGTAGCAACTTATCCATCACTGGTCCACCAGTCTGGTCCTCCAGATGGTTGTTTCTTACTCATAACCAAGGTAAAGCAAAGTCTGAGGCTATTTTATAACCCCTAAACCTCTCCTGCAAAGGCCTTGAGCAAGATAATTCCTACCCATCTAGTGCAATGAAAGAACATCTGGAGGGCATTCTCAGCTGTTAAAATCAATTTCTGCCCCATGATTCACAGGTTGGATACACATAGCCTCACCTTCTGACAAACATTCTTGTAGATTTCCTTAAAATGATCCATTATTGATAAACATATATACATATCTGCCACATAACCTAATTTCATCTCCATATGACCCCTTTAAATAAGTACTTACATGATTTAGGGATGGAGCAGATGTTCCTGGGAGCCTTCCCATTTTCCTTGTCCTGGTGCCCAAAAAATGAGCCCCCCAAATCCTACTTTCCCAGCCCCTTCTTAAAACTAAGACATGAAAATATATCACAGTTTTGGCCAGTGGAACCTGTGGGTAAATCTTCTTGGAGAGGGTTAAGAGATAACAAATCTTTTTCACCTCAATAAAAAGAGATACAAGTAAGAGACACCATTCTCCTTCAGCTGGATGTTGCCATGGCTATAATGTGATGCCTGGAACAGGAGCAGCCATCTTACAACCATGAGGAAGGAGAGCTAAAGGCCCAGTCCAATATGGCAATGGTGGGGGGCAGAAAGAGGGATCCTTCATGACACCATTGAGTCACTCTCCCATCCTTGGAACCATCTATTGCTATGATTGTTGCTATGGTATATAATAAAGGTTTTCATTGCCTAAGCTACTTTTAGGTAGCTACAATGTTACTTATAGCTGAAACATCCTACCTAGTACAACAAGGAAGAAGACATGAGAAAATAATTACCTTGGCCAAAAAGACCACATTGCAATTAGGGAAAGAAAAGAACATTATAGCAGAGGAAAGGAAGTAATATTATTAATTCATCATGAGTGGGGAGAGGAACAAGATGGTAGAGGAGTAGGAGATCTAATTATCTTTGGGTCCCAGGAGTTCAGCTAGATTGTTATCAAACCATTCTGAACACCCACAAACTCAACAGGAGATTGAAGAGAAGAAGAGCAGAAATTCTAGGAATAGAAAAGCAACCACTTTCTGGAAGGTAGGACGTGCAGGGAAGTGAATCCGAGGCAACATACAGGGAGACAAACGTGGCGGGGGGCGGGCAGCTCCTGGCAAGTGGTGGAGCAATGGAGCACAAAATTGGAACGTTTACAAGTCTGCTCCACTGTAGGACGTCACTCCAGAGGCTCAGTGGGGGGAAGGGGGATGGAGCACTCATGGAGACAATGTGGTCTCAGGACCTGTGGGGTCACAAAAAGACCAGGGGTGTCTGAGTGTGGCAGAGCTCCCTGGTATTGGAGTGGGGAAGCCAACTGCAGAGACGGAACTGAGGAGTGGGCTCTAAGACCATGATCTGAGGCAGTTGGGCCACTGCTCTTTGAGGAAGGACCCCACAAGTGGCAGATCTGGAAAGAACTCCCTCCTTCCTCCTCTGGGAGGAACAGTGTGGGAGCAAGCAGCAAGAATCTGCCGGGTTTGGAGACTGCAAACAGGGCCATAGGCCAGAGATAGAAATGCTCAGTCACAGGCTGGGTGAGCATGGAGTGCAGCCACAGAACAGGGAGATGGGAGGGATTGACTGCTTTTCTCTGAGCCCGCACTGAGGAGTGGGGCCCCCGAGCTCTCAGCTCCTCCAGGCAGGAGATTGGGAGGCTGCCATCCTCATTCCCGTCCTCCAAAGCTGTACTGAAAGTGTTCAGGGAACAAAAGCTCCCAAGAGTGAACCGGAGCAGATTACCTAGCCCGCCCCCTGGCAAGGGTGGTGCAATTCCACCTGGGGCAAAGACATTTGAGAATCACGGCAAGAGGTCTCTCCCCCAGAAGATCAACAAGAATATCCAGCCAAGATCAAGTTCACTGATCAGTGAGAACTACAAAACATCAGAGCTATGGGAATACAGCACATAGACTTCATGGCTTTTTCCCCATGATTCTTTAGTCTTTCAAAATATTTTTTATTTGATTTTTTTCTTATTCTATTTTTAAAAATTTTTCCTCTTTCCTATTTTAACATTTTAACTATTTTATCTTATTAATACCTTTTAAAAAATCTTTTAAAATTTTCATTGTCATAGTCATATCCTAGCCCTTCATTATATTTAACCTTATTTTTTGTATACACACAGGTTTTTCTTTCTTTAAAATTTTGGGATACAGTTTCCTCTAACAGATCAAAATATGCCCTAAGTCTAGCACATGACTTTGTTCTAGTCTCCAGCCTGATCACATTCTTTCCTCTTTTTTTTTATTTTTTTGGTTCTTTTTTCAACCAACTTCTTATCTTATCAATTCCTTTTTTAGAATCTTTTTTAATTTTCATATTTACAGTCATATTCCATCCTTTCATTGTGTTTACCCTCATTTTTGTAGATATATAAGATTTCCTTTCTTTAAAATTTTGGGAGGCAGTTTCTTCTAACAGATCAAAATATACCCAAATCAAGTGTGTGGCTCAGTTCTATTCACCAGTCAAATATATAAATATATAAATATATAAATGCATATAAATATATTATTATATATTATATATTATATTATTTATATATTATTAATATTATATATTATATAAATATAAATATTAATATATTTATATATTATTATATATTATATATTATATAAATATATAAATATATAAATATATAACATATATTTATATATAATAATGTATAAATAAATAAAAATTATATTAATAATCCTATAAATGTAAATATAAACAATAATTTATAATAGAATTAGAATTATGTATTACACATATTTACAGATATATAAGTATATGAATATAAATTTAAAAATATGTGTGTGTGTGAGTATATATATTTGTTGTTGTTGTTTTGTTTTTTTCCTCCTTTCTTCTCTCCTCCAGTTTCAGGTCTTTTCCGATTTGGTTAGGGTATATTTTTCTGGGGTCGTTGCTACTCTTTTAGTATTTTATTCTCTCATTCATTGATTCTTATCTGGATAAAATGACAAGGCAGAAAAACTCACCTCAAAAAAAAGAACAAGAGGCAGTACCAATGGCTAGGAACCTAATCAATAGGGACATTAGTAAGATGTCAGAACCAGAGTTCAGAATGATGACTATCAAAGTACTAGCTGGACTTGAAAAAAGCATAGAAGATATTAGAAAATCCCTTTCTGGAGAAATAAAATCCCTTTCTGGATCTAACCAAGTTGAAATAAAAAGCTATTAATGAGGTGCAATAAAAAATGGAGGCTCTTACTGCTAGGATAAATGAGGCAGAAGAGAGAATTAGTGATATAGAAGTCCAAATGATGGAGAATAAAGAAGCCGAGAAAAAGAGAGATAAACAACTACTGGACCATGAGGGGAGATTCAAGAGATAAGTGATGCCATAAGGTGAAACAATATTTGAATAATTGGGATCCCAGAGAAGAAGAAAGAGAGGGGGCAGAAGGCATATTGGAGCAATTTATAGCAGATCATTTCCCTCATCTGGTGAAGGGAACAAGCATCAAAATCCAGGAGGCACAGAGAATCTTCCTCAAAATCCATAAAAATAGGTCCACACCCATCATCTAATAGTAAATCTTACAAGTCTCTGTGACAAAGAGAAAATCCTGAAAGCAGCTTGGGACAAGAGGTATGTAACATACAATTACAGTGGTAGAAATATTAGACTGCCACCAGACCTATCCACAGAGATCTGGCAGGCCAGAGAGGACTGGCATGATACATGCAGGGCACTAAACAAGAAAAATATGCAGCCAATAATACTATATCCAGCTAGGCTGTCATTGAAAATAGAAGGAGAAATAAAAGCTTCCAGGACAAAGAAAAACTAAAAGAATTTACAAACACCAAACCAGCCCTACAAGAAATATTGAAAGGGGTTTTCTAAGCAAAGTAACAGACCAGAAAGGAACAGAGGCAATATACAGTAACAGTTACCTTACAAAGTACAAAGTACAACATTACCTTACAGGCAATACATAGGACTAAATTCATATCTTTCAATAGTTGCCCTGAATGTAAATGGGCTAAATGCCCCAATTGAAAGATACAGGGTATCCGAATGGATAAAAAAACAAGACCCATCAATATGCTGTCTACAAGAAGCTAATTTTAGACCCAAAGACACCTCCAGACTTAAAGTGAGGGGGTGGAAAACAATTTACCATGCTAATGGACGTCAAAAGAAAGCTGAGGTGGCAATCCTTATAACAGATAAATTAGATTTTAAAATAAAGACTATAGTAAGAGATGAAGAAGTACACTACATCATACTCAAAGGGTCTGTCCGACAAGAAGATCTAACAGTTTTAAATATCTATGCCCCTAACATGGGAGCAGCCAATTATATAAACCAATTAATAACAAAATCAAAGAAACACATCTACAATAATACAATAATAGTAGGGGATTTCAACAATAGACTTTAACAACCCCCTCACTGAAATGGACAGATTATCTAAGCAAAAGATCAGCAAGGAAATAAAGGCTTTGAATGAAGAGACAGACATCACAGATACATTCAGAACATTCCATCCCAAAACAACAGAATACACATTCTTCTCTAGTGCACATGGAGCATTTTTCAGAATAGATCACACCCTGGGTCACAAATCAGGTCTCAACTGGTACCAAAAGATTGGGATCATTCCCTGCATATTTTCAGACCACAATGCTTTGAAACTCAAATGCAACCACAAGAGGAAAGTTGCAAAGAGCTCAAATACATGGAGGCTAAAGATCATCCCACTAAAGAATGAATGGATCAAACAGGAAATTAAAGAAGAATTTTAAAAATTCACGAAAACAAATGAAAATGAAAACACAACTGTTCAAAATCTTTGGGACACAGCAAAGGCCATACCAGGAGGAAAGTATATAGCAATACAAGCCTTTCTTAAGAAACAAGAAAGGTCTCAAGTACACAACCTAACCCTATACCTAAAGGAGTTGGAGAAAGAATAGCAAATAAAGCCTAAACGCAGCAGGAGAAGAGAAATAATAAAGATCAGAGCAAAAATCAATGAAATAGAAACCAAAAGAACAGTAGAACAAATCAATGAAACTAGGAGGTGGTTCTTTGAAAGAATTAATAAGATTGATAAATCCCTGGCCAGACATATCAGAAAGAAAAAAGATCCAAATTCATAAAATCATAAATGGAAGAGGAGAGATCACAACCAACACCAAAGAAATACAAACAATTATAAGAACATATTATGAGCAACTATATACCAGCCAAACTTGACAACCTGGAAGAAATCAATGCATTTCTAGAGACACATAAACTACCAAAACTGAACCAGGAAGAAATAGAAAACCTGAACAGACCCACAACCAGTGAGGAGATTGAAGCAGTCATCAAAAGTCTCCCAACAAACAAGAACCCAGGGCCAGACAGCTTCCCAGAGCAATTCTACCAAACATTTAAAGAAGAATTAATACCTATTCTCTTGAAACTGTCCAAAAAAATAGAAATGGAAGGAAAACTTCCAAACTCATCTTATGAGACCAGCATTACCTTGATCCCAAAACCAGAAAAAGACTCCATCAAAAAGGAGAATTACAGACCAATATCCCTGATGAACATGGATGCAAAAATTTTCACCAAAGTACTAGCCAATAGGATCCAACAGTACATTAAAAGGATTATTCACTACAACCAAGTGGGATTTCTTCCTGGGCTGCAAGGTTGGTTCAATATCCACAAATCAATCAATGTGATACAATACATTAATAAAAGAAAGAATAAGAAATACATGATCCTCTCAATAGATGCTGAAAAACCATTTGACAAAGTACAGCATCCTTTCTTGATCAAAACTCTTCACAGTGTAGGCATAGAGGGTATATAACTCAATATCATCAAAACCATCTATGAAAAACCCACAGCAAATATCATTCTAAGTGGGGAAAAACTGAGAGCTTTTCCCCCAACATCAGGAACATGGCAGAGATGTCCACTGTCACCACTGCTATTCAGCATAATACTAGAAGTCCTGGCCTTGGCAATCAGACAACAAAAGGAAATAAAAGTCATCTGAATCAGCAAAGAAGTCAAACTCTCACTCTTTGCAAATGATATGATACTTTATACAGAAAATCCAAAAGACTCCACCCCAAAACTGCTAGAACACATAGAGGAATTCAGTAAAGTGTCAGGATATAAAATCAATGCTCAGAAATCAGTTGCATTTCTATACACCAACAATGACAAGATAGAAGAAAGAGAAATTAAGGAGTTGATCCTATTTACAATTGCACCCAAAACCATAAGATACCTAGGAATAAACCTAACCAAAGAGGTAAAGAATCTGCACTCAGAAAACTATAAAGTACTCATGAAAGAAATTGAGGAAGACACAAAGAAATGGAAAAGCGTTCCATGCTCATGGATTGGAAGAACAAATATTGCAAAAATGTCTATACTACCTAAAGCAATGTACACATTTAATGCAATCCCTATCAAAATACCATCAATTTTTTTTCAAAGAAATGGAACAAATAATCCTAAAATCTATATGGAACCGGAAAAGACTCCAAATAGCCAAAGGAATGTTGAAAAAGAAACCAAAGTTGGCAGCATCACAATTCCAGACTTCAAGCTCTATTACAAAGCTGTAATCACCAAGACAGTATGGTACAGACACAAAAACAGACACAAAGATCAATGGGACAGAACATATAGTCCAGAAATGAACCCCCAACTCTATGGTCAACTAATATTCGACAAAGCAGGAAAGAATGTCCATTTGAGAAAAGACAGTCTCTTCAACAAATGTTGTTGGGAAAATTGGATAGTCACATTCAGAAGAATGAAACAACCATCTCCTTATACCACATACAAAAATAGACTCAAAATGGATGAAAGGCCTCAATGTGAGACAGGAATCCATCAAAATCCTGAGGAGAACACAGGCAGCAACCTCTTTGACCTCAGCCGCAGCAACTTCTTCCTAGAAACATCGCCAAAGGCAAGGGAAGCAAGGGCAAAAATGAACTATTGGGACTTCATCAAGATCAAAAGCTTTTGTGCAGCAAAGGAAACAGTCAACAAAACCAAAAGATAACTGACAGAATGGGAGAAGATATTTGCAAATTACCTATCAGAAAAAGGAATCATATCCAAAATCTATAAAGAACTTAGCAAACTCAACAGCCAAAGAACAAATAATCCAATCAAGAAATGGGCAGAAGACGTGAACAGACATTTCTACAAAGAAGACATCCAGATGGCCAATAGACACATGAAAAAGTGCTCAACATCACTCTGCATTAGGGAAATACAAATCAAAACCACAGTGAGATACCACCTCATACCAGTCAAAAGGGCTAAAATTAACCAATCAGGAAACGACAGGTGTTGGCAAGGATGCAGAGAAAGGGGAACCCTCCTACACTGTTGGTGGGAATGCAAGCTGGTGCAGCCATTCTAGAAAACAGTATGGAGGTTCCTCAAAAAGCTGAAAATAGAGCTACCCTACAACCCAGCAATTGCACTACTAGGTATTTCCCTAAAGATGCAAATGTAGTGATCCAAAGGGGTATGGGCACCCAAATGTTTGTAGCAGCAATGTCCACAATAGCCAAACTATGGAAAGAGCCTATATGTCCATCAACAGATGAATGGATAAAGAAGATGCAGTATATATATACAATGGAATACTATGCAGCCATCCAAAAAAACCCGAAATCTTGCCATTTGCAATGACGTGGATGGAACTAGAGGGTATTACACTAAGTAAAATAAGTCAATCAGAGAAGGACAATTATCAAATGATCTCTCTGATATGAGGAATTTGAGAGGCAGGATGGGGGGTTGTTGGGGGTAGGAAGGGCAAAAGTGAAACAAGATGGGACCAGGGAGGGAGACAAACCATAAGAGACTCTTCATCTCGGGAAACAAACTGAGGGTTGCTGGAGGGGAGGAAGTGGGAGGGATAGGGTGGCTGGGTTATGAACACTGGGGAGGGTATGTGCTATGGTGAGTGCTGTGAACTGTGTAAGACTGATGATTCACAGACCTGTACCCCTGAAACAAATAATACATTACATATTAATTAAAAAATTAAAATTAAAAAATTAAAAATAACTCATCATGAGCAACACACTCTATCAAGAGCCATATATTAAATACACTATTTAACACTACAGGAATATGACACACAGATATTTAATTTTATAAAAGAAAATTCAGAAAGTTTAAGTAACTTACTGTTAAGTAGGAAGTGGCAATTTTGGTATTCTAACCCACGTTGGTATGACTCCAATGTCAGGAGGGATCTACCACACTATATACATGCAAAGTTGGTGCTCCATTACTCATTCTTTTGTATGACTGTGTTCCTCAGACCTTTTCCTATGAAAGGATTTTTGTAGGAAGTGTTTAAGGCATAAGGAGAAGCAATGGTGTTTGTGGAAAGAAAAGGAGAGAAAGGGAGGACAATACCAGAGCACTTGAAAGCTACCTAGAAGACTTCAAATTATACACAGAACAGACATAGATAAACACTGCTCTCTGAAAAAAATACACACATGCACATGTATACACATATGCATTATCAATATTTTGCAGTTTTTATTAACTGTAAGTTATTTGATATATTTATGACATAATTAAGGAAAACTTTCACAAATAAGTTTTATCTATTTTTGGCTGGATAACAATATATCTGTTTACTTTTGTTAGACCTTGGAAATTTCAACACACTATAATTGTATTTCTAATGACAGAAGATTCATCTCAGCTCATAGTGTATGCATTTCATTATTCACCACATTTATATTCGAGCAAATGAACTTCTTCATTATATATTGTAATCCTTTTGTTGCACAATGTTTCCATTTTTGAAAGCCATGTAATCACTTCATTGTGGTGTTGGCAATTGTCATTATATAATATATAAAGTTTCAAAAGGATGCAATTTAAGGATTTTGATCTTGCAGCATAAATATATGCATGACATGCAATACAAATAAACTTATTCCAGATGGTTGCTTAAAACAGATAAATCAAATTTCCCAGTAGTCACAAACTAAATCCTCAACCAAATACAGTTCTTTCACTGATTAAAATGCCCAAACATGTGACTCCAAACAATAAATGTGACAAAATTGTGGTGGGTCATGATAAAACTAAATAAGATGTTTTGGCTATTTTAAGAGTTTTGGGGAGTGGCTACTGAAGATGAAGGCCCTCGCACCCGAAAAGTTCAGGTTTTAAGTTCAATTCCGTCCTATTTCAAAAGACCTGCAAGCTCAGCACGTCTGGATTTCATGGGAAAGAATGAGGACACAGTGCGTTTAACCCACCAACATGAGGTTGGCAATACTTTCTCCTTCCACACACCTTCAAACTATATTTACCTGACTTTTAAACAGAGGTGAGAACAGAACACTACAGAAAATGTTAACTAGGAAAAGCATATTGGCTCAGTAAAACAAATAACCCTCAAAGACAGAGAACTGCCTGTTTATGGACTCCACCCCAGTTAGCCCTGCCTTGTGTGGTTACAGCTGAGGCCCAAGTGCATTAGCAAACAGCCCAGCTCTTTCTGCTCTGCTGCTAGCCACCTTTCTGCTTTCCGCAGCTAGTAAAATTAAACCTCTTCCATACAACTCTCATGTGCACAGACTGTAAAGTGAATGTAAATTAAAGGAACACATTACCCAAAACTTCAACTTCTTTAGAGAGCTGCCTGCTAGTCCCACTTTTGCAAATAGTCTTCATTTACGCCATATGCAAACACTTGGGTGCGGTTCACAGAGATGCACCTTTGCCTGGGAACACCCATTATGTAACCAACTCACTTGGGCACACAGATCAGTTATACTCCCCAGTGCCCTTGATCCATGTTACTTACATGGTTCAAGGACCAGCACCTTTCAAGGCTCAACAAACTTTTGTAAATGAAGTATTTCCAATGAATAACAAAGGATGGCAAAATTACAATAGAAAAGAGATTAATGTGAATGAATTGGCCAGAAGGAGAGAGAAGGAAGCAAATAGCCAATAAATGTAAGACAAAAATAGATCTTTTTCAATAGTCAAATAGAAGCAGCTAAAAACAGAGGTGTGATCAAGATTGACCAAGACTTTTTTTTTTTTTTTTAATTTGACAGAGAGAGGGAGATCACAAGTAGGCAGAGAGGCAGGCAGAGAGAGGAGAGGAAGCAGGCTCCCTGCTGAGCAGAGAGCCCGATGCGGAACTCGAACCCAGGACCCTGAGATCATGACCTGAGCCGAAGGCAGAGGCTTAACCCACTGAGCCACTCAGGCGCCCCCCCCCTTTTTTTTTTTTAATAATAATACTGTTCTGTCTTGGAAATGCCGGGGGGAAATGGGAGAACATCAGCTGCTGCTGCTTGTAGTAGTGCGAATTGGTATCACAACTGAAAATAAGAGGCACTTACTAACTGAACCAAGAGCTCCCTTTCCATAACAAAATCCTCCCCTTAGAAGTCGGAGTTACACAGCACTGCGACCACCCACTCAAAGCCACAGAGCCCCAGGAATGCAAAAGCACTGGCTAAATTTTGACCATCAATCAATTAGTCCAAACCAGAAACTCTAGGGACATTAACAATTCTCAGTTTACCAATAGCTTTAGTCCATGCCAAATTATACCATCTGGTACTTAATATATTCATTAATCCTCATGTAGGATTATAGTACAAGGAGCATATTCAATCAATTTCTCACATCATATCTAATAGGTATTGTAATAGCATAAATATTCCACATGGGAGGGGTCCATTCACCCACTGATGCTTGACAAATGTTTGCCTATGACTTTCATGAATGCTTAACAAGGTCATGTTTAAACTCCAGGCACACTATGGAAGACCATAATCCTATGGCTTTTTAGGCAGAAATATCTCAAACAGATTCATAGCGTACCCACCATTAATGTAGGATATCAATACTCATCAGATAATCTTCAATAACAATTCCGGAAGTAGGTACGGTTACTGTGTCACATTCAAAACATCTGCAAAGATACACCTGTGGCCAACAGAGGCCTGGGTACACGAAGGAAATGCCTAATGCTGTCATTCGCAAGCCATTATCTTTTCTCACTAGCATCTCAGCCTAGGTGAGTCCTTTAAATTGAATAGAAGCAAGATGTGTGAGTTGCTTGATTACACGAAATCAGGCTGCACAGAGTCCCACCTGACGTCCGGCTGAGACTCATCACCACCTTTTAGGAAACTTGTCATTTTTTAAGAGAAAGGAGCGGCAATCACTGGGCAGCCATGACTGTTATCTGCACTGCAGGTTGCTGGCTGAGCCACATTTTCTGCTAATTAAATTCACTGTGGGAGATTCCTAACATGTGTCTCCATGGGAAATGGATCTGAAAACCTGGATGATGCCCCTAATTGCTTCTGGTAACAAGGTTATGAAACCCGGGCTGTCATACCTTGGGAAAGCAGAACTCAGATAAGTGGGTCTATCCTCACAGACCATATGGGTTTCTTCAGCCTACAGCTGAAAAAGCTAAAACAGGGCTCAGCTGCAACTGCGCACTTCCTGAACAAGGCCTGTCACTTTGTACTTTCCAATTACTTATCTGGAAACACAGCAAGCAGTTAATTGTGGAGAAGGACAATGGCAAATCAGCAGAGGCTGTTTGCCTAACCTGAGCTGGAAGATCACCTGGCCGGGTCTACGCACAGGAGGACAATTCAAAGTGTGTTCAACAGATCACAGCAACAGTGCCACTGGAGAACTTGTTAGAAATGCAAATCCTCAGACCCACTGACTCATGGTATCTGAGGAGTAAGCCCTGGAGTCTGAGACTTAGCGACTTCTCTGGGGGATTCCGATGTCCCCTACAGTTTGGGAAGTCCTGATCTCAAATACACTGGATTACAAATCAATCAAAGAATGTGACTCTCTTCCTGGCTTGGTCACGAGTAGTGCTTGCCCTTGGGGGGCTTCTTTAGCCTCTGTGACCTTGGTTTCTTCATTGTTATGATCATCTACTGCTGTGTGAAAGCACCCATGGTTTCGTGAGATGGGTGGACCCCGCTGTCAAGTTCTCACTTGCGGCTGAAGTCAGATGGCAACTGTGTGGGAGTCATTTGAATGACTGGCTGAACTGGAAGTTCAAGATGGCTGTCGCATTCACACGCTTGGCCCCTGAACTGGAATGGCTCATGGCTAGCTGGATGTCTCTCTCTCCGTGCGGCCTCTCCACATGGCTAGCTCGGGCTTCCTCGGAGCATGGCTGTCTCAGAGTGCTGGAACTCTGACACAGTGGCCGACTTCTCCCAGAGTATATATTTAAGAGATGGAAGCAGAAGCTACCCGGTCTTGTTAAGCCTTAGGCCTGCAACTGGCACAGTGCCACTTCTGCCACATCCTTTGAGTGAAAAACAAGTCACGGAGTCAGCCCAACCCTATGGAAAAAGAGTGGGATTGCCTAAGATTGGGATTTGGAGGGCCTCTTTAGGGACAGGTTAGTACACTCACTTATAAGATAAAGGAAGTGGCCTACAGTCCTGAAAGTTCTTAGTCTACGGTTTTTATGGTTTTTATAGTATATGATTCTCTGATACAGGCAATATCTATATTTCTTAGAGTCCATTACATCCATCTCGAGGAGGCCCATTTCTCCATAATATCACTGTCACTCATTTAGCACGAAGCACATGCAGTCTTGCATTATGATTTACCTTACAAATGTAGTTACTCTGACTTCCCAACACGATTATAAAATCCTCAAGGCCTTTATGCCTCCTTGAAACTCCATTACCCAGTGCGCTGACCTATATATCACATTAGGCTTTCAATGAAGATGTGATAATGATGATGATGATGGCGATGATGATGTTGATAGAATCACAATTATCCTGTCGACTTGAATGAGTACAAAGCAACCATTTCCAAAGCTGAAAAAGAATGTCACATGCCTTTTGTAATTTTTTACAGGTCTTCTTAAGGTAGACTTCTTATGATAGACAAAACAGAATTGTAAATATGACTTCCATTGAAGTACAGCTTGCTTTAAAGGTAGACTCTCCTTTTTTTATTTTCTGGTGCACAAGGGACAGGGTTTGGTGGTCATGAAACCACTTCATTTTCCTCCTAGGCATACAGGAAGGCCACAGTTCTTAGCCCCCTTAAACCTCGGTAGGACCACAAAACTGAACTCTGGTCCATAATCTTAGTCATACAGCAGTACAGTCACAAGATAGAAAAAACTTGGTCCCTGATTTCACTGCTTGGAGCACAGCTACCCAACCCAAAATACCCTCTTTGCATTTTGTATGAGTAACAATTAAACTTCCTTTGAGTGAAGGCTTTGGATTTGAGGAGTGTTTGTTCTATTTGTTATAGCAGCTAACCTGTAGCTATACCAATCAGCGGCACTGACTGGTATAGCTAGTTTATTCCCAGAGTCAACCCCATGCGTCATTGTCCTACATCAATACTTTAAATTGGCATTCAAATTGAAAGTTTTTATCAATTAATCTATTTCTACATCATGTTAATGGGAACTTATAATGCATTGTTTAGATATTTCACATTTTATTTAATCAAATTCACAATATTGTAAATTTATAGCAGGATTTCACTACTAAAACAAATTGATTGACCTTGACAATCAATTTCTGCAATCTATTTTCCACCACATCCCCAACAAGATCTCATACACGAGCTGTGTATATTTGACTCTCCAGGTTTGTTATCTTTGCTCATTCCATCCCACATCTTATTCAATCATTTGTTCAAAATCTATTTGTGAGCACCTGCTATGTGCCAGACAGTATCCATGTACTGGATGCCAGGATAAACAGAACATGGTCAGAGGAAAGATAATCACAACCACTGAGGGGCTTATAAAGTACAACCAGAATATAAAAGCTGGTTCTCTTAATGATGATGAAATGCAGAGACATTTTACAAAGGTCATGGCATCCAGACTGAGTTTTGAGAGGTAAGTATCAGCTCATCAGTACCTTATCAGATAAAGAAGGCAGGGAAAGGTAAATCAGACAGAGGGAATATGAAAGGTGGAAGTCATCATATCTTGCAGTATGGTCCTAATAGTGGTCTAAGAATCTGGTTAGCATGACCCTAGAGATAACTAGATGACCAACCCAAATTCAGGAATGATTTTGAGCTGGGCAGCATTATCCTAATCTTAAGAGAGATATGTGAGTTTTGTGTTCATACCTGATTGTTCTGTTTAACCCCAAGATTTAAGTGAAGCACCTGGCCAGTTGAGGTGATTCCTGACATATTTCCACCTAAACTTAAAGGAACCATTTACTTACTTACAGAGGACTGGATCTTCAGGTTAGGCCTCCTGAAGGTTTACCATGAGACTCACTTATTCATACATTACATTCATTACATTATTCTCTGCTGTGCATTCCTTTGGTGAGGATTTTGTAGCCCAGAAGATTACACTTCCATCCACCTTGGAGAAGGTGGTCAGTCTCTCTACCTGAGTGCTGATTGTGCTCAACTACCTCTCTGTATCCTTGATTTCCCCCAAACAGTACTAGTGCCTATTATTTCGGCCCATCAAAGCCAACAGATATTATTTGCCAGTTAAGCGGTTGTACACAAAACACAGTGTGTGTGGGGAAACTACAGTTTGCTTGATATGGCTAGGAATACACTGAGTCAAGAAAAGGAATGTAAGAAAAGGAATTCAAGGATCAGGTCAAGAGGACTGTTACACACCATGCTAAAGAATGTGGGTATAATCTTATTAGGCCAAGGGAACCCAAGATATGGGTGTGACATGATAAGAACAGATTTGAAAAACAAAAACAAAAACAAAAATATCTTATTCACACTAGAAAGGCAAACGTTGTAATGTAAACAAGAGGAGACTCTTGAAAAGAGATATTTGAATAAGGGCAGGGGAGTGGAGAAGAGAGTACATATTGCCAAGATATGGAGGGAGCAGAATAAACCAAATTTGATGATTTGAAGTTTAAAGAGGGAGAATTCTGGGATGACTTCAGGATATATTCCATTATGGGGGACAATGCCGTGTCATAGTATCATTAGTCAACATTAAGCTAAAACCTGTTGCCAGCTGGAAATGAGTGCTGGAATTTAAAACCAATGTCTGTCTGGATAGGAAAAATGGGTTTGGGAGTCATTTGTACACAGAAATGGTAATCAAAAACTATGCTGTTGGTTGAACCAAGAGCTAGTGAACATGATGGCCAGCCATCCAAGCACAGAATCCTGAGAAAAAGGAACATTAGGGAACCAAATAGAGAGAAAAGACTCCCAATAGAGACCCAAGATATGTCATGGAGGCAGAGTATTAGAAGGAACAAATACAGAAGGACCTTCCCTGGGTCTCCAAATCCCCTTCATCCTTCAAGGCCTGTCTGAATTCTATGTCCTCTGTAATGTGAAGCCTTATTCATAGTGCTATCTCCTACACTACAGTGTCTCCACCAGCCCACACATCAAACATGACCTGGTATTATTACCTCCCCACATAAGCTTTGGGACAAGGGGTATCCCCTTGGGTGAACACTCAGTTCCAGGCCTATGATTTACTTTTCTCCCATCCCACTGGGAAAAGATGTCCTTAGTCTTGGTCATTCTCAGCTCTTATTGGCGCTCATTAGATCAATGCTTATGTTTAACCAATTACTGAAGCCAGATTTGGGAGGGGGGTGCTAGGCTACAATTGGCCAAGGCAGGTCACATGACAAAGAAATGGGAGCAGAGCCGGCTTCACCCTGGGAGGACAGCAACCTGAACCAAATGACATACACCCAAAAAGAAGAAGGATTACTTGGCTGGGGTGGGGGGGGGATGGAAACTGATATTGGATAAGCAAACAAGAATTTTGTGTAGTGAGGCCCGTGCATGCAATGGGCATTGAACAAATACATCTTGACCCCCTGGTCACAAGCCAAAAATGTCCAATTTGTTCTCATCATCAAGAGATAAGAAAATGTGTCATTGTCACAGGAAGTGACTTGTTTATGTGATAAGGAGGAATCAGAAAGAAAAAGAGCTGGCATTTGCACCCACCATCACCTTGACTGGTAGAGCAGGTGAGAAAGAGACAAACAGGAATGCTGAATAGGGCAGTGAGGGAGGAGCAGGTCTTCCTGGGGGGCCACTGGCTTTAGTGAGTGAGTGGGGACTGGGGTGTGTTGGTTTGAAAGCCACCCAAGTTTGAAGTCTTCTCAGGAGTGAGAATAGCAAGCTTGGCTATATAAATCAAATCTACATTATTAGAAAAGTTTGGCCTTTGCTAAATTACCTATGAAACTTACCCTGGCTGTTAAGTAGAACCAAAAAAAAAAAAAAAAAGTGTTCATTTCAAAGCTAAATGTCAAGCTCCCTTAAACAGCTAACACTTACCAATGTGGGAGGGGTAGCAGGGGAGAAAATGCTGGGCAAATTAAGGGCAATAAACTTTCCAGACATCTCTATCTCCATAACTGCTTAGAGATGTCTCCTGGCATTCTTGGCTGGGAAATTCTGTCTTTCTATTGTGTCCATCTATCCGCAGCCCTTTTTTTTTTTTTTTTAAAGATTTTATTTATTTATTTAACAGAGAGAGATCACAAGTAGACAGAGAGGCAGGCAGAGAGAGAGAGAGAGAGGGAAGCAGGCTTCCTGCTGAGCAGAGAGCCCGACGCGGGACTCGATCCCAGGACCCTGAGATCATGACCTGAGCCGAAGGCAGCGGCTTAACCCACTGAGCCACCCAGGCGCCCCCCGCAGCCCATTTTTTAAAGGGATGCTCACGGAGCAGCCTTTGAAATCTAAATTGAAACACTGAAAGACAGACACAGCAAAATCGACTCAAACTCGTTTTATTTACAGATGCAGCCAGAGGTGTGTTCACAGGCAAGGCAACCAAACAAATGATTCCAGAATACTAAGTTAGCAAGTTCCAGAACTGGGAGACTGCAGTAAAGAGCCAAAACTACTCTTTACAATACTAAAATTAAGAAGTCCCTTAGCCCTATATGCATCAATGAGTCAATTATCTTTTCCTAAACTGCACCATTTATTAGGAAGAAAGTGGGGAAGGTAAACGTACTTTGTACTGAAATATATTGCTGGGAGGGATCAGGTAAAAATACTTCCAAGTCAGTAATTTGTAAGAAAATTTGGCCTGCTGAAGTCTTTCAAATCAGAGTATACCAGTTTCACACAAGGATGGTTATTCTTGAGTATTTACAGATGATAGCTACACGATATCTTAATTATACTTTCCCAGAACCCCCAAATACATATTATATCTGCCATAATGTACATGTACACATACACAAATGAGTCTGTTTCATGTAAACACATGAAAAGGTGCTCCAAAGTACAACAGACTTTGGTATCAAATTTAAACTTACTTGGTGGCTTTCACTTATTTCCTACTGTATGGAAGTTAATGCAGTGAGCCCCTTGGGTTTCCAAGGAAGAGAAGGGGGATGTTCATTTACTCAGAAAAGCTACAGGAAAGGAAAGGGGAGTATGAGCGCCTCCAAAACGCGATCCAGTGCTTCCAGATATGCTCTGTTCAGGACCACACCCTCTTCCAAACTATGAACATGAATAGGGACTTCACAGTGTGTGGGCTCTGCTTAAAATTTTATATTATAATTCAGGTTCTTATAATTTATCTTATAATTCATTTGTATGCATATCCATAGCCACACGTGGACATACATCTCCTTTACATTGTGTTCCTCTTCTCCTTACAAACCATACTCCCAAGTTGAAAAGAAAATCCTTCTTAATTACCCATGGGACTTCCTCTATCATCTGGAAGCGTGTGACTGAAATGTTGTAGTGGAACCAAAAGTGGCTGTCTCCCACCGGGAAAGTGTGTGGATTTCTAAACCAGTGCCACAGAATTATTTGTATAGAGACCCCGGGAAAAGGGCAGCACAGGAGCCACTAAAGCCCAGGCCTCACCCATCATCTGGGCACCCAGAGTGCCCATGGTCAAATTAACATGATGCCATTGCCCCATTGGAATAACCTGCTCATTGAGGTCTTATTTTTTTTTTTTTAATATTTAATTTTTTTATAAACATACAATGTATTATTAGCCCCAGGGGTATAGGTCTATGAATCGCCAGGTTTACACACTTCACAGGACTCACCATAGCACATACCCTCCCCAATGCCCATAACCCCACCACCCTCTCCCTCCCCCCCACCCCCCAGCAACCTTCAGTTTGTTTTGTGAGATTAAGAGTCTCTTATGGTTTGTCTCCCTCCCGATCCCATCTTGTTTCATTTATTCTTTTCCTACCCCCCAAGCCCCCCACATTGCATCTCCACTTCCTCATATCAGGGAGATCATATGATAGTTGTCTTTCTCTGATTGACTTATTTCGCTAAGCAAAATAACCTCTGGTTCCATCCATGTTGTCACAAATGGCAAGATTTCATGTCTTTTAATGGCTGCGTAGTACTCCATTGTATATATATATACCACATCTTCTTTATCCATTCTCTATCCCTACTCTTCAAAGTGTAGGGATAGAGAGCACATACCTCAATATCATCAAAGCTATCTATGAAAAACCCACCGCAAATATCATTCTCAATGGAGAAAAACTGAGAGCTTTTCCACTGAAGTCTTGTCTTTATGAAGACCGCAATTCTTGGCAACAGAATGGGTATGCCTTCCTTCTATGCCTTTCCAAGGCCTTGGTTCAAAGGAGAGTAAGGAAATGACACTGAGGTTCATGGCCCGGTCTTCCATCCACATAGCAAAGTGGCCCCAGAGGCCTCTGGTGAAGTGCAGGGATTTACTGCCCCCTCGTTGTCTGTTCCTCCACACTCTGGGACATATCTTTGCTACCTCCCTGGCATTTTAAAGGTATAGGAGTCCTAATGCCATTGCATATAGGATCATCCCAGTCCCTAGGAACAGCTCTCTGATAAAGGACAAAGACTCTAGGGTCAAAGCAATTGTTATCATTAGGGTTACAAGAGTCTTGATTGTATTAGCCTAGTTACCAAAGTTACCTAGTTACCATGGTCTATGTCATTTCCTTTCCCAACCTCAGGTTGTGACCACAGGCTTTTACCACCTAAGACCATATTCTTAGGGAGAATTCCAAGTATAGCTGTATGGTCACTGAATGCAGTGTTCTTTTAATTTTTGTCATTGTGTAGAGAGCTAGAAAGGGCTGGGGAAAGAAATTGACTTTATTTTTCTACATACTTTTATGATTTATGAAAAATTGATCCACTTCCTTCAGTTAGATAACCATGAGTCAGAGAAATACAGTTACAATAAAGTGGCAGTGTCATTTCTAAAGTAGACCACGCTCCAGTTCACGAATGATGGCCAATTAAAGTAAGTTATTCCTGTCTGGTGGGGCTGTGTGCAAGATGAACTATCACCCAAAATGAATTAAAGCCCAGGCTTGGAAGATTTCCTGTTGACTAGCCTGCGGTATGATTTATAATTACTTCTGTTTACATGTGAGGTGGGGCAGAGTTGCCAGGAAGAAAACTAGCCTGGAGTTCACCTAAATATGAGTAAGAGCAACGGAAAGGGCATCTGCTTATTAATGTTTTGATTCGTAAATATTTTTTCAATCATCATAGTGTCGGGGATCTACATGGATATAGATATATGGGGGAATACTCAGAACCAAATAGCCAACACAATGGCTTGCCTGTGAGGCCGGTCACCGGGACCCAGCTTACATCCTGGAGAACTAGGGTCTATCTCGATGTCCTTTCTATGTTTCCAAACTCAATTTTGTCATCATAATGACTCTCTTTTGTAAAGAGTACTTTTTTCTCTATTTTGAGGCTAGTTTCCTTTTCTTCTTTTCTAAATCTCAACTTCTCTAACCTTCCTAAGATCTAACAGAAATATACCCTTAGAGTCCCAATTAAAATCTGAACCACCCCATCGTCAGTCATGCCAACTGTATGATTAAGTGGGGGCAAAGGAGAGGAAGAAATTCCACCAGACCTGTGCTTGACTCTTTCTATACCTTCATTTTTCTTATTCTGCTTCTGTGTCTAAATACCTCTGTATCTCTCTATCTTGCTATATCTCCATATCTCTGTGTATCCCCAGGTGTGAGTGTTTCTCTAATCCCTCCTTCTGTGTACTCCCTCTACCTGAAATTGTCTCTTAAACAGAGACACACATACACATATTCTCACATACATCCCACTTAAGATTTGGAGGCACAAACAGCAACACCAAATCTCCTTTCCTGCCTGTACCCTTAAACATGGCCCTTCATGAAATACGAGTTTTCTGGGAGCCAGTTGAGTCAAGGAAAACGTGTTCCCATGCTCTTCAGATCATGTAGCTGGGGCCTTTTGTAACTGCCCTACAGTTTGCTCCATTCCAGACTCAGATAACAGCCCCATGTTTAATCAGCAGGAATGTAAAGGCCATTGGCCTGAGGATGGGACATTTAGTATCAAGCCAGCCTTGCAGCTAATTTTTTCTTTTTTTAATTGTGGTAAGAACACTTTACAGAGATCTGCCCTCTTAACAAAACGTTGAGAGCACAATATAGCATTATTAATTATAGACACTGTGCTGTACAGCAGATCTCTAGAACATACCCATTTTTACCCACTGGACAGCAACCCTCCATTCCCTGCACCAGCATCCGGACCACCATCCTGTTCTGTTTCCACAAGTTTGACTATTCTAGATTCTGTATACAAGTGGAAGCATGTAGTAGTTTAACTGCTATGACTGGCTTGTTTCTTTTAGAAAAACATCCTCGAAGTTCATCCATATTGTCACAAATAATAGGATTTCCTTTTCTTTAAGAAGCTGAATAATATTCCATTGTACGCATATACCACATTTTCTTTTCATCCATTCATCCATTAATGGACATTTAGGTTGTTTCCGCATCTTGGCTATTGTGATGAAGACTGCAGTGAATATGGGGACGCAGATATCTCTTCAAGATCCTGATTCCAATTCTTTTGGATATATATACCCAGAATCTAAGCACATTGGATTTGAACTCCTGCCTGGTTCCAGAAAGGCATTCTTGCCTCTACCTGGAGTCGGAAGTTGTATGATTCCCCTGTTCTACTCAGAGTATTGCTGCCTTATGTCTTGGTTCCCCAGAACATGTTCTGGTATACTGCCCAGTTCCTCCGGTTTCTACTGCAATCATTTATTCCCTCATTCAACTGATAAATATTTGTTGAGCTTCAACTCTATGCTGGAGTCTAGGTTAAGTCAGAGGTGGTAATGGAGCAAAATGGTACCCTCATCTGATCTTCTAGCTGCCATCTTCAGATCTGATCTGATCTTCAGAAACTCACATTTTACCTCCAGCCCTGGCTGGAGCCCCTGTAATTCATTCTTTCTCTCAGCCTCTCCAATCCCACCTGACTTTGACTCACTTTTCTGCTTCTCCTGATGCAAACCTTCATGACCCTGTTTCCCACGTACCCCTGTGACCATCCCACCTTCAAATCAGTCTAGTCCTCTGACCCCTCCCCGCCTTAACTGGCCTATCTCTACTTCAGAAAGACACTGACACCCAGGGAAGGCAAAGGATTACATTTTCTCAGCATGAAAGTCATTCCTTTCTCTTAGAAAGCACACACTAGTATTCTTCTTGACTTTAATTATAAATGAGGAAACTCCTCCATCATGGCTGCACTGTGGCTCCCTGTGCCAAGTGGAAATCTCTATGTTCAGTTTTCTTCACACATTACAACGAGGGCAAGAGCTAAACTTGGCTGTGAGAAGAGATGCTGCTCTTAATCCCCAAAGCCTCCTAAATAATCAGATTCCATGACAGGCTGAGTAAAAGATCTCAGAACCCCAGGTACCTGCTTGGCCTTCTGAATAACACCTCTTCTCACTGTAAAAAGACAGTGGCCATTAACTTACTGATGTCAAGATTGTGAGTGTGATTCTAGGGCAAGGTGAGGGGGGGTGCATTTAAATGTCATTAACCATTTCCTTGAAAGCTAAAATATTTACTCATCATGTCATTTTATGTCCCTAACACAGGTCATCAAAAGCCCTGGGATTCACAAAATTTCTTGCCCCCCTGTGCTGTGACATCTATTTCCAATGAGTCTTAAAATAGCCTTATTGTATAGCAATGGGAAAGGAGTTCCAACTCCCATGGGAAGCTTATAATAAAACCATATTCATAAATCAGTTCACTCTTTCCACCACTTCCCTTTTACCAGAATTCTTGTAAATGTGGTCTCTCTGCCTTACAGTTCATATATTAAATGAATAAGTAACAAAGGAAAAATGCTGAATTTCAGAGCACATCACAGAGACCAGAAGATAAATATGGTCAGAGAAACCCTCTGTGCTCGTTACTGCCAGATTCTGTGGTGTGGCTGCCACAGCTATGGGGGTGGGCAGGGTGCTGGAAGCGGTTCCATTCCCTCCCTGGGGTCTTAATCCCCTGGGCAAAAGCTTCCAGCAAAGCAAAGGAATGTAGCATGTGTCAGTTACCACGTCTGTGTTTAACATTTTATACAGTCCAACTCAAGGCAAATAAATATTTCAGCAAATAGAACTGCCCTGTGATATATGTGAACGTCACTGAATTAAGAAAGCCACTAAATTCACTGCAGTCACAGAGAAGTAGGAGGAAAGGACAGGAGAGAATAGGTTGATTTATTCCCTCCTTTGCTCTTCTAAGATCTTTGCTTTGCCCTGTATTTTTTTCCCCTCCTCCCTCTCCAGGCCTGTCCTCAAATGTTTTCCTTGATTGTATCATCACTACTCTTATTTTCTCGAATCAGACTCCAGAAACAGAAATAAGAGTAACATGAGTGTGAATCTGTACACCCTTTTTTTCCAGGGGGAAACCTGAACACTGAGCAGTAAGTATTTCTCTCCACCATTCTCTGCCCCCTGCTCCGCCCCCACCCCCACCCCGCCGCCCGGCTTCACTTCCGGGAATGCCGAAAGCTTTCGTTTATTTTAAGCAGAGACAGGCAGGGCACAGGGACTAGAACTTGGTAGTAAATTCCACAATTAGGGAGCAGGAGCTGCTAAAAGCCCTTCCTTGAAGGGACCTGAGATTATACTGTGGACAAATTAAATTGCCTGCTGCTTGCATTCTCACTGGGTGACTTGGGGACCTATGGTGACAAAAGATCAAGCAAATATATTCAGTCCAGTAGTTGGTTTAAAAAAATAGTGAAAAAACGGAGAGTCCAACACTGCATTTTTTTTTTAATTTCTTTTCAGCGTAACAGTATTCCTTGTTTTTGCACCACACCCAGTGCTCCATGCAATCCGTGCCCTCTCTAATACCCACCACCTGGTTCCCCCAACCGCCCACCCCCCGCCCCTTCAAACCCCTCAGATTGTTTTTCAGAGTCCATAGTCTCTCATGATTCACCTCCCCTTCCAATTTCCCTCAACTCCCTTCTCTCCATCTCCCCTTGTCCTCCATGCTATTTGTTATGCTCCACAAGTAAGTGAAACCATATGATAATTGACTCTCTCTGCTTGACTTATTTCACTCAGCATAATCTCTTCCAGTCCCATCCATGTTGCTACAAAAGTTGGGGATTCATCCTTTCTGATGGAGGCATAATACTCCATAGTGTATATGGGCCACATCTTCTTTATCCATTCATCCGTTGAAGGGCATCTTGGTTCTTTCCAAAGTTTGGTGACCGTGGCCATTGCTGCTATAAACATTGGGGTACAGATGGCCCTTCTTTTCACTACATCTGTATCTTTGGGGTAAACACCCAGTCAACACTGCATTTTTTTAAAACTGCAATTCCTAATGGAGGAGAGGGAGGCTTGACATCTAATACTTTTTCAGAACATGGGGACCTGTTCTTTGAGTAACCTGTGTTCAGTAAATGCCATGCTCTGGGCACTTCTGCAAGTGGAAAGTTATAGCTCTCCAGGATTCAGATACTTAAAGAATTAATTCATCTCCCCACATCTTCTGCAAGGCTGTATTCTCACCTGGCAGCACTTCCATAAATGATATAAAGTTTGAGAGAGAGAGAGAGAGGGCCAGAAGATTCAGAGGTCCACTCAAGGATCAGACAGCAATGGGACATCAAGCACTGCTTTCCTTCAAGATGCTCTCCAGACATTTTAATCATCCTGAATTGCCAAAGAGAGCCCAGGCCAAGCAAAAAATTCCCATATCATCAAATGAGGCGATCTTTCATGCAGGAAATTCATAGGCTAAAAGGGAGCCTAGACTGAAATCCAGGCATTTCATTAAGGAATTACATCATCTTTGACTGCATAATGGCAAAAAAACTCTAGCATTGCACTCATCAAGCAAAACTGCCCAAGGGGACCTACTAAAGCCCAATGTTGTGTGGACTTGTCAAGGTCACACAATGCACAGACTACTTGGGCCAGCACAAGGCCAGAAGTAGGTCAGTTCATGGTAATGGGTGAGATTTACTATACCCTTTCTAGCGTGAGCCTCCTGGAATGGAAGAGCACATCCCATCATCAGCTTGTCAACCATGAATTCGTAAGGTTACACAGGCAAGATTTTCAGGTCTGGTTTCCCTTCTGTGGCAACCTACTCTGCCCCATAGAGTATATTTTCAGCCCCCAGAAAACAGAAGACCCCCACTCACACCCCATTGGGAGGATTATTTACTTACTGAACTTCTTACAAACCACTGCAGGGAAAACAGAGAAGAACAAAGCAAACTACGTAAAGCAGCAAATTATACAGTTCTTAAAATCATCACTGTCTATCATGTAATCCTAACTCTGTCTGTTCTCAGTTGTTCCTCCAGAAGCTTTTCTGACTTCACATTTTGCATTGTGGTTTCCGTATCTAACCTGCACCCCTTCACACACACCATTTGCGGGTGATCAGAGCAGGCATCGTATTCCCCAACTCCTGCAGGACCTGGTCCCAGGTCTAGGAAAAGACCTGAATTCACCATCAGGAGATGGCATTGATGTCATGGGCTCCTCTCTTTCTCAAGAGAATAATATCTCTGCCTTGCCCTCCCACCTCCTGTTTGTGCTCTCTCTTTCTCTCTCTCAAATGAATACATAAAATCTTTTTATTAAAATATTTTTATGTATTTATTTGACAAAGAGAGAGAGAGATCACAAGTAGGCAGAGAGGCAGGCAGAGAGAGAGGGGGAAGCAGGCTCCCTGCTGAGCAGAGAGCCTGATGCGGGACTCGATCCCAGGACACTGAGATCATAACCTGAGCTGAAGGCAGAGGCTTTAACCCACTGAGCCACCAAGGCGCCCCAATAAATAAAAATCTTAAAAAGAAGAAAAAGAAGGAGGAAGAGGAGGAGAAGAAGAAGAATTAGCATTTGAGGGACATTCCAGGCTGAATATACTCCTCAAAATGGCCTGTAGGCCACACCCTCACATGTCAAGAAAGCAAACCAACACCCTGCATTGCAAACAATATGCTGTATATAGGTAGAAACGTCTGGATACTATATATAGGAAAAAATCCAGTTTAAATTTTAGGAGTGGTCTTTGGCAGTCTATTATCTTTCACCATGTAACCCTAAGCCAACATTTCTAAACCATAAAAATAATGTGAATTTACACACAGACCTTTCTTATGATCCAGCAATTTCACTCTCAGATTTCATTCCATAGAAGTGAAAATAGAAAACCCCACCAAAAGTCTTGTACAAGAATATTTATTCATACCGGCCAAAAACTGAGGACAATCCAAATATCCATCAGCAAGAGATTTGAGAAGGACGCTACTATAAAAACAGACAATAGAATACGATTCAGCAATAAAAAGAAACAAACGTGATTTACACAGCTACACAGATTCATCTTGAAAACCAAATGTAATACTGGGTAAAAGAAGCTAGCAAAATTCAAGAATAAGCACAACTGTTCTATAATGATGGAATGCATAGGAGTGATTGACCGAAGGTGGGGGAAGCTGACTGGAAACTGGAGGGAGTTTCTAAGATGATGAGAATGCTTTGTATCTTGAGCGGGATGTATGTTACATGGATAAATACACCCATTGACTTATGTACTTTATCCATGCTTTTCACTCCTTGCAAATGATATTTCCATTATTAAAAAAAAAATTCAATCAGTAACATAATATTGGCAATCTGTAAAGTGTATTCCATAACAAAGATGGGTTTTATACACTTGATGTCAGTAAGTTCACTTTCTGTTATTAAACAATTAGTTCATCATAAACTCAGTCCTTCTGAGTGTCTTTGTTACTTCTAGTTAAACGAACATCCCCACATCTTTTGCTTCTTCTTTTTTTTTAAAGATTTTATTTATTTATTTATTTATTTATTTATTTATTTGACAGACAGAGATCACAAGTAGGCAGAGAGGCAGGCACAGAGAGAGGAAGGGAAGCAGGCTCCCCACCGACCAGAGAGCGGGATGCAGGGCTCAATCCCAGGACCCTGAGATCACGACCTGAGCCGAAGGCAGAGGCTTTAACCCACTGAGCCACCCAGGTTCCCCACACATCTTTTTATTCTTAAAGATTTTTATTTATTTATTTGACAGAGAGAGAGGAAGCACAAACAGGGGGAGAAGCAGAGGGAAGAAGAGAGGCAGGCTCCCTGCTGAGCAAGGAGCCTGACGGAAGACTCGATCCCAGGACCCTGGGATCATGACCTAAGCCAAAGGTGAGCTTAACTGACTGAGCTACCCAGGCACCCACATCC
The DNA here is from genome assembly GCF_002288905.1 of Enhydra lutris kenyoni. NCBI lineage: Eukaryota > Metazoa > Chordata > Mammalia > Carnivora > Mustelidae > Enhydra > Enhydra lutris. Next base: position 37,310,833 of record NW_019154090.1, on the reverse strand, counting down.
CAACATCTTGACAGCACATTCTACAATCAGGAGGAGCTGGAGAACCTTAGATGATACCCCACGCCTTTCGACAAGTGCACACTAACAGAAAACACCCCAATCAAATCAACTGCAAGAGAGAGAAAAGAGAACAGGGGCTGTGTTTTGGGATCTACCATATCTCCATAGCACTGAGTGCACCTGAAACACTGCCCAAACCCACCAACTAAAAACTGAGAGAAAGAGCTGGAGTTGGCAGCATTCAATAAATCATTAAATACAATCAGCATTGTCGTCTGCTTGGGATGAGCTCTACACATGGAAAGAAATTTCTCCAATAATTTATATTTATAATTTATAATTTATAATTACCCATAAATAGCATTTCTGCCCTTATATCTTAGACAGAAAGTCAGGATTTGAGAGCTGCCGGCAATGAGACGAGCCTCAGATGACGATGCAGCAAACACGTAACGGAACCAGCCTTAATAATATAAGAGTATGTCTAGATTTGAAGAAAATCATCACAACTTAAAAAAGAAGAAGTACTGTCATTGCCAGAGAATATTCTCACATGACACAAAACAGGATTAATTTAATGCCTCCATTCTTAGGTCCACCCCTGGTGAAGTAAGCACAGAGAAGGAAGGTGACAGAGAGAAATCTAAAGAAGTACACACCCAAGGGACCGTACCCTACTGGGTGAATTTTGTGAGCAGGATAACTATGGTGATCTACAGTCCCAATGCAAATGCACTGAATATTTTAATTTATATGTCTTTTTCAGCTCTAATTGCTCGTCAGTTTGAAAAGCGAAATGTTTGTAGGGAGTCTCATTTCCTGCCAATGAGATAATATGGGCTGAAATGTCATAATTGGAGTGAACTACATGGGTCTTTAACTTCTTGGTAGGAACCCAGCCACTCTCAATATTTTCAGGTAATAGCCAAAAGATTTAGAATCTCAATTAAAAATACTATTTCCCTTCCCATTAGAACTAAAAACAGAATGCTGATCAATGGATGAATTTACTATTTGCACTCTGCTTAAGAATATAGGCTAAACTACCTTTATGAGGTCAAATTCTGAGCCCTCACCTATTTATGAAATAAAGTGTGGAAAATTATGATGTGAACTATCTTTTTAGAAGGTCATTGTAGCAGATGGTATTGGTGCTCCTGGAAAGCTGAGCAGCCGCAAGCAGCTGCCAGCTTCCTGTGTAAGGACTTTCTCTTTGTTGCCCCCATACAGGGCTGGTAAGAAGTAGCATCTCTAGAAACTAGCCTCAGCAGATGAGGAACAGGAGGAGTTGGTGAATAAATACCCTAGCTTCCCTTGGTGGACAACACCGAAGTGTTCTACACTGTCCCCTAGAGGTCCCCAGTGGTATTGAGCATGGTTGTTCAGGGTGTAGTTTGTCATTAACACATCCTGGGCTTTCCTCCCTTCCATGTCTCAACCCTTCACTGCCCTGTAGGTACAACCTGCCATCACAACCCACATAATTGACTCGCACTCCAATCCTAGTCTCAGGGTCTATTTCTGGGGGAACCCAAGCTTAGATAACTGTAAGCATGATTTTGGTTAGACCCCAGCCTAACTGCCTAGATCTTAATAAAAGCTCTCAGTGATTCAAGAAAAGTTGAAAAAAAAAAAAGAAAGAAAAAGAAAAAGAAAAAGAAATCCCAACTGAGCCCTCGGAAGTATAAACTGCTCCAGTGAAAAAACAAAATGGGAGAAATCCAGACTGACCTTCTAATTGCAGACAGTGGGGGACTGTCTGGTTGTCTGACATCAAATTCAGAAGGGTTAGAGAAAGTATTTTCCCTCAACTATGTGTGCCAAAATAAAATTTCCCCGTAGTGTTAACTCCACTCAGGAACAGAGGACTGCCATGCCAACAGGAAGCCGGTTGTTTACTCCATCACTCTTGGAGTACTTTTTATTTTTTTCTTATTTAAAAAATTTTTTTAAACATTTTCTATTTACTTATTTTAAGTAATCTCTACGCCCAACATGGGGCTCCAACTCATGACTCCAAGATCAGAAGTCACATGCTCCACCGACTGGTGCCCCTCTTAGAGTAATTTTTAAGTAGCGTATCTCTGTCAGGATATTTTCTCCCATTTCTGTCCCTATTAATCAGCCTGTCAGGTCTACACGTCCATTTCACTCATCAGGGTAGTCAGTGCAGTCCAATCTAAGACCCCTCATTAGTATTTGGAAGTGTCTGGAACTCCGTGATACAGGGGGAGTTCAGACTGGAAAGAATCACAGCAGAGTGTTGGACGAGAATAATGCAGTTCTGACACTTCCTATTCACCCTCAAAAAGAGAAAGAGCTGCCATTCAAGGCTTTAAGAGACAAGGACAATAGACTGGTCCAGGAAGACTTGGAGGAGACCCTATCCTCATATTCCTTAGGCAGGGCCACGTATGTGGGAAGGAACCAACTGGGATTAGGAGGCTTAGGTGTTGTCCCCACTCAGCAGAAGCAAGCCCTGTGACATTGGTAGGTCCCCTTGATCCATCGTTGGCCTTGGTTCCTTGGTCTCTGAAATAAGAGGAAGTAAACTAAAGAATTCTTCAGCTCTTTCATCCTACTCTCTAAAAATGATGCCAATTTATTATTCAAGTAAGTGATGTAATTGTGAAAAGGGGGGGGCATAATAATCTCCTAGACTTGAATGTGTCTTAACTGATGGGATATTGGCTTAGGAAATTGTGACTTTTGTCATTCAAAGCACCCTAACCTAAATGCTTTAAGAAATTCCCACAACAGCCTTGCTGGTGAAATTCAGAAAATACTTCTCTCTTTCAGCAAGATAAATCCAGAAGCTAGGAACAGGAAATACAAAAGAAAAAAATATATATTCAAGACTTTACAAAAGATTGGAGGTAAGATGCTAAAATTAGAAATATTCACTTTGAAAGTGTACTCTAATCACCATGTCAATTGAGAATAGATATAAGTAATATTTTTGAGCCCTAGCAACTAGTGGTAGCAACAAGAGATATTTGGGGTGGAGGTGGGGCTTTGGGCCCATCCTGAAACTCTGGCCTCCCATTCCCTATTCTCAGGTTTCATATTTGCATGCTTTTCAAATCAACTACATATGTACACCCTAGGCATTACCCCAGTCCTGTTTCTCTACAGTTTGCTATACCTACAACTCCTCAATTGTATTTGTGATTGTTTGTCTGCTTTGACTAGACTGTGAGCTCCATGAGGGCAAGGACTGTCTTTCTTTCTTTTTTTTTTTTTTTTTTTGGTGTAGGTAGTCCAAAGCCTAGCACATGGTAGGTACTTAGTAAATGTTTGCTTCATGTTTATTTGAGTTAATATCCACCTCATTCCAGAAGTTTATAGTGGTCATAAATAGTGAATAAATTAATATACCATACATTATTTTGAAAAAAAAAAAAAAAAAACCTACAACTCCTCAATATAAAAATTCTGAACATATAATCACTTCAACCTCCAGAGGTAGATGTTATACCCCTTTCACAGATGGAAAAAGTAAGGTTCAGGGGCGCCTGGGTGGCTCAGTGGGTTAAGCCTCTGCCTTTGGCTCAGGTCATGATCTCAGGGTCCTGGGATCAAGTCCCGCATTGGGCTCTCTGCTCAGCAGGGAGCCTGCTTCCCTCTCTCTCTCTCTGCCTGCCTCTCTGTCTACTTGTGATCTCTGTCAAATAAATAAATAAAATCTTTAAAAAAAAAAAAAAAAAAAAAAAAAGAAAAAGTAAGGTTCAGAAATACTAAGTAATAGTGGTAGCTAAGACTGTCATTATATCACTGTGGCTCCAAAACACAGGCAATATTTTTCTCCTTTAAATATTATTCATTTTAGGGGTACCTGAGTGGCACAGTCAGTTAAGCATCTGACTCTTGGTTTCAGCTCAGGTCCTGATCTCAGGGTCCTGAGATCAAACCCCATGTCGGGCTCCATGCTCAGTCCAGAGTCTGATTGCAATTCTCATTCCCTCTGCCTCTCCCACTCATGCTCTCTCTCTCTGTCTCTAAAACAGATAAATAAATCTTTAAAAAAATATTAATCATTTTGTTTTTATTATCACACATATAATAAGGCTCATTGTAACATACAAAACAATAGAACGACGTACAAAAAGCATGATAATCATTACTGAACTTTAGACTCCTGACCTTCTGAAAGGCATTTGTGTCATTGTAAAGTCTTTATTTTTATCTAGGCATATAGGTCTGTCTCTTGCTGGTCAAATTTATATAGATATTCCCCTAGAATTTCTGCTATTTTTTCTCCCCCTACATTTACATACTTGATAAATTGGGGACTTATTTGTATATGGTAATGAGACATGGATCTAGTTTTATTTTCTTCTATAGATGACCAATGATCAAATAAAGCATGTTTTCCCAGTAATTTCCTGAAATCCCACCTTTGCTATATATTGAGTTCCCATTTATACATGGTTCTAGTTCTCCATTATTTTGTCCATTGATCTACTTGCCTGCTCTGGTAGCAAAAGGTTTTGATGACAGTGGCCATGGTAGGCTGAAAAAATGGCCCACCAAAAATAGCCACAGCTTAATCCCTGGAATTTGTACATGTTACCTTTTTTGGAAAAAGGGTCATTGTAAATAGGATTCAGTTAAGGATTTTGAGATGAGATTATCCTGGATTATCAGGGTGGGCCCTATATGCTGTCACAAGTGTCCTTACAGGAGGAGACTGAAGTTGCCAAGAAGAGGAGGAGGCAGTGTGACCTGGGAGGCAGAGACAGGAACCCAGCAGCCATCAGTCAGAGACTGCTGTTCATCACCATTAGCCATCAGGGAGATTCAAATAAAAACCACATTAAGATACCATCTTTCACCAGTAAGAATGGCCAAAATTAACAAGACAGTAAATAATAAGTGTTGAAGAGGATGTGGAGAAAGGGGAACCCTCTTACACTCTTGGTGGTGCAACCACCAAGTGCAGCCACTCTGGAAAACAGTATGGAGATTCCTTAAGAAATTAAAAATAGAGCTAACCTATGACCCAGCAATTGCACTACTGGACATTTACCCCAAAGATAAAGATATAGTGAAAAGAAGGGCCATCTGCACCCCAATGTTCATAGCAGCAATGGCCACAGTCACCAAACTGTGGAAAGAACCAAGATGCCCTTCAACAGATGAGTGGATAAAGAAGATATGGCCCATACATACAATGGAGCATTATGCCTCCATCAGAAAGGATGAATACCCAACTTTTGTATCAACATGGACGGGACTGGAAGAGATTATGCTGAGTGAAATAAGTCAAGCAGAGAGAGTCAATTATCATATGGTTTCACTTACTTGTGGAGCATAAGGAATATCATGGAGGACATTGGGAGATGGAGAGAAGAAGTGAGTTGGGGGAAATCGCAGGGGGACACAAACCATGAGAGACTGTGGACTCTGAAAAACAAACTGAGGGTTTTGGAGGGGACGGGGTAGGAGGTTGGGTGAGTCTGGTGGTGGCTATTATGGAGGGCACATATTGCATGGAGCACTGGGTGTGGGGCATAAACAATGAATTTTGGAACACTGAAAAGAAATAAAATGAAATAAAATAAAAAGGATCGCCGGCAGCCACTGGAAGCAAAAGAGACAAGGAACAGATTCCTCACCCCATTGAGCCTCCAGAGGAAGCAGAGTCCTGATGACACCATGATTTCAGACTTCTGCCTTCCAGAATTGTGAAATAATAAATTTCTGTTGTTTTTTTTTTAAGATTTTATTTATTTATTTTAAACTAAGAGATAGAGAGAACATGCAAGCTAATCCTTGTATGCAAGAGTGGTGGGGGAGGGGAAGAGGAGGGGAGGAGAAGAGGAGTGGAGGAGGAGGGAGAGGGACAAGCAGAGCTGACACAGAGTTCCAACCCACCACTGAGAGATCATGACCTGAGCCTAAATCAGGAGTTAAATGCTTAACCTACTGAGCCACCCAGGTGCCTGCCCTTAGATTTCTGTTGTTTTAACCCACTGAGTGTGCAGTAGTTTGTTATAGCACCCACAGGAAACTAATGTAATAACTTAATGTAATATTATTTTTAATAATTTAATAAATGCTAAGTCAAGTCCCTAGTCATTACTCCTTTTCAAAATTGTCTTGGGCTTCTTAATCGTTTAGTTTTCCAATGGAATTTAATTATTTTGACCAGATCCAATTCAGATTAAAATTGCATTAAATTTGTATACCTTAAATTGGGATGAATTGGTATTTTTATGATAGTCATCCTCCCATTCAGAAATATATTTTCCTCAATTTTTTTGTCTTGTTTTATATCCTTGAGTAAGGTTGTATAATTTTTTCCATCTAACCTATATTCTTCTCATTTTATTTATTCCTAAATATTTTCTTTTTTGGTCACTATTATGAATAATAATATTTTCCTATTTCTAACTTGATATTTCAGTTACAAAGAAAAGCTATTGATTGTGTATATTTTTGCAATCCCTCTCAATCCCAATGTCCCTGTTCTCTTAATGATTTTAGTAGTTATTTTAGTTGGGAGCCTCTTGAATTTTGCAAAGATACGGTGACTGAGTCTCTCTGCTGTACTTACGCTGATATTTTACTTACTAGTTTTATTGCATCAATTAGCACTTGTCATACATTGTTCAATTTTAATAATAATAGAAGTTATCCCTAATATTTCCATATGTTAATGGAATTAGCTTCAGGGTTTTACCATTTATTTTCATGTTTTTTGTTAATAGTCCTTACAATGCCTACTTCTTTCCTTCTACTCAAATTTTACTTAGGATTATTAAGAGGAATGGATGCTGGACTTTATAGCGTACTCCTTCAGTCTCCATTGGTACAATCATACAGCTTTCCCTCTCTTTAACTTATTGAGGCAAAAAACCTGGTGATATGTTTCAAAACTTGAAAACTCTATTAATTCTTTGAATAAATATTATTTGGGTATGGCATTCATATTCTACTGTTTGACCGAAATCTCTTCACTAACATTTTACTTCCGAAAATCTGCATCCATATCCATGAGTAAATTGATTAAGAGCTTTTTTTTTGCATATGAAACTTAACAGGTTTTGGTCTTAAGACTATATTCATTAAGATGAGTTGCCCAGCTTCTACCATTTTCCTGCAGTTTCTAGTCACTTAAATTACAGAGAAATTTTCATATTTTTAAACGTTAGATTAAATTTGACTATAAAACTATCTGGGTCTTGTGATTTTTTTAAATGGTAAATATTTAATTATTTTACCATCAGTTAACTGGGTTTTGGCCTAATGATATTTTCATTCTTGTTGAGCCCATTTTATTCAATTATACTTTTTCAGGTAATAACATTTTTTATAATATATTTATGTATAATATTTCGGTATATGTATAATGTTATGTGTAATATATTTATAATACATTATTTATGTATCATATTCTCCAATACATTTTTAAGTCTCTCACAAATCAGAAGTTTCTCTCTCCTTCCTCAGGCTACAGAGTGCACATTTTTGTCTTTTTTTCTCACCAATCATGTTTGCCCATCTATCTTATTCATCTCGTCAGTGAAATTGCTTTTTGTTTGATGTTTCCTTTCTATTTTTGTTCTAATTCTATTTTTTAAAATAAATCAATTGCTCTGCTCTCATTTATTTTGGTTCGCTTTATTTGTCCTTCAAATTTCTTAATTTGAAAATGAAGTTCACTTACTGATTGTCCTTTGTAAAGAACAAGAGCAATAAAGACCTATTTTTGCATAATAGAGCTTTAACTACACCCCATAGCTTTTTCTTTTGTTCCAAGTGTTCCTTTTTACACTATTTTCCAAATACCTCAAATAGTGTGTAATTTCAGTTTAATTTGCTTATCGATCCAGGAATTATTTAGAAGAATACTTCTAACTTCCATCTAGTTAATGTGCTTTCTACCCTTTTTATTGCTGATTTCTGGCTTAATGGTGTCGAATCAGCGAATATGGTCTATAAAATGTATATTTAGGATATTTCATTAAGATTTTCTTTGTGGCTAAATACATGATCAATACTAGCAGTTGCTCCATCAAAATAGGGAGAAGCGTATACTCTTTCTAGATCACAAAGAAAAAGGTCTATATTCACGGTTTGTCGTGTCCATATCCTCGCATGTTTCTACTAGAGTTTAATGATTATACTCTTCAACACATTGTTACTCACTTTTCATTTATTTGATATTTGGAACACAGAAAGCTGCTTACCAACAGCTGCTTCCTAATTGTACTTTGTCCCAGTTTCCTTAACTTTCTAGTCTGTTCTGTTTCCGTTCTGTATTTGGCAGATGTGATGTTTGCTGCATAAATTTTTACAACTATTGTATCTCCTTTGCTGAAAAAAAGTAGTACCATTATCTGTCCCTCTCCTTTTCCCTATTTGATGCTTTGTCCTTGCATTTCGTTTTGTTGAACATTAAGAGTCTCCCGTTTGCTTCATTTTGAGTTGATTTCCTGGCATATCTTTGGTAAACCCTTTATCATCCATATTTTATTATTACTTGGTTTTACGTGTAATAATTCCGAAAAGCATGTAGTTGATTACTGTCAATTTGTATAATCTGATCATCTCTCTACTCTGAAAGGGAATTTAGCTGATTTAAATTTATTTTGTAAAGTTTATTTAATAGTTTATTTGCCCAGATTATTTTGTTTGCTCTCTGTTGTGCTGTTTTCCTTTTCCTATAATTATACACATAGAAAAGCAGGAGCCATTGCTGATCTCGCCCTTCTCTGCTTTGCATATTTCCTATCTTGAGATGCATGTTGTGAATCATTTCTTATTTGTTAGACTGTGTCCTTGAATATTTCCCTCAAGGTTCATGAAGTTTCATTTTCCAGAAATACTCCCTCTACGCTATACTCTCTGGGACTTTGCAACTCTGAAAAGAGATGCCTATTGCTGGCCATGGCATAGATATCTTGGCTGCCAACCTTTTCCCCATATAATGCCCCATAACAACCCAGCCCACTGATGCTTCTCCTCTAGGTTGGCAAGGTCACAAGCGTGACCTTGGGTCACAAAGGCCCCACATGTATATGTGCATCTCCTCTACAAGGCTTCTGCTGAAAGGGCCTCCCTAGGTAGTAGCAAAACCTATAGACTTCAGTCTAGACCTCCAGAATGGGTCAGCCACCTCTGCATGGGTTCTCAAACTCTCCTTCCTTTTTTTTTTTTTTTTAAGATTCTATTTATTTATTTGACAGACAGAGATCACAAGTAGGCAGAAAGGCAGAGAGAGAGAGGGAAGCAGGCTCCCTGCTGAGCAGAGAGCCTGAAACGGGACTCTATCCTAGGACCCTGATATCATGACCTGAGCCAAAGGCAGAGGCTTTAACCCAATGAGCCACCCAGGCACCCCTCGGACTCTCCTTCCTACTGGCTCCCTGGAAAGTTCTGGACCACATGTTTCCTCAGATGTTCCTTTCTGGTCCTCAGACTATTTTGTTTCTACATAGAGACTATTTTGTTTCTACACAGAGAAAGCAGAAGGGGTAGCAGTATAGAGGAATTCTGATACTGACCCCAGGGTACCACTGGGCCTATATACTGCATATTTGTATGACTTTTGTATACATTTTCTCATTTTAGCCTCACAGCAATCTTCAAAATAAAGAGGAAGACTGTAACCCCATTTTACAGAGGTGAGCATAGAGGCTCAGGAAGTGGTTGATTTAATCCAGGCTCAAATAGCTAGTGAGTCACCAGGACAGAACAGAACAAGGGTTCAAGGGTTCTGACACCCATCCCAGTAATTCCATGACCCTAGTGATTTTCCAAAAGTGCAATTTGCTTCCCTCAGTTCCAAAACCTATCAAGCACAATACAGCACCAGGAGGAAAAATCTCTTATCCTGTTATCTTAGCAGAAAAAAAAAAAAAAAAAAAAGATGGAATTCTCAGATATTCGATATTCGATAGCTTTTCCACTTTTTAGCCCACCATATATTTTTCCTTTATATTCTGTATTTCTCCTCAGACAGGGGTTCAGTCCTGTTCACAAACCTATGAGGGGTTTGAGAGCCCTCATGACTGGCTTTGAATCATGGCCGACTTCTTCTGGATCAACAAGAATTGTGGAAAATTATCTCCTGTATAGCTTACAATTATCATTAATAAGATGTGTCTCAAAAGTTGCTTTTTTGGTAAAAGCCGCAAGGAAGGGGAACACTGCAGCACAGTGAGAAAAGACATGCTTCCACAACGTGAACCTGCAGCACAAACATTATAAGTATGTTGAAATGGGGTACGCTTACTAAATTACCCTTACGTCAGAGGAAGTCTCTAATATTTTATAAAACCAGGCTACCACTACTTATGCAGAAGTTGAAGAAAAGTGGATCTGAACTGGTGGGTTAGCTCAGTACCTCCCAAAGTTAAAGGCACATCAGGATCACCTGGGGGGCTTGCTGAAACACAGATTTCTGGACCCCATCCCCAGAGATCCTGATTCAGCAGGGGCGGCCGGAGATTTGGCATTTCTATGAAATTCCCAGGTGGACTCTTTCAAGTCCCTTTCTGTTCTTTTACAGTCCCTTTCCTGAAACTTTTCTAGTTTTTAATATCCCTGAGCAATTCCTGGCTGAAGTGAGAACTGCTGAAGGTAGCACCATTTTCCAGAGTGGTTTCATTTTAATAGGATATACCGGCATACCAAAAAGCTTGAAAAGGATACAAAAGACCCCGGAGAAATATATGCATAAATGGAGATTCTACCTGCTCGGCACCACGCAGACTGCTGGAGGAAGGGAACTGCACACCTGATCGTCTCATTCCTTTAGAAGGAGCTCAGTGCAGGACACCCTGGGGAGAGGCAAGCGAGGGAGAAGAGAGCTTAATTTGTTTTCCTTAAAGTTGTATCCTCTTAGAAGTATGCACGCAAGTCCGGCCAGCTTTAGCATTGATAATGCTGATTTCATAAAAATAGAAAAGAAACTGTTGTAAGGTGGAAATGGGGATAAGGGCTGCAGAAGGGAAGTAGAAAAGTACAAATGTATGAAAGAGCCCTCAGTGCATTTTCCTTGAAATGCCCAAATCTGAGAGGACTCCACAGAGACAGGTGAAGACCTTAGCAGGAGATCTCTTGTTTTGTAGAGGAAAGGTTCTGGAGTAGTTGAGATATGTGGTATAATTGAGAGATAAGAGGTATGATAGTGCTGTCTCTTGTCCAAAAATAATCGAAATTGTTAACAACCCCGAGGGGTCAGAGCTCGGCTTTATTTTTTAGCTCAGCAGAGAGAATCAAGCCATAAGGATAAAAAGTTGCTGATATCTGGCTGCCATAATTTACTTTCAGCTGACCGAGAGAAAGACCACAGGACTGCCCACTTACCTTGGGAATGCCATAGATTTAGTTTTGAATGTCAAAAGCTCTCAAAAAAGGTCACGGGTCAGAGATCCGGGAAATGTCTGGCCCCGTGTGTTCAGAGTTAATAGTCGAACCTTTCTTTCTCTTGGTCAATTTTCCTCTCAAATTCTGTTTCTAATAGCACAATTCCTGGTTAATATCCTATCATAATAATTTGACTATATTATCCCCTCACCCACCGATTTCTAAATTCTTTGAAGGTAGCAGGTGTGTCTGACTCATTTCGTCACCGCCTCATCTAGAGCATGGCATCTGAAGCCACAGGGGGGTGAATTAACCCTTCATGTTGTGGTTCCACTGGGATGAAACAGTATGCACAAATTAGGTCATCTCTGATGAAAGCAACGGAGAAGGAACGCGAATAAGAAAATGGAAACTCATTATATTAATAACCATCATCTGGTGAGTGCCGGCCACGTGCCAGCCAATTTGCATGTTGATCAGCTCGTGCAGTTTTGATGACTCAGGGAAGTGGAAGTGATACGGTGGTGCTATGGATGTAGATACTGAGTCTTGGAAATATGTCTGCTATCTGCGGTGATGCAGCTAGGAAATAGAAGACCTGGGATTTGTCAACAGAACCTTCAGGTTCCAGGCTTTTATTCTATTTACTCTGCTGTCCTCCCCTCTTGCTCCATGAGGGTGTAAAGACCTCGGGGAAACAGTAGAAAAGTGCTTAACAGTTTGGGGTTTTTAATTTTATTTATCTGAGAGAGAGAGAGAAAGAGAGCAAGAGAAAGGACCAGAGAAGTGACAGGTAGAAGGTGGCAGGAGAGGGGAAGGTGGAAGGACAGGAGAATGGGGGGAAAGGCAGAGGGAGAAGGAGAACTCTCCACTGAGCAGGGAGCCCAACATGGGGCTCGATCCCAGGACTCTGGGATCATGACCTGAGATAAAGGCAGTGGCTTAATCCACTAAGTCACCCAGGCACCCTGGTGCTTAACAGTTTTAATGGCATGCCTGTAATTAACAACCAAGTGAGCCAACAGCATGGAGCAAGTTGTCCCTTCCCTAAACAGAACATGTGTGTTCTAGCATCTCAACCTTTATTCACCCCACGTGGATCAAGTACCTTTTCTGAACCAGCCATCATACCAGGAACTGCAGAAACCACTCCACCGAAGAAACACTCGTTTCCCACTTTCAGAAATTCTCAGTGATCCCAGGAAAACTCAGAGGCAACCGATAAGCACTGAATGGCATTTTAAATTACAATAAAGTATAACGCAAGAGTCCAGCTTTCAGGGCAACGGGGTTACTCATTTAAAATCAGAAAATGGCACACAGGACAAACCCACAGATTTCTCAAGTAAGAGTAACAGGTGGTCAGTAAGCTCTGGGCGAGCCAGCAGGAGTCATTCCAGTCCACCTGCTTTCCCAACCAGCACATTTTCTGGCTCATCCGCACAATGGTCATGCAGGCAAAGCCCTCTGAGAAGACAGCGATTTCTGCTCTTGGTGAGTTTTCATTCTCTAAATCTTTGTGCATATTTACTCCTCTTGATGGAAGAGAATTGAATTAGATAGCCCTACAGTACTCACAGATGGCAGATTCCTACAATCTCTGAATCTTCCAGAGTATTCCCCCAGTGTCGGCCAGACACACAAAGGGGTTAAATTAGGAACAGACCACTCATTGTAAAAGCTAATTATATTTCTTCCTGGAGAACAGGATGGGGGTCAGTGGTGTGCTGGAACCAGCTCATAGCAGCCCAGGAGAGCCAATTGTGAAATTTTCAGTAATTCTGTGAGCCGATGGTTAGATACAGCCATCAGGGAAAATCTAATTATAAACTCAAAGTTAAATAGATAATAATAACAAATACAAAAATAACGAATACTTAACACTCATCACTCTCGAATTCTTTCACTATCCTCGTGCATTTAAGGCTGTTTGCAGCCATGGTATCTAAGTGGTGGGAAGACTTCCCAGCTCTGTGCTCCTTGACCTCAGGCTGGTAACTTGAAATTGACTAGGGTGCAAGAATTTATACCATGATATTCAGGAAATGATACAAATCATGGCCTTTTTTAACCCAGAGAATCAGTTTTTCAACATTTACCAGCATGGCACCATGGAAGAGGCTTTTCTCCCAGAGAATTGCAAGCAATATAACTTTAACCACAGGCCCAGAGCAAACACAGGCACAGATAACGGCTGTGAAAAAACAGCCAGCAGGGAAGACAGATGCAGACAAGACAACCTGAGGGGGACAATAACACCAATGGCTTAGGATATAACTGAAGGCCACTTTCTCAGCTGTGCTGCACAGTCCCCATGAAGGGGTAGGGACTCAGTCCTTGGAGCTTTCCCAGATTTCCAAAAACATACCCCCCAGAACAGGCTGGAGCAGCCCCTCAACACTTGCTACTAGGAAAGAAGTCCAGATGATTTTTGCAACAGAAATAAACCAGGTTGTCCATGAACAAGAAACGATCCAGGCACAGACTCAGTAAAAGCCAAATCTCTTGTCATCTCGGGGATGCTGGAATCACTGTGGAAGCTGAGAAAGGAGAGTCTGGGTGCTGCAGCCCCCGAGCTGAACTTGAATTTTTAGGATTATGTGTTTTTATCCAGTTGACAAATGGGAACCACTTTGGGTTTGGGGCTTTTGAGGGAATAGTCAGTGTCTGATATATCTTTCTGCAGAGATGAAAAGATTTTGCCCACTCGCATGGCCCTGGACAGCAGTCACCTTGTGGACTATTGAGCACTTAGAATGGGACTAATACAGCTCAAGTGCTGAATTCTAAATTGTGCTTAATTTCAATTATTCTAAATTTAAATTTACATGACCATGTGTGGCTAGTGGCTATTGTATTAGACAATGAAAGTGCTCTGAAGCTTGGAAACAGCATTCAATCAGGGTGAAAGTAAGTAATAAAGTTCAGATGCTAATTGATAGAACAAAGTGTAGTTTCTTGGGGTGGCTAAGCTTATTATATTCTGCTCATTTGATACACACCCATGATTATGGATCCCCGAAGGGTCTACCCTGAATACTTCTGTTAGACTTCTGAAAAAACCCAGTCTCATCCACATAAGCATGCCATCTCGATCAGCATCCCAGGAAATGGCCAGGGACTGGGGAGGACTCACCTCTCCTAGCTCTTGGCCCCCACTTTCATCACCCTTTGGATGCCATATAGTCCCATTCTAAATTCATCTTGACTAAGGCAGGCAGAAAATCCCATCCTCAGACTTGTCAAATCCCAGGGTCCTCTGGATACTTCCTGAGCTGTGGCCTCCATCTGATCCCCGCCATGTTTACACTCACTGCGGGGCCAAGTGCTACCTGAGTCCCTTGTCCTCACATCTCTGCTGGTTCTGGAGCCTTGAGCAGGAGCCTACACCTAATGGTCATGATAATGCCTCAGGCTCAGCATCTGGCAGGGTCCTCTATTACACTGTACAAACAGAACCCCTGGAGAATTACAGCAGCTTTAATGGCCCCCTCAATGGACGCAAACTCCTTAAGTTTGGAGGCCACCCCAATACCACTTATGTTGAGTAGGCCCATTTTCTCAAGGTCAAATTAAGCTTTGGGTCACCCTTCTGAAAAGAGAGGAAGACAGCCCCCCTGAAATGTCTTCTTGGCCAATGTGACAGAATTGAGAGAGAACAGAGAGAGAATCCTATGCTTATTATGGGGTGGGGGGGACTTCCACAATAATTTCCAAAATAACTCAGTTTTTGAGGCCAAGTGGAGTTTTATTTCCATTTTTTTTTTTTTTAGATTTTATTTATTTTATTTTCGAGAAAGAGAGAAAGCAGAGGGAGAAGCAGAGGGGAAGAGAGACAAAGGGGGAAAGACTCCCAAGCAGAATCCGTGCTAAGCACAGAGCCCAACACAGGGCTCCATCTCATGACCCCAAGACCATGACCTGAGCCAAAATCAAGAGTTGGGCATCTAACGGACTGAGCCACCCAGGTACCCAGGAATTTTCTTTCTAATAAGGTGTAATAGCTGGGCTCCCAGAATAAAGAAGGCTATATTTATTTTACTTCAGTTGTTAAATGAGAGTTTACAATTTTGAACAGTTTGGAACTATTTTTTAAGAGCTGGTATTTTCATGTTCTTATTTTTTTTTTCTATAGTCACATTTATGAAGGTATAAATTACATACAATAAAGTAACCCTTTCTGGCATACAATTCTATGACTATTGACAAACACATACAATCCTGTAACTACCACCACTATCAAAATACAGAGCAGTTCCATCACAACAACAAATCCCCTCGTGTCCTTTGTAGTCAATCCCTCCACCTACCCCCAAGCAACCATTGATCTGTTTTCTGTCCCCATGGTTCTGCCTTTCCCAGAATGTTACATAAATGGAATCATATTGCAGCTAGCACTTTTGGTTTCATGTCCTTCACTTAGAATGATGCATTTAAGAATGAAATGTTCTATTTCACTTTTTCACAGTCTAGCTAATGGTTGCCCGTCCCTGTGACAAGTGTCATGCCAAGGTGTTTTCAGGAAGTAACAGAGACATGCACCAACATTGCCCAGAGCTCACAGAAGTCTTCTCAGATAAAGAAATAGTTAACTGAGGTTAAAAAGAAGCTAGAAGGTGTTGGGTAGGGGGATAAGGAGGAAAGGGGTCAAAAGGCACAAATGTCCAGTCGTAAATAAGTACTACGGGTATAACATACAATAGGATGACTGTAGCTAACACTGCTGTCTGATACACGGTCAAATTGAAAATAAATCCTAAGGGTTCTCATCACATGGAGAGTTTTGTTTTTCCTTTTTTCTTTTCTTCTTTCTTTTCATTGTATCCACATGAGAAGATAGATGTTAACTGAACCTTCAGCAGTAATCAGTTCACAATAAAAGTAAATCAAAACATGACTGTACACCATAAACTTATACAATGATGTATGCCAGTTATTTCTGAATAAAAACTGTGAAGAAGGAGGAGGAAGAGGAGGAGGAGGAGGGAGAAGGAGAGGGAGGAGGAGGGGAAGAAAAGAAGAAAAAGAAGGGGGAGGGGCAAGAGGAGGAGGGAGAGGAGGAGAAGGAGTTGGAGGAGGAAGCAGAAGAAGAGGAGGAAGAAGGGAAAGGAGGAGAGGGAGGAGGAAAAGGAGAAGGTAGATGGCAAGCATCAAAGCTAAGGTAAGGAAAGAACCTGATGGGTAGAGGAACCAAGGCACAAAGATGAGAAGACATTAGAAGAAGCCTCCTAAAAACAAATGCTACTAATTACAAAGAGACCCATACTTTGGTCTAGAGACCAAGGCAAACAGAAATCTGCAGCTCCAAGACTCAAGTAAAATGCATGCTTCTAACTTGCAAGGATTCCAGCTTCATTCTGACATAGATCTCTCCCTTTGTTCCAACAATGATGAAAAGCAGAAATCTTTCAAACAGGAAATACATCCACTGAGCAACACATTTTACAGCAAATCTCACCCTGGACTGGGGTGTGGAGAGGGGGTAAGGGGCTGGAGAGGGATTCTGAATTCCGGCTCTAAACTTTTCCTAAACAGGTAAATCGGAGAAAATCATGTATCACTTAATGGAGTTGTATGTCCATATCTTTCCCATAGAAATGTAAACGGGACAAAACTGGAGAAAAAAAAAAATAATCTGCTGCGTTTTGGTCAAGTGTTTCTAGATTTGGGGGCAGTGGATCAATGAACTCTGTGGCCAGCCAACTGCTTTATCTTGGACAAGTCTCTTGACTTTTCTATCTTCTTTTTCTTCTTTTCTGTTACCAATAAGGAAAAGAATGAGGTTGGATCAGACCATTTCAGAAATTCTTTCCAGGTCTTCTATTTTATGATTTTGTAAATTGACGTCAAAACCATCGCACTTAGGGAAACTTGAGCACACTCAGAAATGTGGCTGGAATAAAGGCCCCATTCATGGCACCAGGGTTTAGTGAGCACAATGAGGCTTTTTGTTGGGGGGTGGGTGGAAGGGGGAGAGAGAGAATCTGGGAGGTCTTGTGCTCACTCTCTTCACCACAGATCCCCACTGAGTCACTAAAATTATGGTAGCAACGGTGAGAGCAAAAAGAGAAGAGAGAGCACCCATCAATTCTAATCATCTTGGGCCTCCACTGGGGCCATTGGAGGCAGTTCCACAGGTCACTCTGTACCTGGCCAAACTCTTAGTCTTTGGTACAAGTCAAACTCAGATACCTCCATCCATTTCTCATCAACTCAAATATCATTTTGGTTTGTTTACTGATGGACTATCAAAAACACTATTGTAAATGAGGCTAGAATCATGTGTCATAGGCTCTGGAAGTCACAGAGCTGTTCCCTAGTGGAAGAACGTTCTCTAGTTCTTCACTTTTACCACCACCCTTCTGCTACATCCCCTCACTCTCTTATCTCTGCTTTGTGTCTACACCCAGGCACACCACTGCCACGAGCAATTTCAGGCACACACACACACACACACACCCTGGGGAGTGGTACAGGACCTCTTCCCAGCCCGCTTGCACCAGGGTGGGACTCCGACGTATCAGGGAACTCCAGGACGCTGGGGGTTGTGGTCTTAGCATGAGCCGCAGGTTCCCAGAGTGTCAGGGCCAGAGGGGACCCCAAGGAAACAAAGTTCACTGGCATTCGAACCTTTCTGTTAAGTAGAGCAAAGCCTCTTCTCAAGTAAACCTTCCAAGGAAAACCCAAATGAAAAAGTGATAAAACCTGCAGAAATGAGGCACCGAGGTAGAGTGGAGGGGGAGGGCGGGAATCTTAACAGGCTAAGTCCCTCAGCATCAATGGGGGAGACGACAAGCACACGCACAGACACACACATTGTCCAGGAAATACAATTTAAAAAAAAAAAAAAATCTTCTCCCGATCCAGAAATCTGCCCCACAAAGTCAGCAGAGAAAGAAAGCAGTTCTACTGCTGGATAAGCATGAAACCAGAATGTGATGTGCGTCACAGGCAATCTGCTAAGAGACCACAAAGGTGGAAAGAAATCCCCCGCTCCCGTTTACATAGGCAAACAGAGACAACCGGTTTAAGGGAACATTTTCAAGATAAACAATAACGAGCCCTCAGGTGAGAGGGCTGGGCAGCACTATCGGTCACACAGAGTTCAACTGAACTCTGCTCGCTAAGTGGGGCGACCATGGATGTTAGCTAAAGGACTTTCTCCAGAGGAACAAACACAAACTCCTATCTCTATGACAGGAGGTAATTTTACAGCTTGAAATGAGGTGCCCACCAACTTGGGCTCCTACCTCCCAAAGAGACTGGGGGTGGGAGTGCTGTCCACATTTCAAGGAGACGGCTCCCAGGTCCTTAAGAAGGACACTCCTGGGTCATAAAGCTGACAGAGGCTTATTTGGTTTCTGAAGGTAATTGTTCTGACATTTTCTAAGGTAAACGTTCTGACAAAAAGGAGAAGGGGAATCTCTTCCCTTATATTTAACTGGGGGAATTAAGCCTCTTATTCTGAAGAGTTGCCCTTACACAGCACTTACCATGCGCGCACGCGCACACACACACACATGCACAGTCTTCATTTGAATTGTCAATAATCCTGAACTGAACTGTCTGATTCCTGCCGTTCTGAGACAACCAGAGGCAGTTCCGGGTGAGGACTTAATCAGCAGTGATCAGTCAGGGTCAAGACCATATTGCAAAGCCAGCTCCTCTATCCCCTGGGCTCTCAGCAGCCTTAAGAGAGCAGTGACCCCCGCACACACACACACACCCTGGCTACGCACTGGCACAACACGAATGCTTGGGCCCCACCCCTGATCAATTAAATCAGGATCTCAGGAGATGGGCCCTTACCACCAGTATGGTTTCAGGAGGAAATTGGGGCTTCCCATTTGCATCCTGGGTTGAGAACCACTTAGCTACAGACTTGATAAGACAGTGGCCCTCAGTCCTGGGTTCCCATCAGAATCCCAGGAGCTTAAAAATCCTGATACTCAGGGTATACCCCAGACCTAATATATCAGGATCTCTGGGGCTGGAACTCAAGTATCCATCTTTCTTAAAGCTTCCTGGGAGTGTCCAGTATGCAGCCAAGGCCCGGAACCACTAGGATGAGAGCTGACCTCTACAGAGCAGCCAGTTCGAAGCCTGGTTCTGGGGTTGTGATCTCACCGGCGACGACCTGACCCAGCATTTATTTGCAGCTAGCTGTAGGACCAGATCGAACGACCTTTAGTGCAGTGTGTGTCATATATCGGACAGAAGTAGTGGCCAGTATTATTATGGGTACATGTAGTATTTAAATAAAAATTTAAATCTCTGTTTCAGTACATTTTTGCTCTGGATGTAAAGTTTACCCTCGCTTCTGTATGTCTCTGTTGGTTTTGTAAGTTTCATTTCTGTCTGTGTCATTCCCTCTGTCCTTAGCTATCCCGCTCCCCTTTTTGTCATCCAACTAAAGAGAAGGATTCCTTAGGTGAAAAAGAACCCCCCCCACATGCATGCACAGTGTCTGGACCGCAAAGCCCAGCACGCCTGGGCAGTCCACATCCCCCTAGACAGTGGTGCTTGGCGACAGAGATGAGGTTTTCTCATGGAGGGTGAAGGAGTAGAATTGTCTAGTCGTCCTCAAACCTCAGCATACGTTGGAATCACCTGGAAGGCTTATTATATCATAGATTGCTGGACCCTGCACCCCCCCCCCCCGGCCAACCCCCGCAGTTTCTGGGTTAGCAAGTCTGGGGTAAGGCCTGAAATTCTGTATTTCTAATGAGTTCCTAGGTGATGCCCATGCTGCTGGTCTAAAGACCACAATTTGAGAACCACTGCTCTATTCCATTCTTCTCTCTTTGTTGGGCGAGCTAGTAAAGAACATTCCAGTGCCTGTCTCTCGTTCTTCCGGTACCTCCATCACCACCCCAGCTTGGGAATGGTCTGGGACAGCTCTTGAGAAATGCCTCACAAGACTCCACGTTGGGCAGTTTTCAAAAGAAAATAATATCTATGTAAATAGACTTCAGTGGTTTTGAAAGAGGTCCCCTGCCCGCCCAGTGCCCTGGCTCAGAAATCTCTTTGTACCCAGCCCAGGGAGAGACGGTTGGTGGTGGGGGCTGGATTCAGACAAAAACTCTTGTTTTCATCTTGCTGTTGTTCCCTCCTCTGGTTCTCCCGCACCCTGAGCTGACTCCGTTTCTTGCCTCAGGAAATTGTCCATCATGAAGTAGAGGAGAACGGAGCACTTCAGAAATGTAAATTTATGGACGCATCTCCAAAGCTGTGGTAGGCTAGAATATGGTAAATAAATAAGGGCTGTTCCAAAAATACCAACAAATTTGAATTGGCTTCAAGAATAAGAGCTTCTCTGCCTTCTGCTCTGGTCATGATCCCAGGGTCCCAGGATCGAGTCCCGCATCAGGCTCTCTGCTCAGCAGTGAGCCTGCTTCCCCCTCTCTCTGCCTGCCTCTCTGCCTACTTGTGATCTCTGTCTGTCAAATAAATAAATAAAATCTTAAAAAAAAAAAAAAGAATAGGAGCTTCTCTTTTACCAGACGTGTAGGACACTGAGAAAACAATAAACCCCAAGTCGAGGACAAGTTCCCTTTAAAAAATAAACAAAGGGAAGGGGAGGGGCAGGAGGGAAGACCCAAGAAAACTGGAACACGTGGAATAGAAAGAAACTTTGGAAAATGAAGAGTAAAGAGAACGTCGTTCTGGTTTAAACCAAACGTGCATAAGACACCTCAGTTCATTTTAAGCACAGCGTCCTTGCCAAGATTTCTGCCGGCTCAACACTAAGTCTTTTATGAGGCCTCAGAACCTCAGCGCCTGCTTCTCATGAACCAGTTGAGGGTTCATCATAAAGTCGCTGGACTAAGCAAATAAAAATTCAAGGTACCCAGTTAACTGAGAATTTCAGATATTTCAAATATTGCATAGTGCGTACGTACACTAAAGACGTTTTCGTTCTTCATCTGAAATTAGAATTTAATCAGGTGTCCTGTATTTTATCTGGCAACTTATATCATCGCCCCACTCTGAACGTACATTTTCTCTATAAACTCGGACATTGGGCTCAGTCCTGATTCCTTATTTTCCATAAGAGAGGCCAACCACATGGAGTCTTTACGACCATTCTGGGAAGACATTGGTCTTTCTATCACAGAAGCACATATACTTTACTTAACATTTGGTGTGGGACCTAGCTCTCCCCCTCCCCGAAAGTTCCTCAGCCATTTCCACAGTAGAGCTTCCACGTGGCTGGGCGTCTTCCTCTGCCATAACTCTTTACTTCTTACTCCTCTCACACCCAAACTCCAGTTGTCTTCCCCTTGCCAAGGATCTCTAAGACCCCTCAAGGAACTCCAGCCCCCAACTCTTCCTGGCCTTTCTCCAGATCTCACTTTGCACTCCCCGAATAGTATATCCAAGTATCATCTAGGAGCTTTAAAAATAGATAGATACCTGGGGTCTCTCCTAAAGATTCTAATTTCATTGCTTAGGGTGGGGCTGGGCATTGGTATCTTTAAAGTCCCCATGGAATTCTAATGTGTACTCAGGGTTCTGGAGGGGCCCAGGGAGGACTGCCCCAAGATGGGCCACTTTCGCATAAAGATTATTTTGAATTAAAAGTAATCCAAACCCAGCAGGAAAAGCTGTCTGTCTCCCCACCAACTAAATTTACTTTGGAAAGGAGAGCCTGTACCAAGAAGAGAGCTATTAACAGAGTGTTCCCCTTACCTAAGAAATTTATCTGCACAATAGGGCAACCTTGCTTTTCAAAACATCTCCAACATCTCCTTTCACCTCTGGGCTAACGGCTTGTCTCCCCTTTGTATCCTCAGACTCCTTCCCCATCTCCTTAGTTCAAATAAGCTTCATGTTGCCTCACTGTCTTTGGAATTTCCACATCTGTATGGATTCCCTGCATGTACACCTATTAAATACAATTTTCTCCTGTTAATCTGTGTCATGTCCATTGGATTCTAAGTCTAGCTAGAAGGACCCTTGGGCAGAGGAAGTTCTTTCTTCTTCAGTTGACATGTACTCACCTAGATCAGTGTTTCTCAAAATTAATTTGCCCAAGAACCAAGGAGTATCAGGACACCTGGGTGGCTCAGTTGGTTAAGCATCTGCCTTGGGCTCAGATCATGATTTCAGGGTCCTGGGATCCAGTCCCGCATCCGGTTCCTTGCTCTACAGGAACCCTGCTTCTCCCTCTGCCTCTGCCTCTGCCTGCTGCTCCCCCTGCCTGTGCTCTCTCTTTCTCTCTGACAAATAAATAAATAAAATCTTAAAATTTAAAAAAAAAAGAATCAAGGAGGATCTCATCAAAAAGCAAGTTCTGGTTCTGGAGTTCTGGAGTTCAGGCTGGAGGGTTTGTGTTCCCAAAACAAGCCTCTAGGCGAGGCTCATACTGCTGGTTGGAGGATATTTTCAGCAACAACATTTTAGGATCCGGTAGGTGCCAGGCGTTAAGACCTTCCTCTGGAGTGATGGGTCATCGTTGACCTAATGGAGCAGATTCCTAGAGTGGATTCTAGAGTGGATTCAGTGGCCAGCTTGCCAGCTACCCAGGGTAGGTGGCTGGATATTCGTGAGAACATGAAGACAGAATCACGTTTTCTGGACCTCAATAGTTTCCTCAGCGTTGAGGACTTGGACTCAGCTAAAGGATTTAGATGGAAGCCCTTCATTGATAAAATAAGACCCACTATTTATGTATCTCTTTTTTGTTCCAGAGCCCTTTATTACAGCTCGGCTTGATTGCTTCAACTCCTTTGAAAATCCCGGAAGGGAGTTATGAGTCCCTGTTCGACAGACATAGAACACTGTGGCTCGAAAATGATAATACATCTGGCGTCTTTATTAACGTGGTCTACAAATAAATGTTTTGCAATACCAACGTTTCCACCAAATCCGGATGTAACCTCCAATTTGTGACATAATTAAGTAGAAACCAGTGCTTCTCCAATGCTCATATGCTATACAAATCCTTGGGGTCTTGATAAAATGCAGACTAATTCCACAGGTCCTGGTGGAGACAAGCTCCAGGGTAATGTGATGCTGTCTCTCCAGGGACTGCACTTCAGGCGTCAAGGAACCCAACAGAACCTCAGCGGATTCACCCCTCTCAGCTCTGGCTTTCTGCTCATTTTCTTGTGTTACTAAGCACTTAGTAAATGGAATGAATGTCAGATGGACTGAGAGTTCTGTGCATTTTTCATCTCCATTAAAACATTGAAAACAATGTTTTGGGAAAACATGGGTTCTTTTCTTATTGTACCCGAAATTATATCTTATTAAAAAAAAAAGAAACTAATGGAAGTAATGAGTAGTCTCAACAATGTCAGCCTTCATCATTTTATCTCAGATGCTTACCTATGGGACCTTACTGGCAACACCTGCATGCAAAGGAAAAAATGCATGAAATCAGTATTGATTCATATCTTTTATTGTCTTCACGAGACCATGTACAAAACTCACAACTTTTCCTTTGCAAAAATAACCTATCCATGTTTTGTTGGTGCTGGTAGTGGTGGTGGGGTGTTCTGTTCTTGTTATTTCTATTCACTCTCACTTTTATAATAAATACTTTTTCTTGGTGTGAGTCAGAAATAAATAACCATCTTTCCAAAGATGAATCCCAAGCTAAGAATGCAAAAGCAGCTCATGATGTAAAAAACGATATCGGTATTTGTTTGGAAAGATCTCCCACTTGACAGAGTCCTTAAAATCACCCTCCTGCGATTCCCCAGAGGACTGATAGAGTTTTCAAAGGTCTCCAGAACTCTGTTTTTGCTCTTGGTTTGAGGGGGAAGAAAGAAAAGGAGAAACATTTCCCCTTCTAAACACAGACACACACACTCAAAGTCACCAGGCCGCCTTGTTGCCTAAACGTGGTCCCATTCTTTGTTTTTAGAAAGTTACCACATTGTCCAGCAATGATAAAGAGGATAATGGTGCTCCCATTACCGTCACACAAACCATCACTTTAGAATCTATGATAGATTTATTGCACTGATAGTTCCCACTCTCCACTCTTCCCTATGCCTTTGGTAGTGACTCTGGACGTGGCCGTGTGCTTGTTTTGACCAATAGGAGAGTAGCAAACTTGAAGCAAGTAGAAGCTTGTAGGAGCATGTTATCTGCATCCCTTCTCACTTCTTTGAGGACGTGACTTAGCTGTCCTGTTGGAGGCTTGGGAGAGACACATGGAAGAGAGTGGCATTATCTACGCTGAGGCAGACCTATCCCATGCAATCTCCAGCTGAGTCACCAGCTGACAACAAATGCATGAGAGAGGCCAGCAAGGTCAGCTGGACCCAACCTGAGACAACAGAATAGCCTAGCGAACTCCTAGACTCAGAAGAAGTAAGGCATAAGGTTGTTGGGGTTTTGGGGGGGGGTTGGTTTGTTTTTTTTAAAACCACTGTTTTGGGTGACTTGTTCCTAAATGTGAAATGTGAAACTTTTGGCATCATTCTCAGAGAGTGGCAGAGTCAAGTTCATTCAGAATTGGAAAAGTCTTCAGACTCCTTCCAATCAGGGGTCATAAACTTTAATACCTATAGACACCAGGAAGGACATTTAAAAAGTGAAGCTATCCAAAGACAAATAAATAAAAGGAAATAAAAATAAAAGTGAAGCTATCCAGCCATGAGACAACAAAGTAGTAGTGACAGACGAATCGAAAACATGCAATATTATCTAAAAGTATTCACACTGCAAAAGTCTTTATAATACCACGGGATCCAGATAAAACCCCTCAGTTAGCTAAATTTAGCCCATGGGGCCCCAGCATCTGAAGTCCAATTTCTAGTTTGATCTCTAGATGAAGTGATGTCATAGTCTTGGCCAGATTCCTACGTGTGGTTGAAGATCAATCCAGGACTTGTTCCAGCCCTCTTTCCAGTATACCTAAAGCTAGTGATTGTGTTACCATTTTACTGCTGACATCAGGAAGCCTCACAGTTTCCGTAACTACTCCAAGGTCACATTGCTAGTTAGTGGACAATCTAGGATTCAAACTCAGCCCTGTCTCCGCTTGTGGGTTCCTGATGTCCTAGACCAGAGGTCAGCAAGCTATGGCCCAAAGGCCAGATCCAGCCCAGGCACCTGTTTTTGCAAATAAAGTTTTACTGGAACACAGCCACACTCATTTATCTATGGCTGCTTTCAAGACAGAATGGCAGAGTTGAGTAATTGTGACCAAGACCAACAAAGCTGAAAATATTTACTACCTAGCCTTCTGTGGAAAAAATTTGCCAATCCTTGGAGACCTTCCTTCTCCTGCTAGTAATCACGAAGTCTCTAGGATAGATAGGGTCTCCTATGTGTCGTGGGTGGGACCTCTCATTTAGGCTTGCCACAACTCCAGGAACGTGAACCACTCAAAGTCCAAAGTGAACAAAGCTGGAAAGATGAGAAGACAATAAAAGAGCCTTTGGACCTAAGCTCAGCCTAGGGTTCCATAATATTAAAGTCTGCAGCATAAAGAAGCCTGTTCCCTAACAGCAAACTGAACAACAGCGGCAGTATCAGTAGAAACACACCTGCCTGCTCCTGGGCTTCCAGGCTTCCGGTGTGCATTTCATTCAAATGTGGGAAGAAACCATCAGCAGGGCTCCTAAAAGTTTTTGGAGACTTTCGTCAAACAAAGGATGAGGAAAACCTGTCAGTTCTCCCAAATAGCAAAGCGCCATCTTTTATTAGAAAAGGAGACAAAATATTGTGATTTGAGCTGATGTTGGAATGAAGGGAAGGGAAATCGCTTTTAAAGAAAATGGTGATGTGCGACAGCCCTCTTCTGCAAAAAGACAGAGCAAAGTCACATGCACTGCTCCCCGAAGCAGAAACAGGGGTAGCCTTAGTTCTATTTTCCTTTTTGCCTTGGAGGAGCTGGAAGACTCCTTACCAGTCCACCTCCACCCAATCTGGCAAATTCCTGTAAACATGCAGATTCCACTTTTTCATTTGAGGACAAACACCAATCAGAGTAGAAAAGGAATTTGCCTGGAAGAAAAAAACTGGTCCGAACCAAATCCTGTGAGCCAATTTCCTCTTTCTTCTTCCCACTTTTATTCCCTTCAGGTCCCAGACTGCCGGATGCTTGGTCAAGCCCAGAGGCTAACATTTGGCTGGCTTGAGAATTCGCTGGGGGGCAATTGAAAACTACGTTTCCCTAAGCCCCACCCCACACTCACCCACCGAATCAAAGCTTGCAAAGGATGAAATGTGAGGCTTCTTATTTTGCAAACATCTTTCAGGCAGTCTCACTCCCTGGCCTGGTCTATAGCCTCTGTCTTCTCAAAATGATTCCCCCAAGCCCATGAATAACTTCAATACAAACCCACCTGCTCTCACCTTCTCTAAATAAAAAGTGGGACAATGAGAGGCCGGTTCTCCTTTGAATAAATAAATAGAAACAATTTGAGGTCCTACTTAATGCAAATATTCAGTTGTTCTGGTCCCTTGTTAGCTGTTAGACTTTTGAAAATCATTTAATCTCACTGGATTTTATCCCTCAACTATTAATTGGCAACATTAGCTTAGGTGGCTCAAAAATTCTCTGGCTATATATCTCTCTTATGCACCTAGTCAGGGAATACGCTCTGAACTATTTATTTTCATTTATTTCCAAGCTCTTACCCAAAATACTCTCCTTGAAGATGGATGAACCTCCTCCCCTACTCTCATCCCTATGACTCAACTGGAACCTCATATAAGCAGGGGGGCGAGGGGACTGAAAGAGGGGAGAGAAACAAGGGTGGGTAGGAGGTAGAAGAATTTTCATTTCTGATTCAGATTATTTCTTCAGGGTCCTCTGTCCACATAGGTCAATCACTCAAAGTTATGTTTTACATTGCACAAGTAAGAGGCACATAAAAGTATTCAGAAAAGACTTGTAGGTAAAATTTGACTACAACCTTTGACCAACTTCATTCAAATACGTCAAAGAAAAACCAAAGACCCCAAATGGTTTCTGTTGAGGATGAACTTAGTATGCTAGACAGGGAAAGCTGCATTCTTCTGGGAGGAGGAGTTCAGCAGGCCTCTCCTTATGAGTAGTGAGAGTCAAATAGAAGGTAAGAGGGAGATCGAGTTTTCTAAATTAGGAAGGATCCAAATGGAATTTTGCAACTGTAACCAAAGGGGGACTGAAAAGTTACCATTGAGATTAGTCATTATCACTATGTGATGTCATCTTCATGATGTCATCTGCTTCTCCAGCCCAATCCTGATGTATAGTTCTCAACTATAGTCCAGTATGAGTTGTTGGAGGCTCAAGCCGGCTCTGTGTTACATGGGAGTCAAGCTTCTCTGTGAATGGTCAAGGTTCAAATGGAAATTTCCTTTACTACAAAACCGAAGTAAATAAGATCATACTATATTTATTGCTATATAACCTACCTTTTGTACCTCACATTACGCTAGAACAACTCCTACCCAAACATATTAATCTCTAATAGCATTTGTAATGACTACAAAGCATTCCGTTATATGAGTGGGATATCACTGTCATGTACCCTGCTGCTGATCTCCAGGTTGGTTCCATTTCTCTGATACTACAGACAGAGCTTCAGTGCAGCAGAGTCTCTGAGCCAAACACTGCACAGACCCTCACTCATTGTCTTTAAGTACATTTCTAGAAATACCGCCACTAAACCAAAAATGATAGGCATCTTTAAAACTATATTTACCATCAAAATTGCCCTCTAGAAGTGGATTATCGTTTGCTACTTCCACCACCGAAGGCCTATGCTACATCATTCATGTGTGAGAGCACAGGCAAGGATAAGCAGAAAACTGAGGGCTGATGAGGCTTGGGATCCCTTCTCTTTCTCCAACCTGGGTAGCCTGATTCTGTTTAAGGTATGGTTGGCTACTGTCACAGTTAGGGCCCCTCCAGAAGCAGACCCTGGGACAAGGATTCATTTACAAATGGGTTATTCGGGAGGCAAGGAGGTGATGCCAGGAAATTCTAATTGTAGGGGTCTGGGGAGGAGGAAGGAAGCAGTAAGACAGGGTAGGAAAGATAATGAGTTAAGAGTATGATATCAAACAACTGACCACTACAAGCAGCTGAAGATTGATCTTGCTGGGTAAGTCTGCAAATGGTGTAAAAGACGCTCTCTAGGGCTGCCTCCCTGAAGAGCAAGGTACTGCAGTGTCTATACACCAGCTCCCCCTAAACACAGATTGAAGTCTGCTCTGGGAGGATCTGATTCTCCAGCACTCCCAGACGGCTGGGAGCATAGCCAGGCAAAGTGATGCAGAGCCAGTAAACTCTGAAAAGGTAAGAGCCATACGGATTGCAGCGACGTTATGGGTGATAGATGCGTGGTGGGGCCAAGTGGGTCAATGATATAATTCTCCGTGGTTCCTAGTCAGACTCTCCTGTCCCATTCCAGAACTTACACAACACGGCAAAGTTTTACAAAGCTACCTTGAGCCTCCAGGCTATGGTGCAGCCCCATTGATGAGAATGCATCATGACATCTATTGACGTGTAAGTCACATAAAGGAAAATGCCCCCATTTGAAATTTCTGCTTCCCATCGTGATGAAGTAACAAAGACCAGATATGCCCCCCACCACAACAACTGAAACAATCTGGACAAAAAAGAGTTACCAGACTGACATTAGAACATGTGACTCTTGTTCCGAGGGGTGTGAGTTCAAGTCCCCCATTGTGTGTAGACATTATTTTTTTTTTTTAATGGGGCAAAATAGATGATGGCTTTCAGAGACTGGACAACAAACAGGGCAGCACAGTGGTCCATAAGAAAGGAGAAATAAACAACATGAATCTGTGATTGCTTCAGCTTATTATCTGGGGAGAGTTTTTAGGTTTCAGCACAGGGAGGAGGAACCCTCACAGAGTCAGGGGGGTAGGGAGTAGTCAAGGAAGCTAGAGTTTGCAGGGCAGAATAGCAGGAAAGAGATGGAAGCAGAGAGAGCGAGCTCCAGAGTTCTGCATGGGGTTCCTATCAAGTCCTTAGCAAAGTACTGATAAGACTCTGCATGTGAGTAAACTACCCAGGGCAAAGGAAAGAACCACTTGAAAAGAGCAGGTGGAAAATTACTCAGAGCTTATTCAGAATTAAAAATAATTGCCATTTCCAACAGCAGAATGGAGAAAACTCATGATACACATTTGGTTGAGTACTGATTACTCATTTGTTTGCATACGCTTATTTGAGATATGGTTGAGTACTTAGAAAGATATTGCCTCTGCAGTGTGACCAAATTAGCCACAGACTAAAGGCTCTGCTCCTGTCTAACAGAGCTTAAAAGCAAGTCTCAAATGAATCAAAGCATTCTAAGTTTAAAACTCATGTATATTTAAAAGAATACCAAAAGAAGAACTCTAAAACCCAACAACGTCAACATTACAGTGTCTGATACCCAGTCAAAAATTATCAGCCATGGAAAGAGGTAGGGAAATGTAAAGAAGAAAAATCAATCATAAAAAATGAGAAATGATACAGATGATAGAATTAATATACAAGGACCTTATACAAGTAATGTATGGGATCATAAATACATTCTATGTATTCGAGAAAGCAGAGGAAAGCATGAACGTAAGGAAAGACACAGAGGTAATAGAAGACTCAAATTAGCTTCCAGAGATGACAAACACAATGCAATACAATGTTTGCAATAATAACAAAATATGGTAGAAGAAAAGATATGTAGGTTTGAAGACTTAGTAGTAAAAATTATTCAAATGAAACCCAGAGAAAAAGCACATTCATTTTAGGTGCATATTTCTAATTATTATTTTTTTTGAAGATTTCATTTATTTATTTGACAGAGAGAGAGATCACAAGTAGGCAGAGAGGCAGGTAGAGAGATGGGGGAAGCAGGCTCCCTGCTGAGCAGAGAGTCTGAGGCGGGGCTCCATCCCAGGACCCTGAAATCATGAGCCAAAGGCAGAGGCTTAACCCATTGAGCCACCCAAGCGCCCTGTTAGGTGCATATCTTGATACATTGTGGCAAATGTATATACCTGTGTGATCACTACTACAGTCAAGACCTAAAACAGTTCCATAATCTCAGAAACTTCCGTGTGTCCTTTTGCGATCACCAACCCCACCCAACAATTTCTGATTCTAGGCAACTCCTAATTTGCTTTCTGCTAATAACTATTAGGTTTGTCTTTTCTTATGTTTTATATAAATGAAATCATACAATAAGTACTCCAACTCCTTCTGTTTAAGTGTATCCCTCTTCATTGCTGAGTAGTATTCAACTGCCTTCATGTTTGATGAACATTTGGGATGTTTCCAGTTTTGAGTAATTTTGAAGAAAGCTGCTCTGACCATTCACATACAGTTCTTATTCATAGCTTCAGGTTTTTTGGTAAATACCTAGGAACCCAATGGTTGGGTCATATGGTAAGTATATATTTATAAGAAAACTATCAAGCTGTTTTCCAAAGTGGCTATTCCATTTTATATTCTCACCAGGATGTAGGAGAGTTTCAGTGGTTCCTCACTATTGCCAGCACTTGGTGTTGTCAGTCTTTCTTTCCTATTTTTAAAATTTGAGATGTTCTAATGATTATGTAGCATTGTGTCCTGGATCTAATTTGCATTTTTTTGACAATTAACAACATTGAACATCTTTTCATGTACTTATTGGCCACTCATACATATTCTTTTGTAAAGCATCTATTCAAATATTTTACCCATTTAAAAATTACATAGGGAGCAGTAAGAGTTCTTTATACATTCTAGATAGGAGTCTTTTGTTAGATATGTTCAGCAAATATTTCCCCTCCGTTTGTGGTTTGCCTTTTCCTTCCCTTCATGGTGTGATTCAAAGAACAGACATTGTGTTTTGTTTGATTTTTAACATTTACAATTTCATCTTACTCTCAAAAGAGTCCTGTTACCAAGATGAGCCTGGTATTGTTTTAACATTTTAGAGATAAGGAGCCCCACACGTTCATTGCCAGGTTCAAAGTCACACAGCTGGTCAATCAAAGACAATGTCAATATGAAACCTTTAGTTTCCTGATTCTCAGTCTGTACAGAATTTGAGTGTGCTCACTCAGGAGCAGTTCAGGGGTTTACCTCTTGAATGACATCTAAGAAAAATCTGCCTTATGTAGTGACTGCTGGCAGGTGGGGGATTTCAAGGCTCTAGCATGAATTTATATTCCAGCTACGGCTGTGTCTTCCCACCCATGAAGGGAGACGTGGAGAAAGAGCAGGAGCTCCTTCAAGTTGAAAGCTACTTATTAAAACTGACAGATGATGGAGGAGCGGGATAGCATGCCCGCTCATCGCCTCTGACCTCCTTTCAACTTCCATTCCCTTCTTGGACTTTTTAAAAAATTGCTTTTTAATAATATCCATAATTCATGAAAAGAAACGATAAAATCAAAACATATTACCACTGGCTTATAAACGTCAGTGCTATTAATTATTAACAGCCCAAGAAGGAAGCCAGGAATGATCCCAAAGGTGAGAGAGATAAAGGCGCTACAGGAAAAAAAAAAAAAAATGTTGCATATTAAATGGGAAACTAATTCCTCTTCTCAAAGAGCAAGCAGAAGTTTGCTAAAATAAGGGGACTTGGCAGTCATCTAATGAAAAGCCCTCATGCCACAGATGGAAAAAACCTGAAGCCCAAAGCACGGCCCACTTTGAGTTAGGATAGGGCAACGAAATGTGTTTCTCTTTATTGCCGTCCTGTTCTCTAACTCTGCCTCTTTCAATGCCACACTTGACATCAGGGAGGACAAGTGTTTTCCAAAATAAAAGGACTCGTTGTTTGCAAAGCCTAAGAATCAGTCTTCACTTTAATGTTCCAAAGCTCGCTGCCACTTCTCCAATGCAAATAGAATCGCCCCCTCCACAGCTCGAGATGCCAAGTGCAGAAGAAATGTGCACAAGCGCGCGATCTGTGTGGTTTACCTCAAGAACACCAGTGCGCACAGCCTCTCCCAACCCCTGGAATTTCTCTACCGGAGATATAATCCTTGGGGGCATAAAGATTGCTCTGTCTTCAGAAAATCCCAACTACAATGTAAACGCTGCAGGAACTTGGGACAGTGACTTCTCCGAGGCTCACTTTCTCCATCTGCAAAATGGGTCCCACGATGTGACTGACCCCCATCTGTCTCATCAGGTTGTTCCGAGAGTTAAGCGAGTTAATGCGCTAAAATCATGAACACAGGTAGAGGCTTAGATGAGGCTGGCCAGGAACCAGATGAGAGACTGAGAGGAAGGAGAGGCACCCAAGAATCTTGGGCAGGGCAGGAGGTATGCAACTACACCAAAATTTACTACAACCTCCTACAAAGGATGTTTGTGGGTCCTGGGTTGAGGGTCCTGGGCTCCTTTGCCCAGGACCATGGTCTTGGATGCGGGGGTTAAAGCCAATCCTTCCACACTGGAAATTGCTCCCCCCTCTGCTGCAGGTGAGGGCAGATCCAGGCAGGTCCCTGACATGCAGTTGAGCTCTGCTCCCTTTCCTACTGCAAGGAAAGTTGTTGAATCAAGTGGGGAGTTCTCTGCTACTCAGAGGACACTAGTATTCTCCTCCTGGGAACCTCTGGTTCACCAAATCATGCAATTTATTCTCTTATAAACGAAAGGACTTGTTTTGATGATGTTTCTTTTCTCCCCCCTCCCTTGGCATTTTAATTCCACCAAAGTTTCAGCAAAGAACATGTTATTCAACCCAAGGCACACGTTTTCACTTGAGAGTGGAGAAAAATAGAAATTTTGGAGAAGTTAGATACAAGTGGCTCTTTTAGTTAGCACAGGAGAGGTCTTTTGGAAAAAACACCTGCTCTCCTCGATGGTTAATGTTCTCCATCAGCTTCTCCTTTCCTCTGCACCAGGCAGTACCTCCTGTGTGCCTTCTCACACAAATCCTGCTCTGGGTTAGGGGGTGGGGAGGGGAGGGGGAGCACAAGGTGCCAGTATTCTGCTTAGATGTGTTTCAAGTGTATGAAAATTTTAGAATGTTGACCTGTAATCCAGACGGCATATGCCTCTCCTTTTTTCCTCATTTCCAACCCAAAGTCAAGATTAACCCCAGGACTCTCCAATAAGCTGTTAGCTGTAAGAGGCCGAAGATTGAGCTGTCAGAAGGACGTTCTGAAAGCTTTTGACCAGGCTTTCACTTCTAAATATGCTATGATACCCTCTTCTATTTCTATTTTAAAAAGTCAAATGTATTACATATTTTTTTCTCTCCACTGGCTCTATTTTGATTTTGAAAAGAATGCAAATATATAATAGCACTTCTTTTTCTTATGCCTTTAATGCATAGTTTATATTTGAAGAAGAGAAGACAATTGCAGCCAATCACCAATAAACAGATGCAACTGTCCCTTTGGGATTAGACCGCCCCCCCCCCCCAGATTCTGCCTCAGTTTCTGTGGGAGGTCTGGCATCAGTGGGAAAGATCCTTACACTCTGGGGGTGTTATGTGCTGGGCTTTGGATCTCAGTGATTTCTACAGTAACTCTAAGATGGATTGTGCCTTCTATTTTTGGATTCACACTGGGAAGCCAATTAAATTAAAAGGCTATTCATTTCACTATATTTGTCTCCAGGCTGCTCAAATAGAAATGCAAACGACTTCTATTGAGTGAGTTTCTGCCACAAAAAGAATGCCTTCTCACATGTGGACTTCAGAGTCCAATCTGCATGAAGGGGGAGAAACACACACCCCAACCCGAGTGTCTACTTGGAGGCTTCCTCTGCAAACTGTTTGAAGTCAGGCTAAATGAAGGCGTAGTCAGCTTCATGGCCGCTCACAGGTCCTCAGCACAGTTGGCAAAATTGGGTCTGTGTTTACTGAAACCATCACAATTGGGAGGAAGGGAGGAAATAACTCTTTTTTTCGGCTTAACTAAAAAGAATGAACAAATGATAGGGCCTAAACATGGCAACTACTGTTTCCTTGGTGTCACATCCTTTCACAAGGGGCCCTAGCCTTGCAGAGAAGACAGCTACAAGCAACCCCTGGGCCCCATCCTGCAGTTTCAAATCCAACAAAATGAGACAGTATGCTCTCCTAATAGCTCAAACCAAAGGGTCTGATTTAAAGGGCCAGTGATGACCAGATCAGAGGCTCAAACGCAGTTGACTGAACCCATCGGAGATCACTCTGGGGGGTGAAGTCTTGGGACCAACCAGATGGGGTCATTAAGCATTCTTGAGAAGGGATCCATGGGGAGTGACACTGAAAACACATGTTTACTACATGCCCACATGGGTGGAAAGGACCTCTCAGGATGAATTAACTGGTGACTTGTTGAAGAACTAGAAGTAACTAGAATTTGCAAATTTTTCCTTAAAACACATGTGGCATGTGGGATGTAGGAGGACTGTCCTCCAACAGTCCTTGTGCAAAAGTGATTTCAATTTTGAATAGATGAGCTTCCTTAAAAGGAACGGGACTTTCACACTAACCTATAGTCTATAAAATAACAGCCTGCAACTGGCCATTTGTAGATCATCTTGGGGCCTGGCCAGCCCAAACTGAACCTTGCCCATCAAAGGTGGCAGATGAAATGTTAGGTTGCTTCTAAAGGCATGGCTACCAGGATCCCAGTGATGGAGAGGATGCAGGTTATGATGGCCATCCTGGCCTTCCTTATGGCTTACTGAGACCTGTCTGGCAGGATGCAAGAAACAGAATGAAATTTGAGACAACAAAAATGCTTCAATGTTTATGAAAGCCCAAAACTATTTCCCAGAAAAAGAAGTCATTTTGAGCAAATTGAAAATCTCTTGACTTCATCTTCACTTTCATGAAAAAAAGAAATCCCTATCAGAGGAATATTCACCTCTGTCTTTGAAATTCCTATCTACTTAAAAATGCCTGAAGGAAAAGAAGAGGGGGTAGTGGAGGGAAGAGGGAAAGAAAAATGGGAGAGAGGCAGCAAAGGTTGGTGCAGAGAGCCTGCAACACGAAGAACAATTTGACCGTCTCAGTACCTGTCTCTCAAATTTCAAAATACACTCTTTTATTTTCTTTTTCTCATAAAACAGAGAAAATACAAACCTGAGGCCTAATCTTCCATCAGGGAAAATGTCCTCTGAAAAGTCTGGTTTTTTTTTTTTGTTTTTTTTTTTTTTTTAGTGATTGTCCCAAATCAGTTGACTTAATCAAAATGAATGGGCAGTTTTTGATTCTACTGTATTCCTACTATCCCCTAAAAACAGGCAAAACCATAAAAAAATAAAAATAAAAATAAATTAAAATGCCAGCAAACATGTACCAAATGTTCATAGCAGGTCTATTCATAGTAGCCCAAAATTGGAGATAACCCAAACGTTCGTAGGGAATAGAATGGATAAATAAATTGTGGCATCTTCATGCAATAGAATACTAGCCATGAGAATAAACTACAACTAGAAGAGGCAATAGGAGAAAATCTCACGAGCATAGTGTTTAACAAAAGAAACCAGATGCAATGGAATACTTATTCTATGATTCCATTTACATTAACATTCAAAAACCGGCAACTAATTTATGGTGATGCAGGCCAGATTAGTAGTTACCATTGGAAAAAGAGAACATGTGGGAACCCCTGGAGTGTTTGTCATGCTTTCTTTCTTGATTTGAATGATGGATACACTTTGTGAAAATTCATCAAGCTTGCACTTGCTTGTACTTTTACTGCAATAAAAAGTTGACTTAAAAATGCATATGATATGAGCAAACTTTGGGGAGGGATGGAAATGCACTATATTTCAATAGCGATGGTGATTATGTGACCATATGTATTTATTAAAACTCAATAGAGCCTTAAAGTTGGTGAATTTCATTATATGTAAACTCTACCTGATAAAGCCAATTTAAAAAAAGATTTTATTTATTTTATTTGAGAAAGAGAGAGCACACACAAACAAGTGGAGGGGCAAAGGAAGAGGGAAAAGCAGACCCCCTGCAGAGCAGGAAGCCTGATGTGGGGCTCAAACCCAGGACCCTGAGATCATGACCTGACCCAAAGGCAGACTCTTAGCTGACCTAATCATCTAGGTGCCCCAAGCCAATTTTTTTTTAAGTTTAAAGAGTTCAGTCAAAAGAATTCTACTCTCTGCACACAAAAGCAGTTTGAGAACAAATTCAGAATAAAAGCAACTGCATGCATTTATTCCTGTGCTTTATTTTGCAGAAGAAACAAATAAATCAATGGCTCAAATGCTTCAATGTGTGTGAATTATTAGAATATAAGTCCTCAAAGGCAGAGATCCTTTTTATATATGAATCTTCGCACTAACCAATTGGAAAACTGAGCCTAGGGATTCTCATTGCAGTTCTAATTCATAATCCTCTAAATGTCTCCCAGTGTCACTAATGTGCTTGTATCAGCACATTATCGTGGCTGTGCACAATAATGCTGCCAAACACCCACGAAACTTCATTTATGGCTCACGCATCTGGAGTCAGCAAGGAGGGTGGCTGGGCAGCTCTGCTGATCTTCCTCAGTTTGCTCCCATGCCTGGGGTGAGGCTAGGTATTGGCTGATAGAAGTTGGCCTCAACTAGAATGACTATGACAACTTGATGTGGTTGTGACCCTCCAAGATGGTACCCAGTGATGCTTGCCTCCCAGTACATCCTTGCCCTTGTGCAATCACCTCCCAGCATCCTCCAAAGATGACCGTTATTCCAAGGCTTGGTTTCCAAAGACATTGTAGCTTCTGCCTTATTCATTTGGACCACTCAGCTAAGTAGAAGCCAGACCATGTTGTAAAGACACATAATGAACCCTATGGAGAGATGCTCATGGTGAGGAACCAAGGCCTCAACATCCAGCACCAACTTGCCAGACACATGCTTGAGTCACCTTGGATGTAGACTCATCAGTCCCAGGCAAGCCTTTTGATGACCGTAACCTTTGAGCCAAAACTCTGAGCCAGAACCAACCAACAAAGCCACTCCTGAATTCCTAAACCACAGACACTCTGAAAGATAATAAAAGCTTAGTCTTGAGCTGTTAAGTTTTGGGATAATGTGATATGCATAGATAACTAATACACTTGACTCTATGCCATGTAGCTCTCAATATTCAATAGTTTACCCTGGATACCTTCTCATGGTGACTGCAGAGACGCAAGAGAGCAAGTGGAGACATGCAAACCTGCAAGCATTTTTCAAATCTCTACTTGCATCATCATGTCTCCAAAGATCCTTTGACCAAGTTAAGTCAAACGACTCAGCTCGGCGTGGTAGGGCAGGGCAGGTAGGCTCACCTACTAAGGGAAGGCACTACAGGTTTATAGGGCAAAGAGCATGGTTGATGGTTTTAAAAGGTGTCCACAAATTTTTTGGCACTGACCTATTCAAAAGGAAGGGCCTATTTCCCCTCCCCTTAATGTGGGCTGGACTTGGAATCCCTTCTAATGAATAAAATGTGACTGCTCTGGCTGGGTCATAAAAAGGACTTCCTGGTCTCATTCTCTCTCTCTCCCTCTCTTTCTTTCTCCCTACCTCCATCCCTCCTTTCAGGGATTTCTTGCTCTAGTGAGCGCCAACCACTTGTAATGAAGACAGCCAAGCAGATCTATAGAGAAGTCTATATGGAAAAGAACTACCAACCACCAGAACCAACGTGTCACCATGTTGGAGGCCGGTCCTCTGGTCCCAAGTTTTCAGATGACTGCTGCCCTAGCCCTTATCTCAAAGCAAAATCAACCTGAATATTTCTGACCCACAGGAACTGTGATAGATAATACAGTTTTATTACTGTTGTAAGCCACTAAGTTATACTATAATTCATTATGCAGCAATCAATAACTAACACAAGGAAAGACGAAGAATTAGAGCTTTTATTTTTAACCACAGTTCAGGATTCTGGGCACAAACAATGGGATCCACTCCAGCCAGTTTAAGTAGAAAAGAAACATATTAAAGCATACTGAAGCATCTGCAGGAGGGCCAGAGTATCAGGTCTAGAGTCTATTAAGACAACAACTTGCTCAAAGCACAGGGTATCTCTTGCTCCAGCCTGGACTCCATCCCTGCTGAAGCTGGATTAAGGTATCTCAGCTTGTAACATTAAAGTGTGTAGCCAGGTGCCAGAATGTCCACCATTAATATCTTAGAAAGTTGGATGCCTTCACGCCCCCATTCACCCAAAAATGGAATCAGTGACGTGCCACCTTCATCTTCCTGCTCTCCTCCAATCAGAGGTCTTATACAGGTGCATATAATTATTGGAGACTGTCTGCAAAGGAGAGTTGTGTGCTCCATTCTTGGGGAGGTGTGATTAATAAGATAGGAAATACCCCAGTAATAGGAAGGGTGTCCAAAAGGTACTGAGTACCTAGGAAAAATAAATGCTCACTTCTCATGCCATATAAAGTCATCATTACATTACTAAAATATAGATAATTGGAGAAATTACTGACATGTCTTCCTATTTCCTGGAACTCAAATTGGTTTAAAAAAAAAAATTCAATTCTAGTACCATTCCCAAGCAATTGTTAATGACTGCCTCAAGTTCTTTGCTAAGAGGAATTCTAGGGTTGGGTGGAAAGAAATCTGGAATCAAGTGGTAATGATGCCATGAATGCTACATATTTGGATTAAATAATAGGTACCTACAAAAGGAAATGCCCTCAGTCTCTATATTTTCTGTCCTTTCCTACAAAGGAAGTCTGAACATACTCCATGACATTTTACAATTGTTTAGATTAAAACTGTTCCCACTGATGAAACCCTCATTTAGTCATCTATCTGAAATGGCATGTAAGCCAATCTATGTCCTCATTGTATCACTCCAGGACTTGGTAGAACCAAGATATGTAAAACAGCTCTTCTAGTGAAATATGGTCTCTTGTTCTGTCTCCTCCTCAGCTTCTTACACTTATGTCATCCCCTGAGGGACCCCTGAGGAACTACAAATTCTACAAGATGCAGTTTGACTATCACTGACCTATACCATTCGTATAACGAACTGTTTATCTCTAAGATTCCTTTGTTCATGCTTGTTTTCTCTTTTCTGTCACTTAAATCCAGCCACTTGGTAAGAATAAATTGTGGACAAAGAGTCCCTACACTTCAATCCTTCCATTTCTCTATCTGGATGGTGTAACATTTCCCCATGTGAGTCAATAATGTTTATAACACTAGAACTTGGCATGATTTGCTGTCTTTTAGTCATCTCACAGAGACCAAATTCAGGACTGGCAAT
The DNA here is from genome assembly GCF_002288905.1 of Enhydra lutris kenyoni. Lineage (NCBI taxonomy): Eukaryota > Metazoa > Chordata > Mammalia > Carnivora > Mustelidae > Enhydra > Enhydra lutris. The sequence continues at coordinate 37,271,384 of NW_019154090.1, read as the reverse complement.
GATAAGTCTACATTAAGCTGCTTCATCTTCTCCTTGTGCTAATAGCAAGAGACTTCCCTATCTGAAGATTGAACATCACACCTATTTTGTCATGGTTTCAGTGGGCCGTATTCCCCCCTTGCTTCCATTCCTTTTAGCCACTGTAGTTCTGAGTGCCCTCAGCAGTCTCAGAATTATGTTAGGAAGCAGGATATTTGCTCATGCTGTAGAACAATGCTTCTCACACTTCAATGTACATACAAATCACCTGGGCATCCATTTAAATGCAGATTCTATTTCATCAGGAGGGGCCAAGATCTCACATTCCCATCAAGCCCCAGGTGATGCTGATGCTTCTGGTCCATGCCTTACTGATCAAGGTTCTTCTAGACATAGTCTCACCCTAAATGGAAGGAACTTACTATTTTTCCTAAACTCCACTTGTGTATCTTTTCTTCTTACCTCTCTCCTTTGGATCACATTCCTACACCATCAATCCCCTAGACATTGGTGTTCATTCCTGCTCTACCCTTGATCACACTAATTTTTTTTTCATTCAATGAACCACTAATCATTAAGACCATACCATGAGCTAGACAGTAGGCTATGCACTAGGGATACATCCATAAACAAGATTATCCCTGCTCACACGGAACTTATAATCTAAAGAGAAAGACATTAACAAATAACTACTTAATAATTACTTATAATTGTGGGGAGTGCTAGGAATGGAAATTACAGGATGCTCTGAGAGCAAATAATGGAGAAAAATCTAATCAAGTCTTTTGGGCCCTTGGAGATTCCACTTTGCATGACTTCCTCTGGTTTCATATAAACTCAGCCTTGTCTTTGGTGAGGCAGAGCACTATAAGTTTCCCTCATAACCCTTTACCTTCCTCTTGACCATGGCCACTAGTGTACACTTGGTATTTCATGGCCGCACTCACTTTTGGCAGGAAGATGAGCATGGTATGGAGCTTACAGTTGGCAGGTGTGTCTTGGACTTTATAACTCCAAATTAATACTGGATTGCCTCATGTCATTCTTGCCCCTTGGCTCCCCTTGATAATGGTTCTGCCCATCTGCAACAGCAAGCTGTTCCCTCCCAAATCCTAGTCAACACTTCCCCTTGCTCAAAATGACAGCAAATATAATACCCTAATTTCTTCCTCACATGACCTCTTTTGTTGATTTACTACCTAGAACTATGACTAGGCTACTGTCAGCAAATTACACTGATTAACACCAAAGCCTTTAATATCTATTCATTAAGAATGACAAGGTCCACATCTAGTTGCTATATCAGAGATTCTGGCCTCCTTAGGCTCAGAAAGCTTGTCTAGCTGCAACAGTTCCTTTCCAGTCTCACAGGATATCAGTTGGGCAAGAAAAAGAGAAAAGGTATGGGTACTGCAGAACCATTACAGCCTATGTAAGATAAAGTCTTCCATGGTTTCAGTCCTAAAATTCATTCTTGTATGGTGTTATATTCAAAGAAATGTGATTCATCAGCCAAACTCTATCTGCAATGGACATTGAAGCTTTCCTGAAATCTTTCAAAAGTGGATCCCATTAGTTCATTTTAACTTTAAGGAAAACTTAAAGTCCCATTTCCTGCTATTTGTCCTTCTTAATATTTCACATCTAAAGTAACTGCCCAAATGTCTTCTCTCTCCTGCCTCTCTTAAAACTTTGCTAACTTTCCATCCAACCAGACCCACTGGACATCAACCCTTCATCACCAACTTTTCTCTCTCAGGATTCATCCTGGCAAACTCCTATGACAATAGTTTCCCTCTCTTTCTCTCCCTCCAGTGTCAGCCCAGCATGATCTGGCCCTGTCAGCCCTGTCACTCTGCCCAATGGCCTGACTTGGTCCAGGCTCTTGAGGCAGATCTAGAATTCTTTCACCGAGGAATCCCCCACCCAGGAGGAATCGAGGGCAGGTGTACATTCCCTCGCAGTGTCTGTGCTTGGTTTTGTCATTGCCACTTCATTAACCCAAGGAATTGATTCCTGTTACTTCAAGGAAAGGGACCAGTGCAGTTATTATTAACATTCTAGTCTTTGCTGATTAAGAAAATAGAAAATGGCAAAAAAGCTAGTGTGAAATAAGTAAACTTTGTATTTAACTGACTAGCATCTGTATTCAATTAAAAATACACGTATACATACACAGTGTGTATGCAAATCTTTACACACACACACACACACACCATATTCAGACTCCCTGTACTAGATGCCTCCCTTCTCCAACCCTGCTAAGAGTATGAGTCCTCCCATGTCCCTCCACCACAATCCTTTCTCCACAAACCACATGCTGGAATCCACAGATGCCTGTCACTTAACTAATTTAGGTAATACACATATCACCAATATTTTTTTTTAAAGATTTTATTTATTTATTTGACAGAGAGAGATCACAAGCAGGCAGAGAGGCAGGCAGAGAGAGAGAGAGAGGAGGAAGCAGGCTCCCTGCTTAGCAGAGAGCCCGATGCGGGGCTCGATCCCAGGACCCCGGGATCATGACCGGAGCCGAAGGCAGAGGCTTTAACCCACTGAGCCACCCAGGTGCCCCATATCACCAATATTTTTAAACTTTACCTTAGCATATTGAAAGCATCATGACCTGTCCAAAGTGTTTGACGTTAGAAGCAAATACAACTCATTGTAGACCTAAGTATGTCCTATTTTTAGGAGTCTTGGAGGGATAGACTCTAATCAAGTGTTTTTGACTCATACCTGACTTTCTGCTCTATAGAAAACCCCATGAGGGGCACCTGGGTGGCTCAGTAGGTTGAAGCCTCTGCCTTCGGCTCAGGTCATGATCTCAGGGTTCTGGGATCGAGCCCCGCATCAGGCTCTCTGCTCAGTGGGGGGCCTGCTTCCCTCTCTCTCTGCCTTCCTCTCTGCTTACTTGTGATCTCTCTCTCTCTGTCAAATAAATAAATAAAATCTTTAAAAAAAAAAAAAAGAAAGGAAGAAAGAAAGAAAGAAAACCCCATGAATCCTCACATTGGGAGCGAGCTCTGAGCCTTTACTTGTGAATGTTAATTGTTTACAACATTAATGGAGAATGTGGATGATACTGGCTTCCTAAGCTGCAGCTTCGTTTCATAAGTCCTAGCTTGCCAGCTGGGATTTTGATGGCGTATTTTACAGCACAGCCTCTGCTACCCTCGTGAAACATTACGATCACGTAAAATCTGCTATAGGATTGTAAGTAATATGGAGCCTGCTCTTGGCATCTGTGCCATAATCATCTCTTCTCATCACTTCACTGCCCATTCAGGAGTCTTTGGAAGGCTTCCTCTCATACGAATAGGGGTGTGGAGTTTAATCAGTCATGCCTGGCAAAGAAACCCTCATTTCCAATTCCAGTTCCAATTCCAGTTCAACAACTCAGCAAATGTGGTGTCAGGACGTTTTGTTAACTTCCCTGTTCTCTTATTTAATTGCTATTTCCTCTCTGTCTCCAGAGCAGTCATTTCCCTCTTTCAGGTATGGGATACTCTGGAAGCCCTGTTGTAGATGCTCAAAACAACTTATGCATACATCAGTCAAAACTCAAGCCAAAGGCACATGGCAACCACTTAACCTGCTCTGAATTCTACCAAACAGATCCTTGGCACCAGAAAAATAGTCCTAATTCCTGTCTTGGTGAGATATTAGGAATATGTCTGAACCAAATATTGGAATCAATGACATGATTCTTGTCCCTTACCAGTTCCATAGTGCCTATAGACAAAATAAATTATCTGGTGCCTCCCCAAGTTTCCACACTGCTTGTAACCCCAATACGGAACACAATGTAGACTTTCCCTCACTGCTTGGGGTCAATCACATGCTGATTTCACCCAACTTTCTGGTAAATGGAAGAGAAAATTATAGCACAAGTGTGACCCAATCCATTAGTATGGGGAGCAAGAACCAGGGTCCACTTTGAGCATCAACGCATGCAGAATATATAAAATGGCCTCTCTTGAGGCTAATGGGCCAGTATCATTGGATTCAGGGATTAGTTCAGCCTGACCTGCTCCTGCCCCAGCAGAACTGGCCTCTGATGGCCTTTGTGGGGTGCTCTTCTGAGGTCAGGCAATAAGGCGTCTATGTACCTTGCAGGAAGGAAGAGCTGGGTATGTGCTATGGAAATGGTATCACTAGTGTGAGGAAGGTATTCTTGATTCAAGAGTAGACCATTTCTTCTTTATGTGGATGCTGTTGATTTTGGCAAATGCATAAACAGGCAAATGTGCACCAACAGGGGCCAGAGGGAGGGAATTCCACTCTTTCCCTTGTTTAAGCCTAAACATACTGGTGTTCTTTCAGGCTCTCAAACACTCTAATGCTTAATGCCCTGGCACAATACCCTTGGTCTCCAAATCATCTGCACATCCCAATCATCTGGGAGCTTTTAAGAATCCCACTGTCCAACTCTCAGCACATCCCAATTATATCCAAATGGCTGAGGGAGGGAGCCAGGCATCGACAGTTTTTAAAGATCCCTAAATGTTCCCATATGTAGTAATTTGAAAACTACCAGCAAGGTGGTTATGAGCACAGACCCTGGGGTCTGATCTGGGTTCGAATCCTTTTTCCACAACTTACCAGCCCTGTGAGTTAAAGGTAGACAGCTGCTTAAACTGTGTTTCAACACTCTCATTTGCAAAATGTAGTATTTTATAAATAAGACCAGCATTACCTCAGAAGGTTTCTACGAGAATTAAATGATGTGCTATTTGAAAATGCTTAAATCAATTCCTCACATGTGCTAAGAGCTATAAAAGTCTGTTAAAAAGAAAAACACACTGGGGTGCCTGGGTGGCTCAGTGGGTTAAACTCTCTACCTTCGGCTCAGGTCATGATCCCAGGGTCCTGGGATCGAGCCCCACATCAGGGGGTCTCTGCTCAGCAGGAAGCGTGCTCCCTCCTTTCTCTCTGCCTGCCTCTCTGCCTACTTGTGATCTCTGCCTGTCAAATAAATAAATAAAATCTTAAAAAAAACAAAAACAAACAAACAAACAAACAAACAAAAACACACATGTGAGCCCATTGCTACCTCAAGGCCTTTGCTTTTGTTGGTCTGTCTGGAGTCACTCTTCCTGACCCTCATGGCCAAAGGGTAGCCCACCTACCATAGCTACACTTGATCTTGGTGCCTTTTTCTATTCTCATGTGCATACATAGATGTATATTTATTGGATATATTTTGGTCATTTGCTCCACTAGAATGTAGATCCAGCAAGAGTAGGATCTGCCCTATCTCTAGAACAATGCCTAAGACACCGGGATGGATTTAATTCGCTAGTAATGGGAAGAACAGACCTTCAAGGAAAGATGTCCAGGCCTTTTGACAGAGACCCTTCCACAGGCTCCAAAGTGCTCATGGTTCAAATACAACCTTTGGGTTTGTTGTGGGTGAGACTTCACAGCCCGAAAGAGGTGCACACGTTAGCATCCCCAATTAAGCCTTGTGCAATAAGAACCTTGCCTGTAAACAAGCAAAGTGGCCTCTCCCTGAAAATCTAGAGCCGATGAAATTGCACTCCAGATAATTCCCTCATTTGAATTCCCTCATTTCATTTCTGTAAATAGTTCATGTCTATTTGATTTAGTCTACAGCTTGTCTATTTTCATTTTATAAATTGCTGTCCCTCCAGCCAGGTTCTCCAGTCATCACTATGTGGGTATGAGAGACTAACCTCTGAGAATTTTGAACGGAATGAAACAGATGAGGACCATATCAAAAGTGGGGTAGATAGGTGTATCTTCTATAGAATGCATGGGGCAGATTAGCCATAAGATGTTGTGGGTACCAGGGCCATCTCTGTGCATCTCATTAGGATTTGACATTTCTATTTAGGCTAATCATCCTATGGATGTGTTCCATTTCATGGAAGAGGAGACATCCTAACCTGGGATGCCAGGCCATCCTGAGGGTACTGTGAATTCCAGAGTCTCCTCCCTGTATGGACACACAGTCAAATGCAGTGTGGGCTCCTCACAGACGTGTGCGCCCCTCCCTGTGCATTTCAGATACTAGCTGCAAAGTCACTGGCTGGGAGGCTGAGAACCAAAGTCAGCTAAAGGTCCGCTGGGCATGACAAAGGGTCCTGAGTGTCTGAGTCTATGAGAGGTCATGGAAATTACTAAAATAGGATTGATAGTAATGTTTTGAGAACACGGACGTGATTTAATTTGAACTTTTCTCTCCATTTCATCATCATGAGAGAGGCAAGATGGGCCGTATAGACTTCCCAAGGTCAATGGTCTGCCTTCTCAAGAGTTCATGGCAGTCTTGACTGAACTTAATCACAAGAAACTTCACAGAAGGTCACCAGGCCTCAATACAGGCCCTAGCCTCCTAAACCTCCTCCACCTGTGGTACCTGGAACAGTGATCCTTCCTCAACTTCAAGATCAAGAACCTGGAGACCTCCAGATCCTCACACAACAAGGCTAGGCTCTGGGAAGCTTACAGATTGACTCTACCTAAGGCAAGCTCCTCAGGAACAACGTTCCATAGGGGCTGCAAACCTAAATGTAATCTGGGTAGATGGCAGACAATTTGTCAGAACGCCACGGCTGGAATTTTCCTGTTAACCAGCACTTTGTTGTAAAAGATTGCCTAGCAGGTACCAGCCAGGAAATAGGATCCTTACCCTCACTGTTGTCCACTGGAGGTCCACAGTGCTGTCCCCACAGGACCACCGAAAGATGTTGCTATTGATCTAATAGTTGACTCACAGTCAGGGGTCGGATCTACATCATTCAGCTACTTTCTACTTCATGTACATTTTAAGGAATTTGCTACATTTCCAGAATATGTATATTTTGCTCATCAAGCTGAACGATCTTCTCGTCCTCCCTCCCTAACCCCCAACAACTGCTATGGGGCCCCACTTGAGTGTCAGACATCTAGATGAGTGCTTCTCAAATGCTAATACACACACAAATCACCTGGACATGTTCTAAAATGCAGATTCTGTGGGTGGCTCAGTAGGTTAAGCGGCTGCCTTTGGCTCAGGGTCCTGGGATCGAGTCCCACACCGGGCTCCTTGCTGAGTAGGAAGCCTGCTTCTCCCTCTGCCTGCTGCTCCCCATGCTTGTGCACCCTCTCTCTCCCGCTCTCTCAGACAAATGAATAAATCAAATACTTTTTAAAGATCCAGATTCTAATTTAGGAGGTCTGAGACAGTGCCCAAGACTCTGCATTCCCACCAGGCACCCAGACCGTACAACTCTGCTGACCTAGAACCACCCGTCGAACAGCAACCATCTAGAGCTTCGGTATTCTCCCTGTTCAAATACATCAAAATCTAATCACTGCAAGTGATTTGGACCATGAAGGTTCAGATGAGAGGGGAGGCTTGGTGTGTTTCCATCCTCAGGACTATTTGCCATTTTAGAAAACTAAGAATACCTTGCCAAAGGAATGATGATGGTCTCATGGAATTCTGGAGCTGGGGTGGTTTGAGTTAAGCCCAGAACATCCTTCTCAAATCATCAGAAATTCTGACTATTGCCTGTATCCTGAGGCCCCACTTGTAATGAACAGTGCCTGGCCATGAGGCCAGTACCAGCTGTGTGGCTGAAGCAGCGGCAAAGAGGAGGTAAGGGCTCCAGCGTGACAGGACACAAGGTATCTCTTCCTTCACACACTAATCTACCTGGATCTCTGCTGCCAGTGTCTTCTGCATCAGGCAGGACCACTTCTTCTGCAGACTCAGGTGACCACAAATTCTGCTTTAAGATCTGTTCCAGACATCCCCGGGGCGGGGGGGGGGGGGGGGGGGGGGGGGGGGGGGGGTGGAGGGGGGGGGGGCGGGGGGCGGGGGGGGGGGGGGGGGGGGGGGGGGGGGGGGGGGGGGGGGATTAGCAGGTGGCAGGAAATGGTTAAAACCAACTCATTGCTTTATCATCCAGAGCAGCGGATGGGGTAAGAATGTAGTGAAGCTCCCCCAATTGCTCTTCCCCCACCTTGTTCTTCTTAGGATTATTTTATTTATAGCTAGGAAAAAATAATTACCTACAGCTGTGTCTCTCAGTTTCAGGGCCCTGAAGGCAGCACTTCCACCCACCAGGTCCCTGTTTGCTGAGCACAGCCCCAGGAGGAACCTCCCAACACCCTTCTCCACAGTCCTGTGGCCTCCCAGCATTTTCTCCTCTTGCGGGGACTCAGGTTATAGCCACTGACCTTCCACCTGGGCCCTCTCTATGACTTTTCTGGGATCAATAGATTAATTTCTTTATTCTAATGCATTATCAGAGGAATGGATTTGAAAGACAAAGAGCTCCCCTCTAGGTCCTTCTTGGAGTCATGACAGACCCTATGTGGTGATTAGACGAGCAGAGTGCTTTGGAGCCAGAGCTCCAAACACATTCAGATGGGAATCCTAGTGTGCCAGTTCCGTAACTTCTCAGTGTCCCCATCTGTATGGTGGGGATGATAATAGCACCAACCCCACTGGTGCAAGGATTAAATAAATGCATGCCAAGTATTTAGTCACATGTTTGATCAGACAAGGTATTCAACACACGGTAGCAATTACTACATGGGTGGTAGGGAGGGAGGGAGAACAGAACCATAGAATTAGAGCTGGAAGAGAGGTCATCTGGGCCACGGCATTGCAAACTTGATGGAGCATGAGAATCACCGGGGAGCACTGGGCCCCACCCCAAGATGACAGGAGTCAGTAGGTCTGGGCTGAGCCCATGAATTTGCATATCTAACAAGTCCCCAGGTGATGCTTTTGAACCAAGTAGCTGGACTCATACTTTCTGATACATGACATAGCCCCATGTTTCTGATTCCTGTAAGATCCCTTAGAAGCTCTGTTGGGCAACTCTTATGATGGTAGAAGAAAGGAAATGAATCCTCACTGGTTATCTATAATGAATCATGAGCTTTAAATATATTACTTTATCCTCACAATAACTTACAGAGTTTCTTACAGTTGTTCTGTTGTTTTGTCTTCTTTGTTTTTTAAGATGAAGCTGATGTGAAGACGCCTTAGACACTTTCACAGGAAAAAGCAAGGAGCCAGGATTTGAACCCAGGCTCTGAGTTCTTTTTAAGATTTTATTTATTTATTTCAAAGAGAGAGAGAGAGAGAGAGAGGGAAAGAGGAGAGGTCACACACACAGGGGGAGGAAGAGGGAGAAGCAGGCTCCCCACTGAGCAAGGAGCCCAACGTGGTGCTCCATCGTATGCTGGGATCATGACCTGAGCCAAAACAGACACTTAACTGATGAGCCACCCAGACACCCTGAGTCCCTGAGTTCTTGTGTCAGTGACGTTCAGTTGGACCGGGGAACCTGTACCTTACACTGTACTTTATCGATGGGCAGCTCTTAAAAGTTAGACCGTATTTTTGTTTTCTTACTGAGCAACAATCTGCCTAGTCATGGTTTCTGGATCTTCAGTGGAATTGAAAAGGACTTAATATTTTTAATATTATTTGGGTAGAGAGGACAATCATAACATTTGGTACACATTTGATCATGTTTAAGTGTGTAGGTCCCAACAGTGGGTTTCTATGTTCAAATCCTGACTCTCTCACTTCTTATCTGGGTGACTCTGGGCAAGGTTCTGGCTGATCTGTGCCTCCATTTTCTTAAATCTGTAACATGAAAATAGCATTTGTACCTTCATCAGGATAGTGAGTGGAGGAAACAGTTTAAGGCATATATAGTGACATGGCAATTTTAGCTTTCATTATTTCAATCCATAACGATTTTGTCAAGTCTTCATAAAGTCCTCTGTGACTGAGGTCTTAAAAATTGGAGAGGTCAGAGTTTTTACCCCACTTTATGATACTACTACAGTACATTTAGCAGTGTCTTTGAAGTCTTTGCTGCTGATTAGAGGTGCTGGATAAAATGAATATCGAGGGCAGCTGTGCATTTCATCAGCAAGAGATGTGAGTTAAACCAACCAAGCTGCTATGTAGTTACTATGTTTTCTGGCAGAGGTGATTGGGCTTCTTGTAGTTTAAGGTAGAGAAAAGAAGTGAGTCTTCAAGGTGTTAAAGAAGACCATCCATGCATGTCCCAACCAGAGCCTCCAAAAACTCCAGGAAACCCAAAGGAAGATAAAAATACTTAATCATCAAAGGCAGGGGGATATTTTACTGCTTGGCAAATATCATTCATTAAGTTAAATAATATAAATGATGAGGCAAAGGAACACAAGTATTATTTATACCTCATGTCCCAGACTGATTGGTTAAAAAAAAAAAAAAAAGAAGAAGAAGAAGCCTGAATCCTCCTCCCCTTTCTGAACGCTTGCCCTTGGTGATGTGACTTTCAGTCCTTTTCTCCAAAATGTGGAGTCTATTTCCTGAATTCTAGATTCTGGGCTTGGCCAGAGAACTGGTTTCCACCACAAGGATGCAACAGAAGTGATGCTTTGCAAGGGCCACACCTGGGCCCAAGAGGCCCAGAGTTCTTATTAGAATGTTGTGATCACATCATGAATAAGCCCAGACTAGCTTGCTGGAGAGTGAGACACCTGGCCCAGTCATCCCCATTGCCCCAGACAAGTGAGTGAGGACATCCAAGACCAGCCAGCCACATCCGTTTTATTGGGTGATTACAGACTCATGAGCAAGCCCGGTCAAGATCAGTCAGGTCTGGTCCAGAACAGCAAAACCACCCAGCTGATCCAGAGGCTCATGAGACTCATGAGAAATAGGGTTCATAGGGTTCATGGTTTCATCCCTCTGGGTTTTGAGCTGATTTTTGCTGTTGATTTTTTTTCACAGTAGGAGCTAACTCAACCCTGTAGAGTTGGTAGGAATAAAACCACAACCACCACCATATTAAGAGCAAGAACAGTACTACTTGTAGAGTTTGAATTGCAAAAAATTGTTAGGATTCCATTTTGAACTTATAAAAATAGCAATTTCATGTGGGGCAACCTAATATTATTAAGTACTTCTCACACATCAAGCACTATTTTCTACAAATTATCTTGTTTAATCTTTACAACAGTTCTATGCAGTAGATACTACTATCGCTATTTTACCAGTGAGGACTTCTAGGCTCAGTAAGTATCTGTCAGAAGAATGGATAAAAGGAAGGGCAACATTTCTCAAGATCACATGATCAATACCTAGTGGGACAGGAATTTGAGCTTAGATTGGATTGAGTCTTCTGCCTACCTACCTTCTACAACAGGTATTAATAGCATTTATCAACCATTCACTAGGCATTGGCTGTTCTAAGACCTTTATGCACCTTATCCCATTTAACAATCACATATAGCCTCACAAAGTTGGTGTGATTTATGCATGGGGAAACCAAGGCACTCCAGCGCTCAGTAATATAACCAAGGTAATATACAAAGTAAATGACCAGGCCAGAATTTGAACCCAGGCAATAAGGAACTGATGAAGGAGAAATGGAAGGAGAGAATGGGGTTTCTCATAAGCAGAACCCTAGTAAGTGTTTTGCATCTCTGAACTTAAGCCTGTATTAACCCAGCTTCATTGTAATAAAACTCCCATTTTATAAAGGTTCTTCCTTTAGAAGAGGGCATGCATGGTCTTTTCTCATCTATTGCCAAATGATTACACGGGAACTTTTGGGAAACCAGGTTCATCTTCTCCTGGAGATGTGTGAGGAGACTGCTCTGCCAGGTCCTTAGAGAAGCCCCCTAGTTCTTCACAAACCTGACCCCGGTAGCCTGAGATTTTCACCATCAGTAACACACCGCTGAATTAAGGCACCGCTGCCAGAAAGCCCTTGCAAAAATGCAGTTTTGTTACCCATGAAGGTTAGTATAAATTAGTTTGTATTAAAATTTAAGGGACACAAACTTAGGCACCAATAGAGACCAACCACATGAAGGAAATGATGGATTAAGCCCAGTGTCATATGAACAGGGATGGGGAGGACTGTAGCAAAATGAGGAGTCTATGTCCCCTCTAAATGGAGATGCTCGTACTGACATCGAGGTCATTGACAGTGACCAATGTTTTTAGTTTACAAAAAGAAGCCAAAAGATTTAGATATTTTAGGGTGATTTCCCTTTAAAATATTATGAGGGAAAACTTGGTCTATTATGAGGGCTTGAACTTCGTCTGCAGGAGGCTAGTTTGTGACACTGTGCTTAGATCAATATATCATTTTCTTAAGGAAGAACCACTCCAAGCGCTGTCCCTGCACCAATGACACCAACAGCACCTTGGAAGTGGCTGAGAATGCAAGTTGTCTGGCCCCACCTCTGATTCCTAAATCCAGATCCCTGAGAGTATGAGCTGGGTATTGGTTTAAGCCTCTGAAAGGCGATTCTTTTATCAATCAAGGTATGAGTGGTCCAGAAGCAGAAGTACCAGATGTGCAAGGTCTGTGCAGAGTCAAGGACAGGGTCTGGGGTTGATGGAGGGGAAGGGATCCAGCCCTCTAGGCCAGGAAGAAAGGGAAAGGAGCAACAAGGCTGAAGAAGGCATTCTGGGAGCTCTGCAAACAGGACTGTCACCTGTGGACAGACAGGGTACTCCTGCTCCAACGCCAAGACACCAGGCTTTCTGAGGCTGGCACTCCCTGCTCTCCCAACTCCCGGGAAAGTGACACTGCGTTCCCGTATCTGCAAAGCAGTGTCAGTGCTAAATCTGTTCCAAAGCATGTCTCTGAGGTTGTCACCATTCTCAACTAATTAGTCAAAGGCTTCCATCTGCCTAGTGGCTCACCACACTTCTCATATTAATTTTTTATGCAAATGGAGTGATTTTGGGGAGGAATGATGTCAAGCAGAGTGATAGGTACTTCCCTGGAACCAGAGTAAGATACATCCTTAAGGTGCAATCAGCAAAATCTCCAGAAAGGTCATACTGAACCAGGCTTTTGTATGTGGGCTCCTCTGATGCTTAGAAATAGCTTCAATTAAAGTCATGGGCGATGTCTGCAAAATATATACTGAACTAACCTCCCTACTGTAATCTTGACTGTCTAAGACGCTGGTCACCGAGCCAATCATTCAAAGCACAGTTCAATTAATTTCTCCTTCCTTCTTCTTTTATTCCCCCTCATTTTTTTTGCTTAGCCATGTAATCTTATTTTATTCTTTCCTTCTTTATATTATTTGCTGCCTTCTTTTTAAAGAAGCTGACTTATCTTTCAAGAACAAATGCCATTGTAGCAGTGACCTCAAGGATGATAAGGCAGTAGATTAAAACCCAGTAGTAGCTTGAAATGCTGGGGATGATTTGAAAGAAAGGTTCAATTGTCTAGTATTAATTCAGTAATAACTGCAGAGACATTATTCTTATTGCCTCCTTCCAGGCAGAACTATCTGGTGTCTCATGAAGTTCCGTGCCATTGCAAAAGAAAGTAAAATAAAAAATTGGATACAGGCCAATTCTGACTTCAATAGTGACCCCACCTTTGGTTTCTACTTACAGATGTTTGTTAGGATAGAAATTAGACTCTGGGTTCAGATCATTTCCTGCCCCTTGATCATTCCTTCAGAGAGCTATCGCCAAATACACAGCATGTCAATACTTAATGGCTTAAAACAACACCTATTTATTTAGCTAAGAATTCCGTGGGACTCCCCCACCCTTCTGTTGATTTAGGCTGGGCACCACCCTGTGACTCCATCCCGTGGTCAGCTGGAAGGTTGTCTAAGGGCTGACCGGTCTAGGATGGCTTCACTTTCTGTGGACCACCAGCTTTTGGGGAAACTCATAAAGATGGCATGATAGACACTGTTGGTACCCTGCCCAAATTCCCTAGGATCCCTTCTGCTGGTTCCTTGTGCCTGTCTCCCAGCTGGACAGGGCTTTGCTGCTAAGAAGTGGCCCCTGTGACCCCTTTCAGAGGGTTGTCCTTGGGTTTAGCAGCTTCCTCACCAGGACTGACAGCTGGGAGTTGCTGAGAATTATATCCTCCCCGTGGCCTCCAGCCCAGGATGAAAACCCAGTTCCATTACTTTATGGGGATAAACTCCAAGGCCTGAATGATGCTCTAGAACATTCCGCAGGATCCGGCAGAGGCTGGGAATTTGGCATCCTCTTCCCTGCCCTTCCCTACCCTCAATCCCCTCTAGGAAGCACTTCCTTAGGAGAACACTGGTTAGTTTCAGGGTCTGTTTCCAGTGATCCCAACCTAAGAAAGCTGGTCTAACCCAACTGTCTTTAAACAGAGTGGCCCTGTTTGTCTGTAGTGTATGTGTATGGTTTCTTCACAAAGGGTCACCTGGAGATAGTTTCCTAGCCAAAGAACATTTAAAATAAAAACCACCTCCAACAGCTCAGCCTTTTCTGTAAGTGAAAAGACAAACACACAAAGAAGCAAACTCACTCATTGGAAGGTACACAGACTGGGAAGATAGAACAAATTCAGGGGGCCTTGGACCTGAGTCACATTCACTTGTGTCACTAAACTAAGGCATTCCCGCTGGATTCCCCTGAGAGCCAGGCCCCTGAGAGAGGGAAGACAGTTGTGCAAAGGGACAAGCCATGGGTGTGGCTTAGCGAGATGGTGTGCTGCCTTGTCCATGAATCCTTTAATAATGCCATTACATCTTTAATTTCAAAAACAAACAAACAAACCAAAACAAACAAACAAACAAAGAGAGAGAGAGAGAAAGAGCCATGGTGTCTGCATCCTGGGATACTGGGGTTTCAGAACTGGCCCTGCCCTTTTGATCTTTCCTCCCCATACCTTCTCCCCTCCATCTCTACTTTCCCCAAGTCCCCATCCTTGCTTTTTCCTCCTTCTCTCTCTTTCTCTTCACTTGCGTTCAGTCCTTCCTCCTGCCTCCTTTCCCTTCCTCCCCCTTCTCCCCACTCCCTTCCCACCTTCTTCCTCTCTCTATCCAGCCCAGCTTCCCACTCCCTCCTCCTCCTCTTTCTCTTCTTTCTCTTTACTTGCCTTCTGCCCTTCCACCTGCTTCCCCTTCTTCTCCCCCGCCATCTTCTTCCTCTTCCACTGCCCCCACTCCAGCTTCACGCTCCCTCCTCCTCCTCTTCCTCCCCCTTCTCTCCCTCTTCCTCCAGCTCACCATCTTTACCAACATCTTCATGAGTACCGCTAGCTTCTCCAGGATCCCTTTTCTCTGAAGAACTTCCTTTCCACTATATTATTTTCACAAGTGAAGACTTGGGAGCCAACAACTGGGCACAATACACAAATCTGGACAGCAGGGAGGTCCAAGGCCCGGCAGTCAGGGGCACGGCCAGCCGCCGGGACACTCAGGGCTGGGAACTGGGAAGCGTTCCCTCCCGCCGCAGCCTTTTTCACTGGAGGCATTTTATTGGCCTTTCAGTTCACGGATCCACAGGGCGTGATTTATCGAATGTGAGATCGATGTGAAAATACTGTCAGGCTTCTGGAACTAGGAAGATACTTAGATCATTCCACTCACGTACATCATATTTATGAAAGGAAAAGGAAGTGGGTGGATTACAAATGAGAAAAACCTGGAAGAGAAAAACTCTTATCCTTTCCCAACTCAGTCTTTTTACCAACTTCTTTCCAAAAGGCGGAGCCTATCGGTAAATACCTTACATTGGTCGAGTATGACAATTTCTGGCTCCTTTGCAAAAGAGGCAGCCTTCAGGATTACCACAGGGGCCACCCCAGATCTGCCCACCCCCTGCTTTTGTCCCTCCCCCGGCCCCCTACTCGGGGGCAACCACCAAGTCCAATTGTGGGAACTGTGAGCTCAGAGAAGTCAGAGATAACACGGCTCCTCTCCCTCTTTCTGGAGACACAGAAACCAAGGCCCACAAAGGTAAGGGCTACATGAAAGATTCCAAAAACCGAACTAGGGCCTTCAGTGTTCTGGGAGTCAAGAGTCCCAGGCCTGGGTCCCAGCCCCACTACAAGTTTCCTTTGTGACCTCAGGCCAGTCACTGCGTTCTTGGGGCCTCAATGTGGCTGATTAAAAAAAAAAAAAAAAAAGACCATTATTCATGCTTCCCCACATCCACGTTCTTTCCATGTGACTCCCCTATATCTCCCAGCAAGAGGAGTCTATTTCCTGGCCCCGTACTCTGGGCCAGCCATGTGACTGACGTTAGCCAACAGAATGCAGCAGAAGTTCTGAGACTAAGCCTCAGGGGTCTTGTACACTATGGCTCCCTTTCTTGGAACCCTGTGGAGCCATCATGCACAAAAGCCCAGGCTGGCCTTTGAGAGGATGAGAGACTACATTGAGCCTTAATGAGCCATCCCACTGAGGCCATCCTAGACCAGCCAGTTCTCAGCTAAGCAGGAGCTGCCCACAACAGCACAAATTTAGCCCTGGGAGCAATAAAAACTGCCCAGCTATATCCATCCCGAATTTGTATCCAAGGGTGTCATGGAATAAATAAATGGTTGTTATTTCAAGCAGCAGAAGTTAACTGACATACTTGATTTCTTCATCTGCACAAATGCACAAAAAGGCTCGAACCTAAAGATCTCTTTTTGCACGTGTTTTTTGAAATACTAAATCCATAAAAGATTAGGGCCTCGAGTTAAGCTGTCTGTTACGGTAGCTGCTAGTCCTATGTGGCTTTTGAAACTTCAGCAATTCGTTGAAATCAAGGAAAATTAACAGGTCAGTTCTTTAGTTGCACTAGCCACATTTCAAATTGACAGGCACGTGTGAGTCATGGCCCCTGTATTGGACAGCGCAGGTACAGGACGTGGCCATAATCCCAGAAGGTCTCGAGGGAGGGTACTGCCTTGGGGCCCCCGTGGTAGCAAGGGTCAGAGCTGAACATGCAGGAAAGTGGGACCTCCTCACCCACCACGTCTACACTCACTCCCCCAGCACACACTGCACAGCAAATACCACTCATGTGCCCTCTGAGAATTTCAGACCTATGTTTTGAGTCTTCTGTTTTACCTAAAATATCAGAACCCTCAAGGAGTCCTTGGATTGACAGCAAGCAATTCCAGTGTTGTAGGGAGAGAGGAGGCAAGTGAGGCTCATAACAAGGTAGAAAAGTCTTCAGACGGATGCCAAGCTTTCCCTCCTTCAGGGGATTGCCCTAGTTTTTATTTTAAGCATTTTTTTCCATGTTGATAGGGTTGATAGCTGACTTTATCTGCATTCAATCCTTAAAGAAGATTGATGATTGATTTTTTTTTCCCCCTTCTGTGTGTATGTGGGAGGTTTCCTCCCAATTCCCTTTCTATTTTTTTTCCCTCTTCAATACCCTGGGCTTCCTCTGACTTCAAAGAACTAGAAAAGACTCAGAGGAACATGGGTATCTGACCTAATTAAGCATATAGATTAAGATTTTCTCTCATGGTTGATAAAAAATTCCCTTTTCTCCATAAGCCTCATTCTGATTTGCTGGGTGAAGGAGAGATGGAAAAGCACCTTCCTTCTGCCCTTCAGTAAGGTTTATCCCGGCAAGAAGCAGGAGGCAGGCGGGCAGGTGGGACCCATGGGACGGCAGCGGCAAGAGGGGACCATTAGCAGAGATGTTTGGGGACCGCACTGCCTGGGTCTGAATCCCAGTTCAGCCACCTCCTACCTCTGGTGGATCCTTGGTCTAATTACTTCATCTTCCTAAGCCTCAGGTTACACATTTGTAAAAGGAAGATGGCGGCCGGGAAGAGTTTGATGACTGAATACAAGAGAAGCCCAGAGAACAGTGTCCGGCACAGACCAAGAGCTCAGAGTAACCTAAGTGGACAGGCCAGTGCCATGTTCAGGTTCTCAGAGACCCAGGCTACTGGTTCTGTGCCTCACCCCTCACAAGGTCCTGTAGGCTTTGCTGTAAACGGCTTGTACCCGACACCTTCTTCAGAGGCCTGGCCCTGGGCCACAGGAGCCACCTCACCTGCCCCAGCAGTGAGCCTGCCTGCCAGGGGTTACCCCAAGCAGAAGGTTATGTGGGAGCCTCAGTCAGAGAGTCCAGTTCCCTTGCCTTTGGGCAGATGGACGAAGAGGTGTAACTCACACTCCAGACCTGACCTCAGGATCAGGTGGAGCCTGGGGCTTTGCCTTGCTGGGCTTCTTTCCCTTTTCTCTCTGGCTTCCTGGACTCCTAGCTTCCTTCTGAGAGCACTTCCCCGGTAAATCGCTTGCACAGGAATCCTTTCAGGC
The DNA here is from genome assembly GCF_002288905.1 of Enhydra lutris kenyoni. NCBI lineage: Eukaryota > Metazoa > Chordata > Mammalia > Carnivora > Mustelidae > Enhydra > Enhydra lutris. The sequence continues at coordinate 37,253,351 of NW_019154090.1, read as the reverse complement.
TCTGCTTCCCAGGAATCAGACCTCAGATAGCAACTATGATGATGACGGTGGTGATCTGATGAGGGAGCAGAAAGCAAGCTGAGGACAAAGCAAAAGCTTGACGCGCCACAATCCACCCCACCGCCCCCAAACCCCACCCCCACCCCCACCGTGAGTCTTGTGTGACCTTCCTCAGGAACTCCTGGCTGCTGCCTTAAAACTAAGGGAAGGGAAAAACTAACAGAGAGCACAGTCCTGCAGGACGTGAGTCTCCACGCCAGCCATGTCTTCGTGCTTTACAAGGAGAAAGCATTCTTATCAATAGCCTCACTTTCAGAGAACCATTAACTCAATTTCCTGGAGCCCTAACATCACCCTTCCCTCCATAGTGATGTGGAAAACAAAGGTAGAAGGGAATGTAAATAACATAAATTTCCTTATAACCTGTAGCCCCTTGACAAATACTTCAAGCGGGCACAGTGTAACACTCCTCCAGGAAACTCGCAACTCTAAGTGTTAATGCTTTGCTAGAGGGAAAAAAACGACCTCAGCTTGACGACAGCAAGGCCTCCAGGATCCTGAGAGTCTTCCTTAGCATATGAAAGCCCTTTGTCCTGACCTCTCTAGTGTATAATCAGTTCCCCCTCACAATCCCAGTACAACAGTTTTCTGAGCTCCTCCCCCTTCCTGTCCCTGTGCTTTAATACAATCACCTTTTTGCACTAAAGACCTCTCAAGAATTCTTTCTTGTCCATCCCATGTGGACCTCACCAACATTCCAAAACCACATCACTATTTATTTTTACTGTCATTGTTACTAGTTTTATTATCACATTCAAGCCCTAAAACATGATTTCTCTAAGTACATACAAATCAGCACATTTCAAAGCACTTTGCTTTTCCCCTCTTTTGGTTCATTGTTATGACCAGATGTTCCTGGGAATAAGAGATTAAATGAGAACTCCAGTCTATTCTCTCTTCACCTCCCTCCCCAGGCTACTTCCAGCAAAACCAGGACCTCCCATGCACTCATACAGATACCTCAGGCCATAAAACTCAGTCAGCCTCTCAACCCTCTTCCAGACTGCCATCTTCTGGGCCCCAGGAGGCATACATTCTAGCATGCTTGACCCTGGGAAGGATAGACCCTGGGAAAAGACCCCACCCACCCACCCCACCCAACACACACACCCTGGGTGACCATGGTCCTCAATCCTAAACCTACTTCAGAATCTCTGGAGGGCTTGTTAAAATACAAATGGCTGGGCCTCACTTCCCGGGGGTTCTGCTCCAGTAAGTCTGGGGTAAGACTCATGAATTGGTGCACCTGACAGATGCCTCTGGGAGGCCGCCATTGCTGTTGTGAAGCCCTAGTTGGTGTAGCGTGGGCCTGCAAGATGCCTGGTTCCATGGGGATGGGCACCGCTGGAGGAGGGCCAGAGATGGGCTTTCTCTGAAGCACAGGGTCCACAGCAGGGTCTGGTTGTCTGGCTCTTGAGTGATAATGTTCTTGGCCATGCAAGAGCATCCACAGTCATCCGGGGACTTATGAGTCTACATTGTGGCAAAAGCATGGTGTCTCAGTTTGCTATTGCTGTTGTAACAAATTATCACAGACGTAGCAGCTTAAAGCAACACAAATTTATATGACGGCTCTGGAAGTTCCAAGTCTGAAATGGGTGTTACCGGGCTAAAGGCAAAGGCTGTGTCCTTCCTGCAGGCTCAAAGGGAGAATCCATTCCTTGCCTTTTCTTGATTCTAGAAGCCGCCCATATGCCTTGGTTCATGTCCATATCAATCCAACTTCTGTTTCTGTCATCCCATCTCCTCTGAGTCAGGCCCCCCTGCCTTCCTCCCACTTCATGATTTCTCTTCGAACTCTGCCCAGCCACCATGTGAACATCCTGGGCTAGCGAGCTGGGAAATGGGATGCCCCATGGAGAGGAGATAAGCTGATCCCACCCGACGTCATCCAGGACAAGTTAGCCTCCAGATGACAGTCCAGATGTCTGCACATGCTTGCGGGAGCCTAGCCAGACTTGTGAGAAATAACGCATGTCTCTCGTGTTAAAGCAGTACATTTTGGGGCGCTTTGTTAGACCCAGTGGATAACAGATACCCACACTGAGAGGAGGGAGGGTGTTTGGTGGCCTGGTTACTTTCAACCAGGTCCAGTCTGCACATGTCTCTTATATGGCCACCACACAATACATTAAAACTCAGAAGAAATTTTACTTTAAATTTCAAACTTCTGGGGCACCTGGGGGCTCAGTCAGTTAAGCGCCTGCCTTCAGCTCAGGTCATGATCCCAGGGTCCTGGGAGGGAGTCCTGCATCGGGCTCCTTGCTCAGCAGGAAGCCTGCTTCTCCCTCTGCCTGCCGCTCCCTCTGCTTGTGCTCTCTTGTTCTCTCTGTGAAAGAAATAAATAAAATCTTCAAAAATAAATAAATAAATTTCAGACTTTTGGCTTATTTTGAAATATTAGAAGAGCAGACCAGAAGGGAGCATGAGGAGGCCTTCTGGGATGCTGAGGATGTTCTCTTTCTTGATGTGGGTGTTGATCGCACTGTAGCTGTTTAGTTTATAAGAATGAATCAAGCTGTACACGTAGATATTAGTCTTTTCTGTAGATATGTCATATTTTAATTGAAAGTCAAAATGAAGGGGCTCCTGAGTGGCTCAGTTAGTTAAGTGACTAACTCTTGGTTTCTGCTCAGGTCATGGATTTCAGGGTTGTAAGATCAAGTCAGGCTCTATGCTCAATGTAGGATCTGCTCGAGATTCTCCCTCTGCCCCTTCCCCTGCTCATGTTCTTTCTCTGTCTCAAATAAATAAATAAAATCTTTTTTTTTTAATCAAAATAAAGTGAAATAAGGTAAAATAGGGCTGTTGTTCGGTCCAGGCCTATGACAGCAAAAGATGGATTTAACTCCCTGCTTTGGAAGCCTGAGAGTGGTGAGAACTCCCCAATTAGCCACAGTTGCCCCTTTATCCTGTTGTCCTACACTTGACTTACTAGTTGCCTTTTTCCTATAAGCACCTGCCAAAGTGGCCAATTATGATTAATATTATTTAATAATTACTAAATTATTATCTCTTATAAATCATGTTATGGGAATATCTTTTACTTAAATTAGTGTTATATATTCACTCATCTCTAAGTTTCTGGCTTTTTTTTTTTTTGACATTAACAATTGCCTCCCTTGTACAGTGCATAGTTGAAAGGCACACGATGCCTAATGAGGGATCTTACTTCCTGGCCTCCCTTGGGACCTAGTGTGGCTATATGACCAGTTTTGTCCACTTGAATGTAAGTAGAAGGTGGTGAGTGTCCCTTCCTTTACACACCTGGGGTTAAGAAGCAGCTGGAGGTGGTCTATAGAGACTCCAAGGCCCAAGCCCGGGTCCATGAGTCCGTATGTGTTAGAAAGCCAATTGCTGTTTGGAACATGCAAATTGGAGTCTTAGGTGAGTAAGCAATAACATTCTATTCTGATAAGCCACTGAAATATATTTATTTCTGCTGCTAGAGTTATCCTGATTAATACACTATTTCATCCCATGGTTATTCATGCATTCACTCATTCAATAAATATCCATAAAATCTTCTCATAACTAAGGCACCGTGCCAGCATTCTGCCTTCAAGGATTTTATATGCTGGCTTAAAAATAAGGACAGGTTACTACCAATTGTTTGCCTTACTATGTGGCAGGCCATGTATAAGTTATATTACACACATCATAATATGTGATCCTCACACTTACTACAATATAGGTATGATAGTCCCTGACCTAGAACTGAGTTACCTGAGGCTTACATAGTCTAGGAACATAGAACTTTCTGACTTAAACAACTGTGTTGTCCCCAAGATGTTATACTGCTTCCTAGATGTTATACATCCTTCCAAGATGTTCCTACCACTTTCCCTAGAAGGGACATAAGGCATGCACACAAGAACTTTCAGGCAAGTGCTTGAGGATTAAATGGCATGAGAGAGCAATGCTGGAAGGCTGACCATATTCAGTGATCACTAATTATTTTGATATTCACACTTTCTCCTCACAAGGCTGCCCACAGATTCATCTACTTCTGGCTCTGTTGAGGCTGGGCCCCATCCTTGACTTCTCTGATGATGCTACTTAGGGGGACAGAGAGGTCCAGTAAGGTCCATGTAACCACCAAAGTGCAAGGTGGCAAAAAAACAAAAACAAACAAACAAACATACATACAAACAAAAATCGAACAAAAAATACTCTACGTGTAAGGACTCAGTGAGTCAGTAACTGATACATTGTTACTCTGCACTGAGTGACCACTCTTGCTATTGTTTGTTTGTTTGTTTGTTTGTTTAAACTCCCTTTATTCCTCTATGAAACTGTCGTGGTGAAATGTAGCTGGATGAGACTGCACTGATGCGTGTAAAATTGTAGATAGCATAAAGCAATCTTACGAGTCATCCTCATTCATTCATTCAACAAATAATAATTCAATATATCCTCTGTTCCTGGTGATGTGCCCAAATTTTCTGCATCTCTTAATTAATTTCAGGCACACTGTACTCAGGAATATTCTCAGCATCCTAACTTGGCGTAAAATTGAAGGCTTTGCATTGCCTTCGATGTAAATACCAGGGGGAAAAGAACCGCATGTGTGTACAGCACACAAGATCTTCAGATCTGACACCTTTCCCCACCACTGGATTGGAGTCTTACGGAAATGGACAACCCACAGATTTCAAGGCTTCCTGTCTTAGTTAAAAGAGATACAAATTGCTTCCCCAGTGCATCTTCTCACGGGAGCTCCTCAGGATAAAATGCCGAGATTGCATGAATCCATCTCCAAGCAGAAACTCAAAGCAGATGCCATATTTCTTCATGTCATCTTAATAGACTTGCTTTAAGAAAACAGTGGCATGTTTGTGCCAGGGTCCTTGGTATTTTAAATTGGCTTCTGTGATGACGCTTTATGATGGCGGAATAAGCCAGTTGAGAACCAAATGTTCCTTCGACATTTAACGAGAGTTCCTTTTCTCATACTGACTTAGCCTTCCCTTCTGATGGATGCCTTTACTTTGGGCCCGGCTCAGAACAATCTCTGTTTCCCCGACTCAGCAGTCAACAAAGATTTCTGAGCCCCTGTTATATGCCAGGCTCTGAGCAGGGCTCTGGGGATATGGTGGTGTGTAGAGAGCCAGTCATTGCCCCTGACTTTTAAGGGGCTTGCCACCGAGGCTGCATTCTGCTAAGGACACTTCTCCATCCTTTAATTTGTCCATGCCCTTCCTAGACAATGACTCCTTAAAGACCACCCATGTTTTTTTGTTTGTTTGTTTGTTTAAAGATTTTATTTATTCATTTGACAGACAGAGATCACAAGTAGGCAGAGAGGCAGGCACAGAGAGAGAGGAGGAAGCAGGGTCCCCGCAGAGCAGAGAGCCCGACTGAGGGTGCAATCCTAAGACCCTGGGATCATGACCTGAGCTGAAGGCGGAGGCTTTAACCCACTGAGCCACCCAGGTGCCCGGACCGCCCAGGTTTTATCTACCTCACTGACCCTCGTGAGAATTATAGTGGCTGGCTTGTGAGGCGAGAGCAGGTGCTCAGCTCATGGCATTGAATGAATAATTGAATGTTTGACAGGACAGTTTGCCTGGATATTATAAAAAGAACAGTATACTTTGTATTTCACACAGACAGCCTCGGTTTTGTTGCTTAGGGCTCAGAGATGAAGAATAAAAGGATTAAAACACTCTCCCAGAAACTCTTCCTTCTCTTCTATAAGGGAAAAGATATTTATTCATTCATTCATTCAACAAATATTTATTGACTGCTTGCTATGTGTGGATGCTGTTCTAGGTCTAAGACAGAGAAGCCCCTGACTAGCAGAGCTAACCTACATCTCTGTAGGAATGGGAGGCTGTCAGGTAAATAAATCTGTAAATAAAAAATGTAATTTCTGACCCTGATAAGTACTGCTGTGAAAAAGATATGAAACAGGTGTTCCAATTACTACTGCATCATAACAAATCACCCCCAAAGTGAATGGGAATCGCCAAACCATTTGATTATGCTCAGAGATTTGGTAGTTCAGTCATTTAACAGGACAAAGTGCAGATAGATTGTTTCTGTCATGATATGGAGGACTGCTTCTGGGAAGATTATTTATTTATTTATTTATTTATTTATTTATTTGACAGAGAGAGAGATCACAAGTAGGCAGAGAGGCAGGCAGAGAGAGAGTGGGAAGCAGGCTCCCCGCTGAGCAGAGAACCCGATGCGGGGCTCGATCCCAGGACACTGAGACCATGACCTGAGCCGAAGGCAGTGGTTTAATCCACTGAGCCACCCAGGCGCCACTTCTGGGAAGATTCTAAGACTGGGGTGCTTGGCTGCAGGCTGACTTCCTCTGAAGGTATCTCATGTGATTGTCTGGCAGCTGATGCTGGTTGTGCCCTGGGACACGGACTGTGAGTGCCAACTGGAGCACTGGCCCGTAGCCTTTCTGCGTGGCTCAGGCTTCTTCCCAGCATGGCGGCCGCAGGGTAGCTGGCCTTCATTCCTGCTGGCTCAGAGCTCCAAAAGCAAGTGTCCCAGCAGACATTGCAGAAACTCGATCACCATTAATCACTTGACCGCCCCCCCAGAAGTTACGTGAGTTATGCCGTGTCATTTCTGCTACCTTCTGTTGGTTTTAACAGAGTCTTTGAGGTTGGCCCAGATTCAAGGGGTGGGGACTTAAGTCCTATCTCAGATGAGAGGAATGTCAAAGAATTTGTAGACATATCCTAGAATTGTCACACATGATGGACAGTGACCAAGGAATCAGAGAAGAGCACTTACAGAAGGTCTGTTTGGGCCTAAGACAGAAGTGAAAAGAAAGCCATCCATACAGCAGTATGGGGGAAATGTCTAGCAGACACACCAGCCAGAGGAAATATAAGCATTTTGTCCAGCTCCCTGAGTAAGGAGCCCACACAGTGCATTCTACCATGTCAGGGGCCCCAAGCTGCCTAAGTTGGAGGCTCAGTGTTCAGAAACTCACCTTCCCACAGATATAAGACAAAGTCTCCAACACCAATGTTATTTTAGAACACCCACCTCCATCTGCCATATTTTAACTCTTGCTTGTCAGTTGGTTCAGAAGTAGGTGACAAGGGGAGCTTCTCTTTACTGCCCCCCCCAAAAAACCTGCAGTAACTGGAGAACTGGTCCAGATAACTGGAGCCATGTCAAAGGAGTAAAACGGAGATGCCTAGGATGGGTCTTCAACACAGGCATGGGATTGTGAACACAGCAAATTACAGATGCTTATGTTGGCCCTGGAGCTTGGTTTTACTATTCTGTGATTGGTCCCTAAGTGCTATGATCCAGGCAGGTGGCTTTAAGCTGAAGGTTTGAGCCTCACAAGACTTTCACCTTAATCATAGGCCAAGTGCACACCAAAGACCAGCCAACTCTCAGGAGCCTAAGAAGCAAATTCTATCTTGGACTCTGCAGGGAAATGTCTCAGGAAAGGTAGGGCTGCATGGGTGGCCTTAGGTGGATGCTGATAGTTATATGTAGCTTGTTCCAGGAGAACATCTGTGCATCCAAGGGCCACTTAGGGAAAAGACTTTGATGCCCATAGTCCAATAGCACCCCACTGTATCAGTTATCTGGTGCTATATAGCCAATCTGAAAACTTATGGATTAAAATAGCTGCTTATTGTTTTTCACGAGTTTATGAGTGGATCTGTTGATCTGGGGCTGGTCTTGGCTTATCTCGGACTGGCTTGCTCGTGTGTCCACTGTCTGCTAACCAGTCGTCTGGGGGCTGGCTGTTCTAGGATGGCCTCAGCTGGAATGAATTGCTTCTGTTCCACTTGTTTCTCAGGTGCCTCCAGCTGGTTAGTCTGGACTTGTCCCAGCAGTAGCAGGGATTAAGAACAGGAGGAGAAATATACATGTGCTTTTCAAGTCCCTGCTTGTGTTTCATGTGCTACCATCCCCTTGGCCAAAGCAGAGCACATGGTTGAGTGCAGAGCCAGTGTGGACGCTTACTGGAATCAAGATATTCCTGCCACTGACCTGCCTGCCAAGGCAGGAGGACTTGTTAACCACAGGGCTTTCATTTTGTTGAGTGGGGAGGCAGCTGGGGCTTACAGTGAAGAACTTATGACAACCAAGAAGAGATTAAGAACCTTCACCAGTGGGTTCCCACTCTCCCTTCTTCCTTAAACAGACTCTTTTGTTTTCCTTTTTTTTTTTAACTTTATTTTATTTTTTCAGTGTTCCAGGATTCATTGTTTATGCACCACACCCAGTGCTCCATGAAATACGTGCCCTCCCTAATACCCACCACCTGGCTCACCCAAACCCCACCGCTCTTTCCTCCAAAACCTTCAGTTTTTTGTTTCTCAGAGTCCACAGTTTCTCATGGTTCATTTCTCCCTCTGATTTCCCCCAACTCCCTTCTCCACTCCTTCTCCCAATGTCCTCCATGTTATTCCTTATGTCCACAAGTAAGTGAAACCATATGATAATTGACTCTCTCTGCTTGACTTATTTCACTCAGCATAATCTCCTCCAGTCTTGTCCATGTTGATACAAAAGTTGGGTATTCAACCTTTCTGATGGAGGCATAAATACTCCATTGTATATATGGACCACATCTTCCTTATCCGTTCATCTGCTGAAGGGCATCTTTGCTCTTTCCACGGTTTGACGACTGTGGCCATTGCTTCTATGAACATTGGGGTACAGATGACCCTTCTTTTCACTACATCTGTATCTTTGGGGTAAATACCCAGTAGTGCAATTGCAGGGTCATAGGGTAGCTCTATTTTTAATTTCTTAAGGAATCTCCACACTGTTTTCCAAAGTGGCTGCACCAACTTGCATTCTCACCAACTGTGTAAGAGGGTTCCCCTTTCTCCAGATCCTCTCCAACACATGTTGTTTGCTGTCTTGTTGATTTTGGCCATTCTAACTGGTGTAAGGTGGTATCTCAATGTGGTTTTGATTTGAATCTCCCTGACGGCTAATGATGATGAACATTTTTTCATGTGCCTGTCAGTCATTTGTATATCTTCTTCGGAGAAGTGTCTGTTCAGGTCTTCTGCCCATTTTTTGACATGATTATCTGGTAAACAGACTCTTGATGGTGACCCCATATTTGCAGAATATCACATTGAAGGAAAGACATTAAGAGCTGGCCCCAGTGTCCATGTGTCTTGGTCCAGAGCTCGCTGTCCTCTGCCCAGGCCAGAGTCATGAAATCCCCAGCAGCGTGCCTGAGAGCAAAGGCCTTGTAGATGAAAAACCTTGGATCCTATACCTACTTAGTGTCTTCAAGTTCAAGTCCCTCTATTACAAAAGGGAAGAAAAGCATAATGGCAGGCACTCAGTAAGTACTCAGTAAGTGATTGTATTTCCCATTATTATTATCTGGGAAGACAACACAAGAGTGGATGGTATGGGGGCACCTGGGTGGCTCAGTTGGTTAAGCATCTGCCTTCAGCTCATGTCATGATCTCAGGGTCCTGGGATCAAGTCCTGCATTGGGTCCTCTGCTCAGCAGCAAGTCTGCTTCTCTCTCTCCCTCTCCCTTTCGCTCTCTCACAAACAAATAAATAAAATCTTAAAAATTTAAAAAAAAAAAAGAGTGGATGGAATGAAAAAAAGAACGTGGCAAGGAGACCTTATTAGCACTGACAAGTATTGATGGGGCAGATGCATTGACAGTGGAAAGAACTTGATGACTATGTAAAGCCAACAGTCTTTACTGGGATGAAGAGACACTTTCAGGGAGGAGAGGAATCACATGCATTTGGCTGATGGCAGCCTAGGGAAGGAATGGCTGACTGGTTGATCTGAGACAGATGCTGACCCTTCCCTTTTAATTGTCATGTCCCCAGGAGAGGCTTTATGGAAAGAGACCTCAGGAATTGGGCCCTTAGGCTTGGAGGCAACTAAGAGGTAATGATATTCCAGGACCACTTTTTCCTTAATAAGGAAAGCTTACCCTAGAAGACTAAACAGCCTGAGAAAGTAGATACACAGCTTCTGAGATTGGATAGAACTTGTATCAACCCAATTAACAAATGACACAAGGGAATTAAGTGCAGGGATGCCACATATAATGGTGTATATTGTGCCTGGCCAGAGAAAGCCATCTATACCATAGACTATGTGATTAGTGATCTCTGATGTGCAATTTACAAGCTACACAGCTGTACACGGTCAGCCTGCTTAGGCAGACACTTGTAAATTATTAAGCTAATGTGGAAATTATCAGACATTCTTTGTTCCTAGTCCTTTGTCTTTGAAACATTGGCAACTTTCTCGATGGTGCTTAACACAAACTGAATGCAACATTTGGGATAGTTTTTCGATCAAACTAATTTTTCCTCCTGAGAAGTAGGGCCAATCTGAGTTTCTGTATGATTTCCCATGCTCTTTGAGAATATTTCCATCCATGTTTGATTTCCCATCACAGTGGAATGAAAATGACACCCTGCACCTTCCGAGTTGGATCACAGGATTTCACGCTTCTGTTGATACTAATCCCATACTCTCAACCTCTTGCATCTTGAGTTCAAGTCAATCAAATATGCTCCTTCTTATTCTTCACTTGAACTTGCTGAAGTCTGGATATGACCTGTAGATGAAGGTGAAGAGTGCTTCTGATTTAATCAACAAAGGATCTCTCCTAGGAAGTCCTTATGTGACTTGCCTAATGCTTCATGGCCATTCAGGAGCACAACTGGGACCAGAAGCTATATCCCTGGGCTTCTTCTCAGGGTTCTTTCCCCTGGAACTCAAAATTATTAATACATCATCTAGCCAGTGGTGACCACACTAAGCTTTATATATCCACTTACTGTTTAAATGAATGGTAAATAGACATTCGACACTTGAGTGAGATATGTCCCAAGGCCCTTCATGAATCTACCAATCTTCAAATGCTATTAAAGCTATTAATTCTCAAATTGGCTAAGGAGGATGTGAGTTCAATGCCCCTTAAAAATTTTTGTTGGAATCATGAAGGATTGTGTTTAGTTTAAGAAAAGCATATTCAATGTACCGATAGTATTTTTAACATAAGTCATAGAACACAAAGGTCAAGAAAACTGTGGCAGAAATAGAAAATAAACTGAGAGAGCATTTCAAAAGACATAATTAAAAAAAAAAAAAGCCTGAGTAACTGTCTACTAAAACATGTAATTTTTTCCATGAGAGACAGTAAATTATAACTGAAAATTTTAAGTGACCCATTCAGACTCCTGAGTATTCCATAAATATAGGATTAAAGTTATAGATGTGAACTTCTGTTGAGTAAGATATTTTGCTCTTTAATTTATAGTTAAGTTTGATTTTCTGACTAAGAACTGTCTCCTACATATCTATGCATTCTTTTCATCAAAGCACTAGCAGCTGACTTTTGGGGAGGAGGTACAATTTTAAAGGAGAAACAAAGTATTGTTCTGTTGAATTGCAGTTGAATTTCTCCAACAAGAAAATTCCAATCACACAGGCTGGAATGACATCAGCATTTACTGGCTTATGCATCTCTAAAGTCCAGGGGGTGGTGGATTGATCCAGATGTCCACAGGATCATGAGAGCTGGGACACATTTCTTCTGCAATTCTTTTTGTTCTGTCTTCCCTTGTATGCTGTCCTCATCCTCACACTGGCTTCTCTCATGATAACAAGAAGGCTGCAAGTAGCTCTAGGGGCTTCCAACCATTCCTTGTTCATATCCAGAAGTGAGACAAAGAGAGTCTTGGTCTTGACATTTCACCCTGACCCTGGGAGATGGATGGTAAAAATGGCCCCAGTTCTCCACCTCCCAGATACCATGCCTTTGTCAACTGTGAGCTTACAGTTCCCCTCAACATGGAGTCTGTTTCTCCACCCCCTGAATGTGGGCTGGTCTCATGGCTCTTTTGCCAATAGAATAAGGTAGAAGTAACAAGGTGCCAGTTTGGGGCTTGGGCCTCAAAAGAGTAGCACATTTTCCCTCTCACTTGGAATCCTGCTCTAAGAACAAACTTTGGCTATCCCAGTGGGCGATGAAAGATCACATGGAGCAGGAACAAGCTATCTCGGTTGAGCCTGACCTACATTAATCTCCAGCCAGCCTAACTCCACACACATGGGAGAGCCCACCCTGGAGTAGCAAAGCCACGTGCAGACCTGAAGCAGACCACAGACACAGAGATAAGCCCAAGTGAGATCAGAGAAACCATACAGCTGACTTGTAGAGCTAAAAGCAACTCTGAATTTTGGGGGTGGATGTTACATAGCAAGAGCTAGACAGTGCCCAGATTTTCTAATGTTGCCTTGATTATATTGTTTAAAGCCACATGGTCATTCCTAAACCAATGACAATGGTTGGATCTAATCCAATCAAGGCCCACATTGAGTTGTCATGGGGAAGCAGAAGGAGAAACTTGAAAGAACACATGAACTATTAGGAAGTGGAGAAGAAAAAGGTGGGGTGAATGCATTAGGAGCAAACAACATATCTGCTAGCATCACTGCAAAAGAATTCCCAGCTGGGTTATGGTGGAATGAGATGAGGATGATGAGGTGGCCCCCGTGGGTGGAGCCTCTTACCCTTCACAGCACATTCAGATTAAATGTCCTGCCGCAACAAAATTACAAATCACTAACTTCCCTGAAATTTCCTTAAAATTCTCAAAACCACAATGTCAAATCCACCGAAGTCAATGTGTTAAGCACTACTGGTCTCTCGCACTCCATGTGAAATATATTAATAGATTAAATCCCACGCTTTTAAGCTCAGAAAGCCTTCAAAGAAGAGAGCTGACAGCACTAAGTAGGGCACTTTTTCCCATGAGTATCCACTGCAGTCCCATAACTCGTACAGCTTTTTCTCCAGGTGCTTTCTACAACAAGGGATTCCTCCTACAATACACACAGGGTAATGAAACCACTTTGTAACTGTTTGGAGGTAACTTAGTACACCAAGTTTTGCTTAAAAAGGCTGTTACAATTTCATGGCCTAAGTCTTTTTGAAATGCAACTGGAAAGGGATGAAAATCATCCTTAAAAAAAAAAAAGAAAGAAGAAAAACCATATGCCATAGAAACATATTAACCAACAGGTAGAAATATTGCAAAAGAACCATCGAATATAAAATCAGTAACGGCAGTTAGACTTCAAAGAGCAAAGAGCTACTACTAAGGGAAAGGGAGTATTCAATCAGGGGTAAAGATAATCATGGGTTTCTGCTAACAAACATCTCATGCTCTGCATTTTTTCTTTCTTTCTTTCTTTCTTTTTTTAAGATTTTATTTATTTGACAGAGAACATGAGTGGGGGTTGGGGGAGGAATAGAGGGAGAGGGAGAAGCAGGCTCTCCACTGAGTGCTGAACAGAGAGCCAGATGGGAAACTCAATGCCAGGAATCATAACCTGAGCACCAAAGGCAGACACTTAACCAACAGAGCCATCCAGGCAACCCCCATGCTTTGCATTTTATTATTATTATTATTTATTATTTATTTGAGAGAGAATGAATGAGAGAGAGAGAGAGCATAAGCAGGCTCAAGGGAGAGGAGAGAGAGGGAGAAGCAGACTCCCTGCCAAGCAGAAAGCCCAACCTGGGGCTCGATCCCAGGACTCTGGGATCATGACCGGAGCTGAAGGCAGCTGCTTAGCTGACTGAGCCACCTAGGCGCCCCTGCATTTTTCATTTTTATTATTATTATTTTTTTTTAATCTCCCTTCTGCTTTTGTAAGGAAAAGAGCCAAGGAATATATGTGCTTGGTGAAGTGATCTGCAGTTCTTAAAAACCCCAATTTTAACGACACTTAAAAAATAGTATTTGTAAGCCGTCAGGTTTTTATTATTAGATAGCCTATCAAAGCTTAGGGGAAGCCTCTGGCAACCAATAAAAGAAGGTAACTGCAAACAAGAGATTTTTTGTGTGAAAACCAGCCAGATACACTGGGGAGATGTTAACACTGAAAATTTTGTGTACATTTAAGAAACCATTCGTTAAAACTCAAGGAAATTCGGTTTAAAGAGCTGTGGAAAACAGGGGCATGTGACTAAGGGGGCCGTCATCTTGAAAATATTCCTATAACTTGACATATTTAAAACAACCTTCCTGGATTGTTGTGGTACATTAACTGTATGAATAGCCCGTTTATCAAACTGCCTCACCCATGCCCTTGAGTATCAGCCTCCCAGGTGATTCTGTGCTTAGACATGTGATTCTCTTTGACCAACAGGACAGTAGCAAATTTGACTCAAGTTCAGGCTTGAAAAATGCTTGTGTGTTTTTTCTTTCTCTCTTGGATTCCTGTCACCCTCCTGTTTACAAGCCTGGGCCAGCCTTCATCAGCCATGTGAAGCTTGGCTAAGTCAAGCAGTCTAGAGGGGACGGAACCCGTGAGAATACTATAGCCATAGAATCTATGAGAAGACACATTCTTAAAATCTTTAAACGATCTGTTGTCTGACTTCATTTCTGGTGCCAACTATGTATTCGCTATCTCTCGGGGCATAACAAATTACCCTAAAATGTGAAGGCTTAAAGAACTATAAGCATTTATTATCCTGTGCAGTTTTTGTGGGTCAGAAATCTCAGTGCAGCTTAACAGGGCGGTTCTGGTTTGGGGTCTCTAAACTGGTGAAGTCAAGATGTGGACTGAGGCTGTGGTCAGCTAAAAGCTTGAACAGGGGCTGGGGGATGTGCTTCAAGATGGCCCACTCACAAGGCTATTGTCAAGACCCTTTGATTCCACACCATTTGGGAATCTCCATGGCATGGCTCGAGTGTCGTTATCACATGACCCATGGCTGGGCATAGTGTGAATGATCCAAAAAGTATCCCAGAAGCTATGACGTATTTTATGACCTAGCAGCTAAGATTATTACCTAGCAGCACCATGATCTGTGTGACAGCCTATTGGTTTCACAGGACAGCCTATGCAATGTGTGCAGAACCCCACAGTGCTGTGAATAGTGGGACCCGGGGATCAATGGAAGCCATCTTGGAGGCTTACTGCCACAAATAATTTTGCAGATTTAGATCTACAAGTTAGTGCTCAGAGAATTATTTCCTTCCAGATCAGTCTTTTATATCATCTGAATTTCCTCTTGCCCCCCAGCTTGCTGCTCCCAGGGAATGCTACTTCAGTAGTTTCTCCTAACATCCATAGGTTCATTGACTACCACAGCCAAATGGCAGGATCTCAGCCTACCTCTTTCCTTGTATTTCTCTAGCAGTCACCAGGGTTGGAAGAGGCTGGTTTTATTTGTCTCATGTTTAATTCCTTGCAACCTCCATTTCCGTTACCTACAGTTTTACCTCTCCTAGTTCACTAGTCCACACAGATATTTCTATGGGAACCTCTCCTGGGCACCTTTCCTATCTGAATCTACTGCTGTTGATGTTACTGCATCTGAAACTCTACCCCCAGATGCCTCCAGATGCCCTGGTGTGGAAGAGCCTTCCCAGAAGTACCACACACTCCATGAATTTGGGTGTTGACCTCTCCAGCTAATTGGAAGAGAATTCTCTTTCTGCTCACATGTGTGCATGCGCGCATGGGTGTATCTGTGCTCACAAGTGGATGAAGATGCACAGTACCTTAGTGAAATGTATTTTCCCATTTTAGGCTAAATCTCCCTCCTTACCATGGTGCAGAGGAACCCTCACCAGCTGGAACTTTCATACTAATGTAACACTTTTGGTCCCCACTCCCAGCCCATTCCCACTACTGAGAATGAACACTAACCTTCGTTACAGTGATTTTGTTTTCCCTCTTGACCTCAATGCCACTTCCTGCAATCTGACCTCAAGCATCCCACCCTTCAGGTCTATCAAATGTATCTCTGTATGTTTGAACTTGATTGTGGCTCATAAATTCTTATTCTCTTTCTAGTGCAAGTAGATCTATTTGATTGAGAGATCTTAATACTGAAAGTTCTTTGGGAAATATTTTATAAAACTGTTTAAAGCAACTGAGTTTTGGGGTGTTTTGTTTTGTTTTTGTTTGTTTGTTTTATTTTTACAAGCTATAACTGAACTAACACAGAGATCTCCTAAGAATGAATTTATATTCTAATGTCTTATTTTATTGTCCTTCTTAGCCCTGGATTATTTCTTGGATAGGGGACTTTTAGTTTACAGGCTTATTTAAAATGGGAGATTCTCCCTCAACACACACATTTTTCCTTTCGTGTGTAACTTTCACTGTCTACACTACAGTTGCCTCCACCTGGATCTCCACTCCCACAAGTCAGAACTCGATCTCAGATGGTGGTGCAGAGCCAGTGGTGGCTTGGCTCAGCTCTTGATCTCTAGGAGATATCTGTGTCATCCTCTCCCCTGTGACTTTATTTGTCAGGAGCTACAATCAGAGGCAGTAATGGGGTGGTCCTTTTCCACCTCATTTTAGGACTTTGGAAGACCACGTCCAGCCTTTACTTCAAGCAGGGGTCTCCTTAGAAGAAATATGTCATGGAGCACATGTGCTTTTCCAGGACCTCCTGCTTGCTTTGAGACTTGAAGTCTGCAAGGCTGGAGCTCCCATCCCATGTGTGGGTGTATATGTGTGTGATTGTGTGTGTCATTCCATTTTCTTTTCCCGGACTTGCTTATTCTGTATTTAATCCTAGTTTTGTTGTTTCCATTTTTCACTTGGAATAGATAACATTTTCACTATTATCTGTTCAGAGAATTGGATGGTAGGGGTGAGGCGTGGAGGTTAGAAAGCACTGAGGTCATCACTCACTGCACCATCCTGGCCTGGAAACCCTAATTTATGTTTTTGAAGATCTCCCCGGCTGCTGTTCAGAAAACAGACTAGAATGGCTAGGTTTGGATGCCGGGAATGTGGTAGAAGGCTGTTCCAGGTGAGAGAAAATGGTGATCAGGGCTAGCGTACAGGCAACAGAGTTGAGGGGAAATAGACAGATGAGAGATCTATTTTCAACATTGAAGCAGCAGGATTTGCTAACGGATTAGATGTGGGAAATGATAGAAAAAGAATCCAGGATGACCATGTCTTAAGCATTCGGATTGGAGGTCGTGACTTTTACTAAGACTAGGAAGATGAATGAGTTGTTTTTGTTTGTTTGTTGTTGAGAGGGAGTGGCAGCAATGAAGACTTTCATTTTGGAAGTGGACATTTTCAGATGTCCACTTAGAAATCCAAGTGGAGTTGTGAGAAGGCAGCTGAACATGCAAACCTGGAACTCAGGTCTGGGCTGGAGACATACATTCAGAAGTCACTGTACATCTTGACCCAAATCTTAGTGGAGTGAACAATAACCACTTTATTCTGTTCAGAGATATCATGGATGAGTTTTGGAAAATGCACAGTGAGGACAGAACCTCCCTCTTCTCGAATAGGGCCTCAGTTGGGAGTGATGTAAATGGCTGAGACAGAAACAGCTGGGCTGGGAGGGTCTACTTCCAAGGTAGCTTCCTTCTCCTGTCTCATGCCTGGGCTGAAGGACTGACTCAGCTGGGAATGTCGACCAGAATACCAACATGTGACCTCTCCAGCATGGTGGTCTCAGGGTCGTCTAATCCCTATGTGACCATGCAGAGCTCCAGGAGTGAGGATTTCCAGTGACCAGTGTCAGGGCCTTTGATGACCTAGCCTTGGAAGTCACACAGCATCATTTCACTAGGATCTATGGCCCACCCAAGTTCAAAATAGTAGACTTTGACTCCACTTTGCATTAGATGGAATGCCAAAGAATTTAGGATCATGATTAAAACTGCTACATCTTCCTTATCATCACTCATTAGAAAGTGGGCTCTGTGACACAGATTTTTGTCTTCTGTTTTATATACTACTGTATACCTACCTAGAAATATGATGTTTGTTGGATGAATGAATGAGGGATATAAAGTCATGAAACCAATGAGATCACTCAGGAAGAAAGTATGAAAGGAAAGATTACTGAGCCCTGGGGGTGAGAGGGAAGATTACCGAGCCAACATTTAGGGCCTGATGGAGGAGAAACAGACAAAGTTCTTTCCCTTGGATTTCATTAACACTTGCAAATCAGTCAAGGGGACATGCTTATCTAGAACCAATGCCTCAATCTCTGCATCATGCAGTATCTGGGATCCTGGAATTCTCTGTCCTCATGACCTTCAAGGATATTTCCTCACGAGGACAGACATACCACCAGTGTGTGGTAGGCTCCAAGTGTGGCCAAGGCATAGCTCTTTGCTGCTGGATTAGGATGAAGAAAGTTGAATGTATGGGCTAAAGAGACATAAAATCAAGGAAAGGATATGAACTACAGATAGGGACCACAAGTTAGAGTCCCTCAATCACCAACATTCCCCAGTAGAGAACTCTAAGAAGCCAAGAGTTTGAAATCTGAACCTGGCCTTCCACATTCCTTTGGAGTCATATTTGTCAAGATACAATGCTAGAGGGGTGCCTGGGTGGCTCATTTGTTTAAGTGTCAGACTCTTGATTTCAGCTCAGGTCATAATCTTAGGGTTGTGAGATTGACCCCATGTTAGGCTTCATGCTGGGCCCTGAACCTACTTAAGTTTCTCTCTCTCCTTCTCCCTCTGTCCCACCCACCTTGCTCTCTCTCTCTTAAAAAAAAAAAAAAAAAAAAAAAAAGAATGCTAGAACACATTTTATTTTGTATTTGTTAGCTTGATACATAACTTTTAAAATTTAGACACATAATATATAGGTCACCATTTGTACCATTGCCTGGGCCCTATAACTGTTAGGGTCAGGCATGGCTAAATTAGAGGGTCTGAGATAGAGGGGATGGTGGTGTTACTTCCAGAAGCTAGAATATCTCAGACTCAACTCCAATCCACATAAACCCTTTCTGCACTTGCAATTAAAATTTGCTAAAATTAGATTATGTTGCCACCAGGGGAACTGTAAGAATGCCCTAATTAATTCATGATCTAAACTTCCAGGCTTCTCCCAGATATGATTAACAAAGATCAAAAATTTAGAATGCCTTTCCCATTTAATTAGGAATCTTATGAAGTAGGAGTCTTGATTTAAGCAGCTAAGCATACCTGTCAATCCCTGCATTTAAGCAGATGCATAATTTAAATTCTAAAATTCAGACGTCCAGCATTTGTGAAAACCTTAGTCTATGTTTATACAAATCCAGAGGTTGGTCAATCACAGAGAACCCTTTGTCCACGTGTATGTCTCAAACAAAGTTTACTTTCAAACATGCTTTCAACTATACGTTATGGGAATGGACCCCACTAGCACTGCAAATATAAATAGAGGAGGAAATGGCTTCTGTCCAGGACCTACCTGACATGTATGAGCTCACTGATCCAATTCCTATCACAATTAAAATAATTTTTTATTGTGGGAATTTTTAAACCTATGCAAATATAGATTGTACAGTGAAACCCACATATGCCTCAGCCAGGTCAATGATTATCAACATTCTCCTCAATTTTTAGTTTGGTGGAAATTCTATAATAGCCTCAAATCGAATGCTTCTCTTGACTGATGGCAATGGGTTTCTTCTTAGTTTGGACTTGTTTTTATTTTACTTCTTTATTTTTCTTTACTTATCTTACTGCCTGAATGAGAGTCATCCTTCTTTGTGTCCTCCCAAACGATGGGATGCACAGATAAATAAATGCATTCAACCCATTTAGGGGTTTTCGTAGCATTCATGTTTGGCCACTTTTCTCCCTTGATTCTTGCACAAATGTTTCCATTGTTAACCAGAAAGGAAAATGCTTCTTGGAAGAAATTGGAAAGATGACATCAATTTAACACTGCTTTTTGGGGTTAGCACAAAATGACAGGACAGCAGGAAGCAGTTAAAACGCTTCCCTTGACAAGAGAAACTAAATGATTCTGAGAGCTGCTCCCAATCAGGCATGGTATTGACTAGAGACCCGCTCTGATAATGACCTATGAAAGACCGCATTCTGGACGCACGCAGCGATTTGTTTTTCTAACCAGGACATCTTAGGGGGAGTTTGGGAAGACTGCACACCCCGTGTGTGAATGGCAGACACAATGCAAAACCTGACCATTTTATTTATTTAGGGGGTAAGGAGCCACCTGTCTTTTCTTGTCCATGGGTCAGGGATCAGGTGTCTGGTGGCGTTCACCTCTTTGTTCCCACCCATTTTCATTACTGTGACAACATGGCACCTCGGGGCTCTTCCACCGGCTTCATCCCTACCTATTTTCCCACCTCTTGTGAAGTGCTCTTTTAGCTGGGAGAGGTGAACACAGTTCTGGAAGAGAAAATTCCCTTGCCTTTTAACATCTTCAGCAATGAATGTGGGGATGGTGGGCAGGAAATGGGATGGATTGTTCACATTCAAAAGCTATAGCTAGAATCCAGTGAGCAGCATGGAATGAGGCCAGTGAGACAAGAAGGGTAGAAAAAGGAGGAGGAAAGCATGCAAGCCAAGAGCACCTACCCACATGGCGGCAGACTTCACCCAGCTGTATGTGGGCGGGGGGCATAGCATGCCACCATGTGACAGGTCTCCCATTCACAATGAATGTTACCTCTTGCCCAAATTATGCCTACGGTCATGGAATTTTTATAAGGGGTAACAATACCCTTTATGGGTGGATATGAAAATATTTAAAGCCTATCACAATTGTCCTATTTCAGCAATTCTTTATATAAGGTAAGTAAATGCTGGAAGCCTAAACAAATGGAATGGCATGAGCTGCTTCTCTCTTGCTTTCTGATAAACCTATTTGGCAAGTAAATCTGAAATTTGGGGAAGGAGTGGACGGATTCAGCAAATCTTTCAGCAGTCAAGATTCTGAGTGCTCACTAGTGGTAATCAAGCATGCCGCCTCAGTATGGAAGGATCTGGGACCCTCTGGTAGTTAGAACTTTCTGTACTGTGGAACAGATACAGAGACAAAGTGGCCAGGGCTTTCCTCCAGGAGCACTAGTGAGGAAGGCATTCTTCAGAGAAGAAAGGAATGGAAGCGGCATCAGAGGCATTGGTCGTATTCCCCCAAAGACCAGTGGCAGCAAACAGTTTACTTACAAATGTGCACGTGAGGTGACAACGCAGTGCTGGGAAGGTCACATAAGCAACTTGTTCCATTGATGAGGCCTTGGTGATATGGTCACAATGTACAGAGAGATTAAGCAAACCCTTGGCAAACAGATATTAGAGGAGTATAAGTGATATGCCCAACCTTCTGGCTGGTGGACTTGCCCTCAACTGTCCTACCTGCTGAACGTTCCCAGATCAAACACTGCGGGTAGGTCCCAGGTCCGGAATTCCCAAAGAGATGAGAAATGGGAGAGAAGCTCCAGGTAGAAAAGCGGGGGAGACTTCCTGCTTACCTGAGACCTCATCTTTTCTTCGTGTTCCATCCAAACCCCTTTCTCCAGTCCCTCCTGGCCCCGAGGGATGGCTAAGCTGTTGTATCAACCTACAACTTCACTTTCCTTCCTGACCCTCTGAGGGCCGACACAGTCTCTCCCTATCTTCCTGTACCTGGAAGAAGCCCATAGACCATGTAAAATTTCCTAGGAGTGCTGCTGTTAATGATAATGAAGAAACACACAAGGGAAATGCTCCTTCCTATCCATCTCCACTATCTACTCCTGCTTTACTAGGGCCTGGTGTTCTGAGTTAAATTGTACAGCAATGCTAATGGGGAGGTATATGAGAGTGGAAGTGACTTAGGAGACAATATCACATCTAACGAGTTGTCCAGTACTCCAAGTGAAGGCTCTGGTTTGAGGAGCTAAAGCTAGGGGGTGAGAAGATATATATATAGTTGTGCCTGGAGGATTGGGACCAAGAAGCAACTTGTTAGCAGAACCAACCAACTATGTGGTGAGGACATTTGCCAAATGGATACTTGGGAAGTTTATGCTATGAGTATGAGAAAGATTCCTCCTCCTCTCCCCTATGAAATCTTCATGTTAATTAATGCTTTGGGGGCTTGCAAATTCTTTGTGGGTAACTTTGAGGGGCACTGACTCTGGGGTCCAGGTTACAAAGGAGCACAGGGTCTATAGTTCTTGTGGGCACCTCCAACACTGATGACATGACTAGCCCAATACGATACTCTTCTTTTTATCCACATCCCTTCCTATGTGACTTTGAAGCTCTTCTCGGTAAAGAGGTAGAATCTAATTGACCACCACTTGCTTCTGGGTGGTCTTGGGAGTGCTTCTGGCCAACAGAATGCAGAAGTGATGGGGCACAAGTTCTGAGCCCAAGCCTCAAGAGGCCAGGCGTGTTTCTTCCTGTTGCAGGTGATTTTCTTGTGCCCTGGACACTGCCATGAAACCATGCCCAGACTAGCTTGCTGGAGGATGAGAGACCATCAGATCAAAGTTGCCACAGTGAAAGGCAGCCAACAGCCACACGTGAGTGAGCCCGATCCAATATGCAGAACTGACAAGACAACCCACAGCTGTTTTTAGGCACCAGTGCCTAAATGTATTGCTGTGTGCTCCTGAGTTTTTGTGTTTGTTAAACATTACCCGAGCAACGGGAAGCTGCCACAGAGGTCAGAAAAGAACTGAGAGTGGGGGCAATCAAAGAGCCTGGCTAGGAGTATCCACCTGGGAGAGGAGACCCTACAGGTTGAATGCATAGGCCAGCACATGTCTGAAGGAAGTGACATGGTTACAGAGATGGGGCTCAGAACTGGGATCCCAAACACATCCAGGCACCAAGACCAGTTGGTTAATAATGGTGATCAGAACGCTGGCAGGTGACATGGTCAACTGGATTGGAGTTGGGACCAGGGCACCACTGAACAAAATGGATCTTTGGGCTTTTGAGGTGCAGACAGAGGGCTGTGGGGACACAGGGAGGCTGACCAGAGCAAGAATAACAAGCAGAGATCAGGGTCAAGAAGAGAATCAGAATCCTTGGTTTATCTCATCCACTAATTCTGACTCTGGTTTTGCTTGGGGCCAGTTCCAAGCTTCATGGGTGCAGGCATAAGCATGAGACTGATTTCTGAGAGTGCAAGTTGCCAGGATCGCCAGCAAGGACCAAGGTGCTGAAGTTAGATATCCACGCGGGTGTGAGGAAAGGTTCCACGAGGCATGTCTATACCAGGGATTCCCAACCTGTCATGTGAATCAGGGTCTCCACGCACCTGCCCTGAGCTTCAGATAAAAGTGGCCCCAGAATGAGAATCTCTGGGGTGTGAGGCTCCTAACGGTTTATTTTGCAAAACAGAGAATTCAGCCTTGAGCGAGGGATGGGAAATTAGATGATGTGAAGGCCCTTGTCCATGGAGGCCGTAGCTGTGGCTCAGGAGGTGAGTCTGCAGAGGGGAAGGCAGTGGAAGGGAGCCGAAGAGCCAGTAAGAACAAGTAAACTCAGAGCTGCCAGGGCTTGGGGGATACCTGTGCTTACTTCAGTAAAGACAATTAGCCATTCAATTGCCCCCCTGGGATGTTCACATCCCTCAAAACAAAGGTCAAACCTCCTTTCAACATACAACAAATAATGTCAATACTTAAACTGATTTCAATTCCCAAACATCTGGAGAAGGGGTGATACCCAAAATTGTCTAAGACTGTCAGCCAAGAATAAAGAGCTTATTTTTGACTCTAGCAGGACCCATACAGGGGTATTTTTTCTTTTACCCGCAGATAGACTCCTATTGGAAAATGTCTTCAACGGGTATCAAACACACGTGTAATGTACTCACAGTCAGCTTTTACAGACGAGTTTTCTGAGGAATCCTATCCAAGGGGCTAGAATCCACCACATCATTTATCTTTCATTATCATGACCAAACAGAAATACTTATAAGAAATCTGGTTAAACCGGGAGAGAATTCCTCAATAATACAACTCTTTGTAAACTCTGTATGTTCCTTAGGTCTTAACTAGTGACTTAAGAGAGCAGTAACAATGTGATGCTTTTGAATTGTCTGCACTGGCGACTTGTTAAGTCTGTGTCAACTGCAAGTAAGCTTGTTCTCATAAGGGCATAGATGAGGAAGATGGCATACACTTAATTTGTGGCCTTTCGCATTTGGTTTTACTTAACACTTACATGGCACTTCTTGTTTGCCAGGTGCTGTTTTAAGTGCCTTCGAAATTTTAATTTCTTTCATCATCATAATAACCGTCTGAGGAAGGCCCTGTTATTACTGCCCTCTTTCTTGAGCAAACTGAGGTTCAGAGAGGTTAAGTGACTTGCCTGGAGTCACACACAGCCAGAGCCCTGTAGCCTTGCTCAGCGGTATTCTTAACCATATACGATGTTTGCTGTTTTTCCCTTCTTCCTAAAAGAATCTTAGAATCAAGAGTGGTTATCTATAGACCAGTTCTCTACAAAGGAAGGTAGAGCAAAACAAAACAAAACAAAACAAAGCAAACTTTTGTTCTCCTTTAGGAGAAATGCAAGGCAAGGCTTTCCTTCTTCACCAAGCCCTCCTTTAACTGAATGTTACAACCAATGCACACTGGGGACCACCCTTCCACATTTCTAGAATCTTTGCCATTCTCTCCATTCCCTGGCCCCACTGTTGGTGGGAATGCAACTTGGTGCAGCCACTTTGGAAAACAATGGGGAGGTTCCTCAAAAAATTAAAAATAGAGCTACCCTATGACCCAGCAATTGTACTACTGGGTATTTACCCCAAAGATACAGATGTAGTGAAAAGAAGGGCCATCTGTACCCCAATGTTCATAGCAGCAATGGCCACAGTTGCCAAACTATGGAAAGAACCAAGATGCCCCCTTCAACAGACAAATGGATCAAGAAGATATGGTCCATATACACAATGGAGTATTACTCAGCCATCAGAAAGGATGAATACCCAACTTTAGTATCAACATGGACAGAACTGGAGATTATGCTAAGTGAAGTAAGTCAAGCAGAGAAAGTCAATTATCATATGGTTTCACTTATTTGCGGAACATAAGGAATTAGCATGGAGGACATTAGGAGAAGGAAGGGAAAAAAGAAGGGGGAAAAATTGGAGGGGAAGATGAACCATGAGAGACTGTGGACTCCAAGAAACAAACTGAGGGTTTCAGAGGGGAGGGGGTGGGGGGATGGATGAGCCTAGTGATGGGAATTAAGGAGGGTGTGGATTGCATGGAGCACTGGGTGTTATACACAAATAAAATCATGAAACACATCAAAAACTAATGATGTACTGTGTGGCAACTAACATAACATACTAAAAACAAAAACAAAAAAACATTCCCTGGCCCCCTTTGGTCTTCATTTGCATTACTCACAGCCCAGCCCTAATTACTTCTGACCCAGTTTATACTTTCCAGAGTTCAGAAAGATGTTCCTGTAACGCAAAGCTGTTTTCTGCTCTATCTCAAATCTCTTTAATGTCACTGGCTCATTCTGTGATAAAAGCCAGATAATTTAGCCTAGCGGATGATGTGCTTTGTGTACCAGTGGTCCAGTTCGTTAGCTGGCTCCATAGTTGGTGCAGAGTAAGTGGCCTCGTTCCTCCACATGTTCCTTTGCTTAAGCCACACTGAACTGTTTGCTGCTCTGCTGTATATCTCTGAAATTCCCTTTGTTCCCCCCGCTCCCTCTATTGGCATCGCCAACCTCTTCACTAGATAATTCTAATGCATCCTTCAAAACCCATTTCAACATTACCTCTTCTTCCACTGATCTGGATGCCCTCTGCCATGCTTGCACTAGGAAGAGCCAAGGTATTCCTCTCCTACCCTGTATGGGCCCTTCAAAATGGGAAGGACAGATGGCGGCAGCAGCCTACGGAAGCCTGTTGATGTGCAGTTTCTCAGGCTCCACCTCAGACCCACCCAATCAGAATTTCTGGAGATAGAGCTTGGCAAATCATGATTCTTCTGCATGCTAAGGGCAGAACAGCACTGCCCGGATCTTTTGAGAGCACATATGTTACTGGGTCTCTGACTCCCCAGGGTCTCTCTTACTGACTGGGATAAAGCAAAGGATCAATAAATGATCAATGGGTGAACAAACATTGGGTTAATCCATTGATTCATTAAACCTTAGGTCTTTGATCTAGGAAACACTGAGTCCACCAATGCCTCCAAGTATTCTTAGAATTGGAATTTGTCTTTAATTTTGAATTGGCTAGGGCTCAGGTGTTCTGTTTGTTTTGGCACTATTCTAAGGGGCACTGAAATATTTAAAGTTTAAAATCTGAAGTTTAGGGCTGATCAAGAGAAGCACAAAAATGAACAGAGTATCTCTCAAAAGTACATTTTTACGTATTCTACTGTACAGCAGAAGGTGGTACCCTCTGCTTCAAGCTCTGAAAGATTATTTGTAGCTTTCCTTAAATTGTCCTCTTTGACTATTTTTTGAATATAGTAGTTTAGGAAGAAAAATGCAAATTGCACAGCTACGGTAAAGACTGCTACATATCAAAATATCTCAGATTCTCTGGTTTCTCGCAACAGTCTTTATGCTATCTGCTGCTTGGAAAGCTTTCTTGCAGAACTTCATGCTAAAATTAAGAAGGCTACTTGTAGGACTTTTCAACTTTTTTCAGGTGTAATTTTATTCCTCTAAAACAAACTGATGTAAGACATAGCTTATTAAATATAAACTGCTCACCATCATAAATAAACAAACAAAAAAATTACTGGATTTTGAAATAATTTTCAGTACTATTGTTCCACAAAGGGGGGAAAAAAAAAAGACACCGTTCTTGAAGTCTAACACACAGCCCCTCCTTCCTTCATAGCAGTTGGACTTGTTACTACCAAACCACCTTAAAGAGAAAGTAGCTGGGATAAATGAACACCGAAGGGTTGGTAGTTGAATAGATAACTTGAATCCCATCCAGTACACAGAATTGTTTAAAGTATAGGTTAAACAAAGTAAAGGGCAGGTGTTTTGTTTAACTATTTATCTTGAGGTTAAGGACTCTATAGGTGGCAGAGTATAAAATAGCATCTGCTAGTAAAACTGCTATCCGATGGACATCAGCATGAACAAGCAAATAGAAAACAAGGGTCATAAGGATAGTTAGGGTTGGCATTGGTGGCAATTATACCTCCCCTGCCACACTCCCTCCTTAGAAAGGCTTAAAAGAGGCAGCAGAGGAGAGATGTCCAAGTGAGAACTGCACCCAAAGGTGCAACTGATCTATGTGGCTTGGTGCGTGACAGGGTCAACCACAGTCTTCAACCTTTCCTCACAAATACTTCCTTCTCACCCATAGGACAGTATCTTGATAGAGAAGGTCTCTTCACCAGCACTTACAGTGGTTATAGAGATAAGTGAGGAAATTTTATTTTAGAAACATTTCCCCAGTTTTTAGTTTTGTTAGATGATATATTTTTAAAAAATGGAGGATAACACTCAATGAAGTGTTGACCAAAGGGAGTAGTTGGCCAATAAATGTAAATGGCTCAGAAAAAAAATGTTGAAATATATTAACTGGAAATTGAAAGTGTAGTCAACTTTCACTGACACATCTCAAAGGCGCCCAGAGTCCTACTCTAATAAGGGTAAGCACAGGTTTTCAGGGCCACTTGCTTGTTTTGGCCTCCACATTTCATATGATTTAGTTCCTCAGTTTCTGTTTTTTCCTAAGTTTAAGTTCATGGCTTTTGTAGGCAAGCCAGAGTCCACAGGGAGAAGAATATAATTTCTATGACATGTTGATCCTGGATGCCAACAAAGGAAGAGTATCATCTCCAACTGTTTTGGGATATTAAAAACAAGCATATGGGGATTAAGTTTAACTAGCAACAGAGAAAACAGCTGACTTTCCTGGATTAAAGACCTTTGCAATTTAGGTTGTATCTGTAATTAAGCTGATTAGAAAGAAATTTCCAGTTTTTTATTCTCTGGAATAATTCCAAAAATCCTCTGAGTAGGTATGCTACAGAAGCTGAGCAGATAAAGTGATTAAACAAATATATAGGGTTTCATGATAAACTCTAGTATAAAACCAACAGAAAACTGCAGAGAAAAAAATATATGTACATGTATATGAATTATGTACATGTATATGAATTATGTACAAGTGTGTGTGCATGTGTGTGTATATATTACTCAATATGGGCAAATATAATGGAAAACTCGTTGAGCACATAAAAATTATATTCAAAATTCCCATAAGATATTTATTTTTTTCATTCAGACTTAAGCTATTGTAACACAGCAGGAACAAGCAGCACGGGTTACATCTAAAGCTGGATGTATCCACACCCCCTTAGTACAGCCAGATCCACAGACATGTGAGCAACTATAGCATCAGAATGCCAGCAAAGCACGGTTCCATATAGGGAATATAAAGGCACCCATTCACTTCCTCTCATTAACGTCACAGTCAGGCTTTGAACAATGCAATTGATTAACATATTCATTGTTCTCGTATGCTTTTGCCTCAAATTTTTACATCTTTAGGGATCAAAGATATGTGAATACTTAGCAAACAAATACTCCTGCAAAACCATCTCTGTAAAACGTAGTGGCACCAAAAGTGCCAGAATGGATTTTTTACTGTTTCAAGGGACCTAAAAAAATGCTAAGGAAAACAAATCTATGAACCAATTTTATTTTTATTTGCTTTTAACATGATTATACACATTCATGTGTCTAACAAGATCTGCACTGTTACATTAAAAATACAGTACAATAACATTCAACATGAGGTACTTCATATTTATATATTTTTCCTTCATAAATAATGCTGTAAGCTACTAAATTCAAGCACTCTGATGCACAAGTGGCCAGTGTCTTGAATTAGCCAAGCTTATTTAAACACCTTAAAAAAAACAAAAAAATGACAGTTCAGTGCAATAATTATGTAGAAATTAGACCATTTACTTAAATACTATATTAAGATATGCTTAAAGAATGTTACATTAGAACTGCTAGCCTAGTTCCCCTTTATCCCCAGTATGAACAACGACAAAGACTGCCAGATATATTGGGAAAAGCATCTACAGAATATTCTGTTTAATAAAGTTGTGTTTATACACTAGAGTTACCTGCCTTGTCAGAACAATGGTTTCTAGTTTTTAAAAGCTACAAAATTCGAGATTACCAAAGAAAATAAAGCAAGCATGTTAGCTTTCATTCCATGTTGTTGAAAATGCAAAAGGGAGAATAGGATTTAAAATATAAAATTTCTTATTCTAAATACAGTTTTCAAATTTAACCCACGGCTCTCAGCACCAGCCAATCAGGTGGTGGATGTGTCTTTTCTTTTTTAGCTAATGGTAATTAACATAAAACCAAGCTCTCATACCCCCAGTATACAGGATCTCCCTCAGCAGTTCCCTACCCACGTGGAGGGCATCTTGCTAACCAGAACACTGACAGTGAATGTTACCAAATGAACAATCTTCACTCTAAGGTTATCACACCCACCTCAACAATCTGAGATGATGACATTAGTGCTAAATCAAGTTTCTTCTCCTCTGGCTTAAAAATGAGTGCCTTCTAACCAGGTATACAGCCTACCAATTTGCATGGTAGCTATGAGTTACTGAAATGTTTAATCATAATTTAAAGGCAAAATCCTTTATAGAAGTATTTTTTAAATTGGAAACATAACCTTTATTTCATAGATACTTTGCCGAAACATAACCTTTATTTCATAGATACTTTGCCAAAACTACTCTCTGTCATCTTCCTAATAAGAAATAATTGTTAGGTAATTTTGGAAAGTTGTCCTGGGAGTACTCATCTATAATCACCAGTAACAGCTTTTGATCACCTATGCTAACAGCCATAGGTAATGGCAAACATGATTAAAACATTTCCCATAATCCAGTGTTCTCCTCCACCAGGGAAGCTGGCCAAAAGCAACAAGCCCACGTCTATGGGGGAAAAGGTGGCCCAGAAGCACAGTGAATCAGATAAGGGTAGTCACTTCCCAGGGCCTTGCTAGGGCCAGCAGGGGAACCATTTCTGTCCCACCTCTCACTGGCCAGGCAGGGAGGAGACAATTCCTGAGTCGGCAAACACACTTGCATGCACGTGGACGCACACGGACGCCCACAACGCGCACACACCCGCCCACCCCAGGACTAACCCCTGGCTCCAGACAAGTCAGCTAGGGACCTGCGGAGCAGGAGAAGGAGGTGGCCAGGGACCACACTCTGGGTGGTGGGGGAAGCCATCTCAGGATCACACTGAGCAGAAAAGCTGCCCAGAAACACATGGATACTTCAACTGGAAGTGAACAAATTGGACACTACCAGGGTCACAGGCACTAAACCATCACAAGCCATCACTGAAGGAGAATGTTGAGATGAGCTTTTCCCTCCTTTGTTTGCATGAACCATGTATAAATAAGAGGGCTGGATGTGATGCTGATGCAGTGAATATTTAGGTACCATCAAGTGTATTGCTCAGGACCTTTTTTTTTTAAAACCCTGCAGGCATATATTGGCACTTTACAATGGCCAAAAGCCAAATTCTAGCAGTCTAGGAACAGGACATAACTATAATTAACGAAGAAGATAGTATGTGGTCAAAGCAGATCAGGTAGAGTGTATTTTGGAATTAAAAAAAAAAAAAGAAAAATCAATGAATAAAAGTATCTTATTATATTAACATGTAGTGCTACAAAACTAGTGGTTATTCCATACATCTGAAGAATTGTTTGGTCCTCTTTTCATGGGAAAAAGGGATTAAAAATTCCATACAGTATAACATAAAAACAAGCAAACAGTGGGGATCAGAAGCAAAGTGGGGAAAAGACTGGCTTTTTCAAACGGTGTGTTCTATTATGCCATTAAAGAAACTATTGGTAGAATGGGACTTTTTTAGGTTTCCTTTATAAGCTGTTTTAGTTTAAATTAATAGGCCTGTGATTTTTCCCTATTGACAATAAAAATGTGTAATTTAGTTAGTTCTAAAAGACGGGTCTGTATTGCAGGTTTGTCTCCTAAACTAAAAGAATAAAAACCTGGTTGTAGTAGAAGTCATGGCCTAAGCAAATATCCAATTTCCTGTTCTCCTATTTTACATGGATACTTTGCAGTGTTTAACATTTAATAACCTTATGAATTTAGGATTTAAGAAAAAATAATGCCCAGAGTAAAATATTTAAAATGAAGTAAAATAAGAGCTAAACATAACTATTGCCTACTTTCTAAATTATTACTTATTACGAAGGAAAACTTCTTTCAAAATTGTGCACTGAGGTTTACCTGTAATGGGGGGGGGGCAGGGGTTCTCTTTAAAAATAACTCTTTTCATTATTATTTAAAAGTCTTTATTTCTATTTGTCAAAATAAAACCTTAAGGAAAATTCAAGGTGATCTAGAAAGTTTTAAGAGGGACAAAACTGGGAGGTCAGTGGGGCAGTTGGAAAAGAGCACAAATTCTCTCCAGGTGTATAGACGTTAACTCTAAAAACCACAAAGCCTTGATAAGAACTTGGCTCTTTTAAGCATATAGTTAGAAGCTGAATGCTGCATTTTTGCCTGTACATAATTAAAAGGCTGAAAGAAATGAGAAACTGCCTATAGCTTCATTCATTACGAATTACCTGCGCTGATCACATCTCTGCAGATGAGCTAAGCATCAAGCCAGTGGGAACCAGATGTGCACCTCAGAGCTCACACCGCTTCGGGAGGGGTTTTCAAGCATAGAATATGAGTTCAGGGATCTGCCCGCCCTGCACCCCAGTGCCATTGGTGCTATCTGAGGAGCACTGGAACTGGACAGTCACCTTGCCACACTGAACTTCCGTCATGCCTTCCTGTCCGAAGTAGCTGAGTTCATTGCCGTCCAGTATCACGCTGGCTGTGTAGAAGGTGTCTGGCTCAATCTGCACCGGGTACTCGAACCACACAGGGAAGGTGTTGCTGGAGCCGTCTGAGAAGTACTTGCTCAAGTTCTGCCCCAGAACGACGCCCTGCCGCTTGAGTTCGATCTTGGCGCTGTACTCCGCAGAGCCACAGCTGGAGCCGTAGAGCCCAAAGCCGGCAATGAACACTCTCTTATCAACCGCAAACTGGATGCTGTCACAGCGGCCCCGGTAACGCCACTGGTTGCTCCGATAGGCACAGGACTGGAAACGGTGACAGCGCTGGGGAACGAGGCCCTTGCGAGCTTTACTCACAAACTGCAGCTCGGGTTTTTTGGCTGCAGTGTACCAGAGGAATATGTCGTTGGTCTCATTGAGAGTCAGAACTCCAGACTGGGCAGCACCATTTGCAAAATCATCCAGGGCCATGGTGGGGATGCGGATCAAGTAGAGTGCCTTTCCCAGGACCTTGCGCTTATTCTCAATGCTCAGAGCCAGATCTTGTCGCTGGCATTCCACTTCGGCCCAGTTGAGTGCTGCCTCAAAAACCACAATTTCTTTGGCATTCAGAGTTTCCCTGCGGAGGATACTTTCTAGAGTTTGGAAGTCGATATCGCAGAATCCCTCAGACTTGAGAGCTAACTCGGCCTGGGCATCGATCACCTCCCAGCAACGCTGAGTCAGGTCTGGCTCCTCAAACAGACAGCTCTGGGAGAGGAGCACACAGGCGTTCTTGGCGCTCAGGCTGGTCTCCAGGAAATTAACGCAGGCTCTGGCGAGGTGAGGGACAATGTACTTTTTGGCAGCGTAAAGAGTGGCCAGCACTGTGTCAGCAGCCAAGTCAATTTCATCACAATAGATATATCTGAAAGAGAGCACCCAGCATATAAATGGAACTTTCACAAAATGAGCGTGTCTAGCAAGAAAAGATGCAACTACTTTCAAGTTAGTTCCAAGAAAATCATCTTATGTGACAGTTATTACAAAAACGATTAGGGATTAAAGAAACATCTGAAGTATGTTCATAAATTATTAGTATTTCAACTCAGCAGTAAGTTTGTATAATTAAAGACATTTACTTTGTGTTACCATTCTAGCTTTTATTTTATAACCTGCATTCAATGTCTTCTCAAAAAAGAGAAGATACTAGAACTGTTTGGAAAAAAGAAAAAAAAAAAAAAACCCAAAACCAAAAAAAACAAAAAACTGTGTATCAGAGTTAGTATTAGCAAAAAACAAAAAAAACAACAACAAAAAAGGCAAAATTTCTATTAAATACACCATATTGTATTTAATCAAATAATCTCTGGAGTGCCTGGGTGGCTCAGTCAGTTAAACATCTGTCTTTGGCTCGGGTCGTGATCCAGGGGTCCTGAGATTGAGCCTGGAGAGCCCCATGTCCTGGCTCCCTGCTGAGAAGGGAGTCTGTCACTCCCTACCCCCTCATGCTCTCTCTCTCTCTCATTCAAATAAATAAATAAAATCTTTTAAAAAAGAATAATCTTATGTTTCAAAAGCTCTCTTTCTATATACATAAATACATATACATAGTTTTATTTTTAAAATTTTCATATATTCAGAAAGAAACAAATGCCTTTAGGGGTACCCAGGTGGCTCAGTGGGGTAAAGCCTCTGCCTTCAGCTCAGGTCATGATCCCAGGGTCCTGGGATTGAGGTCTGCATGGGGCTCTGTGCTCAGCAGGGAGCCTGCTCCCCCACCTCCCCCCACCGCCTACCTCTCTGCCTCCTTGTGATCTCTGTCAAATAAATAAATAGAATCTTAAAAAAAAAAAAAAAAAGGAACAAATGCCTTTAATACCATGTTAGCAATGATTTACATCTTAATTCTTTTAACCAAGTAAGACCTGAATTTTTCCTAAACACAAAATAAAACCTGAGATTAAGAAAGATATTTTTCAAGTAGTTCTAAGTAGACTATCATATATGGATTTCAACATTATCTTCCAGTTGCCTTTACATAGAATCCAACATAGGCTTTGTATCTGGATTTTTTTTTTAAACTCTAAATTCTTTCTTCTCTCCCCCATACATTTCTTCTACCTTCAGAATTAAAGAATGTATTATTTCTGAATACATTTAATTAAAAGACAAAAGCAAGAAAGCCCAAATATGTACTATTTTTATGATTCTGTGAAGTATCTCTATGTCAGGAAATAAAACACTCCTTGGTGATTTGGGGAGATGGTGGCAGTCTCCCAAGATGGTATATAAAAGCAAAAATCATCTGCTTCTTTTAGATAGCCACGGATGAGTACAAGAGTTCAGTGAGAACTACATATGGGTGAAATATACACAGTGATAAAACTTAACTTTTAATTTTTTCCAGTCAAAGCTAAGGTGTTTAGCTACTTGCTGTGAAGTTTTACTTTAGTTACTATATTTTAACTCAGTGAAACACATGTAACAAAAGATTAGCAATGGCTTTTGCAAAGAAAGTTAAAAAAAAGCCCACAGTGATGACAAAAAGAAAAATGTCCACAATCACAAATGAAACCTTCAGTTTTGCTCCCAGGAAGCTCTTTCTCTTCTGATAGGCTGAGCCATATACCACTGGCCAAGACACACGCACAAAATACTGGAAGCTCAGTGCTGCTCTGACCCTGGAACTGTCAAGTGAGCGGTCTTCCCTTTCTCTTGATGACTCCCTTTCTAGGAATACCAACTCCTCAGCCATACAACACAGCTGTCTGGAAAACCTGGCCTCCACCAGCCCTGGCAACAGTGCAGTCTTGATCAACTACGGCCCAACAGCAAATGGCACCTTACTACATTTCTGATTCTTACCACTGCTGGTGGGCTACATGTATAATTTTAAAAAGCTGTATTGAGATATATTCTAGGTGATATATTTGTAAGAAAAGATGTGAATCAAATGACTCGGGTGAAATGTAGTTCTGTAATTCTTACTCGTGTTTCCTCACCATGAATCTCTCTGGCTGAAACAACACAACACTCCACTGGACTGCAGTGCAGTCCCAATGCTGAACTAGTGTTAGCGTTCTCCTCTGAGACCAAAATGTCAAGTACACAAAGCTGACGTGATCGGAAAAGAAAAGAAAACAAAACAAAACAAAAAACAAAAAACAAAGCTAAAACTGGTTTCTGTACATTTATCTCTAAAAGATTAGAAAGGTCACTGACTGTTGGTTGCTTGAAAGTGGTGAGTTAGTTTACCTTTTGATACTTCACGTGCTCACTTATCTTTAATTTCCCTATTTCCCACTGTGGAAGTTTCAGTCAGAAGCAATTAGACTTCAAAACTACAACATAAATAAATATTTGAATAAATTAAATACTTTTAAGTTCTACAGCTAACTGCAGTACGCATTTTTCAGTAGGAGCAGACAATAAATATCTTGCAACCTCTTAACCATTTGTGGGGTTACTGTCCAATTATCGTCCAACTTGTTGACACATAGAATGATTTTTTTTAAACAAAGATGTTTTTTCCAGGGAACCTAAATCCCCACAGCAGTAGACAACCTTGAACTCTGCGTATACTTGGTGTGCTAGAAGAAGGATTTAACAAAAATCATAAAACGTTATTTAAAATAATCACTGCGGGTTAATCACAGAGTAGACTATCACTGTCCAGCAGCAGTGCACATCAGAGGAGTAGACTCTATTTAGCTAGTCAACACGTAATGGAGTTTAAAAAAGACCCATGAGACAAAAAACTATTTTTTAAATAAGCATATATCTTACAGCTTCACATCTGTATATTATTAAAGTTTTCCTGTAAAAATACATATAAAACTATAAAAAACTATTCATCTCTCTCAAAAATGTCTCCTCTACCATCAAATGCAAATGCTTTATCCTTGAGAAATGGTATCTGATTTTATATAAGGGTATGCACATGTACATATAGGCAAAGATCAGATTATTTTAACACAGTAAGTTTTACATTTACTGAGAGGAAACAGGAACTCCTAAAAAACTGAGAAATCTCTTAACTAGTGGTACTTCAATGAGGTATATAATTGCTCAAATTGTGAAACAAAAATATAATTTATGTCTTTGGAGACTTCATACACAATGCTGTCAGAGAGAACATGCGCAATCAGATAATCCTACACGAGAAAGTGATTTTTCTTTGACTGTGAGTCGTTAAAAATCAAATCACTATCTATGTCACTTGCTCCCAAATCCCACGCCAAGGTGTATTATAGATGCCTGCACAGTTCTACATGCTTTCCCCTGAAAGATGCACAGGAGTTTTCTCCAAAAACATTTACAAGGTAAGCAGCACCCTCTTTCTTCATCGGTCTCCCTTTCTTATATTTAACTGAGAAACCAGCACAGTACAAACACAGCATAAACAAACTCTTTCTAAACAAATGAACGATGCTTACTTCAGCATAGCGAGAAAAGCAGCAGGTTCGACATCTGGTATACGGATTTCATCTTTGTCCTCAGCAAGTTCTCCGTAAAACATTGCATGGAACACAGAGCTCCCAACAGCTAAAACATACTGTGGAGAAAGGGAAATCTTATTTCATGCACTAAACTGAAAGCATTTTCAGCAAATCAGCCCAGAAAAACAACTCTGAACAATCAGGTTTGGTGGACATGGAGCACCTACACCTGCTCTTTCTTCATAGCCAAGGTACAGTGTGTATCTTGCTGTGAAAGCAGAAGATAGATGCTCATGCAAGCCAGTCTTTATGCTGCTAATTACCTCAAGGCTTTAAGAGATTAATGTCTAAGTTCCCTCATTACAAAATAAATAAATCAAATAAAAGCTTACCGAACCAATTTCTAGGGGAAGAGTAAACATGACTTTCCTAACCTGTCGCAACAACTTCCCAGGACTGGAAAGTTGAGAGGGCATGTTTTTGTGTGGGATGTAAAGCAGGGTAGAAAGAAACAAAGAAAAAAAAAAAAAATCAAGCGTGGCCAAGACCCTTTGGAGAGGCTGTGCTTTCTCTGTGATGGCTGAAACACCACTGCCTGCCATCGGCAAGCTGCCCACCCCAACCAAGTTTCAGGCTTATGGAGAGGGTCCCTCTTTGTAAATCTCAGGACTAAACCAGTAATGCAGCTGTTGCTTACTTTGTGTCCTGGCAACCGCTGAGTCCCACCTGGTGGCCCAACCACAAAATGTACATCTGCCATCAAATCATTATTGAACATCACCGCATTTCTACAAACAGAGGCAATTCATTAATGTACAGCAGCCAGCATTTTTAATACCCCTCCCCAACATACAAAACCCAGGAAAGAATCACAAGCTAAGCAACAGTTTAGCAACTTCAGGGTTAAACTACAAATAAAGATTCCAACGAAACAACTGTTTGTGATCATTGCAAACACATGAGAAGTAACTAGAGTTAAAACAAAACAAAAACTCAAAAAGTAATCCAAACTTTTCATTAGACTAAGGACAAATAAGAAGCTTCTATCTTCAAACCTTCCATGGTCCGTGGACACAAGCCTGTCACTTAAATGTTACAGCTTGCAAAAACATTTTTATCTAAGAGGAAAACAGCTGTACTGTTTTGGAAAAGATACAAGGCAGTTTTCCATTACCAATAAAGCTTCTGGGAAAAGAGGAAACACAGATTTATATTAAAATACATTACAGGTTGTGCAAAAGCAGAAACTTCAACACAGGAAAACTTTTAAAGTAAATAGGCTGGCTAGGAACTTACCTTTCTCTAATGGTGGGATAGAGACCCTGCCAGTTTGGGGCTGGAATGAGGTTGTTGTTACTGAGATTCTGCTGGTGGTACTGCTGGACAGTGGTGCTGCTGGAGTTGGCTGGTTTTTTACGAGGGAATATATCAGCAGCCATCTTCTTCTTCTTTTTAGTCTTCAAGGTAATTATTTCATAACAAACTGGGGGCAACTTGCTGCTGCTGCTGCTGCCGCCGCTGCCGCTGCCGCCGCCACTATTTGTCTTCTTTGAGCTTTTCTTGGACCTATTCTTTACCGTCTCTGGAAGCATCAAGAAGAAGGTGAGACATTTCATGTTCTTTTCCTTGTCATCTACCATGAGTACAGTATGTCTCTCTTTACAGCTAGATATCCCAAACTGGTGCGCACATCAAGGGAAAGAGGCTGGCACGAGCCAAGATGTTAACAGAAACCAACAAGCTGCTATTTTGCTTCTTTTCTCAGCCGGACAAGGTGACCTTTTCACTATGTTGAATAGAAACTGGCTTTAAGTTTTATCCAGTACTGGGTCTGCAAAATACATCTCCATCATGATTCCTATTTCTCTTATTTGCTCATAAAAATAACCCAGTTTCCTAGATCACCTGAAAAATGCTAGACTGAGCGAAGATGACAGGCAGAGAGCCGTAGCGCTTGTTTTCTGAATTAGGTTAGCAAGATGTGCTGGAGCCCTGCGAGTCTGTTCAGCCGGCTGAAGTTGTGTGGTGAATGGATCGGAGGAGAGTAGGTATTACAGCCCTGCAGATGGAGTCAGACAGCCAGTGCTCGGAGCCAATAGCTGAAGTCACCAATCATGATTGGACCAAGCAAAACAGTGACACCTATTGTAACGTGCACAGCTCTGATGTTAAAGGAACAGCAGTTGCATTCTGTTGTCTCCTGTATTACTGTATATTTAAATAAAATAAACAACCTATGACATAGATCTGCAAACAGGAAAGGAACAGTTTGTGCTCACAGACTTCTCTTCAGTAGATGTACATTTTTTATTTCCCCAGTTAAACAAGCAGGATCGATTAACAGAGGGTAGGGACTGATATCTACTCTGTATTTCTAGTAAAATCTTTATCCTGGCAGCATTTAGTTTCAAATACTTCAAACAAAATCCTCCTTTCTTCCCTCTAAAAGGGATTATTATAGCAAAACCATACTAAATAACACACTTACTACAGCTTAATGAAAAGGAATATTGTTTTTCTTTTTGCAGTCTCTTTGAATGCAAGTTATAGTCCAGTGCAAAGTAAGAGAGATGAGGTCATGTGTTCGTTTTACCTCCCAACATTTTCTAGTTCCTATGATGATCTTTGACAGGAGTCCCAGACCGGAAAATACTTTTAAATTAGACTAAGATTATACCAGTAGGTTTAGCCGCACTGAAACAGACAGGTTTTAGACATAAAAAGTAAGATTCAAATTACACAAATCTGCTAATCGGCATTTAAAATTATAATTCACTAAAAATAGGTCAGATGGGCCCTGCTCAGGATCTCAAAATCCAGCCTAAATGTTATGGCTACATTTAACTTGTCATGATTTTAAAGAATATAATCCACAACTTCTAACACAAAACCAGTAATAAGGCTATTCAAAATGATAAATGTTCTGACGCTGCTTAGTTAAAAATGCAAACAGGTTCTCCCTCCTTTGAATCAGAAGAACATATACTACTACGTATATGGTTTTCATGCATGTGAATCCCCCAACAATTTCTAGCCTTTGATGAGCAAGAAAAAACAAAACACCTGCTACGGGTGCCACACATGCTTATTTATGTCTAAAGACGGACTAATGAGGAGACTGAATCTCACCCTTATCTACCTGGATTACTCTCATTTGTTTCAAGTACAGCAGCCATTTGCTCCCTGTCCCCCCAACCCTTCACCTAAGGCAGTCTTCATGGCCACAGTCCTGCTTATAGCCCGGGAGTCGTCAGAATAATGACTGCCTGACCAAGCGAGGGCTCTACGAATGCACTGTGATGGTTATTATAACTAATAATCTGCTGAAGAGAACACACTGAAATCAAACTTTTAATCCCTGGACCCTAAATCGTGACACTGAGCCAAGGAATATCCTCTTTATTGTCTTCATTATCACGCTTAAAACTGCAAAGCCAGGACAGGACTGACTGTGTAAGAGAACCAACGGTCTTTTCCACAAGGTTATTCATCCCCATTTTAGAAGGACCCTGAAGTGCTGCTTATTTATTACAATTATTGTGTGTTCCCAATCACAGGGCTACACATCCTTTCAAATCACACAATGTTACAGAGAGAGATCTAATAGACCAGTTTTTAAAAAGCATGCAGTGAAAGGTATAAAGAAGGAGCACATGTGTTCTATTTGAGCTGATTACCCAGGATATGGATAAAACCAAAAGATTTCTCTCCTGCTCAACTGCTACTGAACTTCCAGACACCAACCTCCTTAGAAAGCCCCCACAGCAGGGAGGTCCTTCTGATCAGGATTAGTCCAAACATACCTGACTTTCAGGTCAGATAGCGACCAATTAGATTGCAAAGGGAAATGAGCTGCTTTACTACTAATAATTTACTACTAATAATAATAATCATCTGGGGGTACCTGGGTGGCTCAGTGGGTTAAAGCCTCTGCCTTCAGCTCAGGTCATGATCTTAGGGTCCTGGGATCGAGCCCCACATCGGGCTCTCTGCTCAGCAGGGAGCCTGCTTCCCTCTCTCTGCCTACTTGTGATCTCTCTCTCTCTGTCAAATAAAATCTTAAAAAAAAAAAAATCATCTGGACAGACAAAATAGTCAAAGCACAAAAAGCAGACGCAAGAACTTAAGAAGGCGTTGTGGCTTTTATTCATTTCACATGCAGTTCAACACCTTTTTCCAAGAAAACCTTGAACAACCACTGCTCTTACATCATTAGAACAACAAGTGCACACAACAGCTTAAGAAAATTATATAATATTTTAGAAAATGTTCTTCCTGAAATTCAAGGTTTTGGGTATTTGGAAAATTAAGTTCTGTGGAAAAGCTTGAACATTCTATTTACATGAAGCACTGCTCATTCTGAATCCCCTAGAACAACGCTGCAAAGAGGGCCACTGTCACTCATGAAATGTGGGGGTTGATGAGTATGGCTCTTTTAAAGGTATGTTCTTAAATACAAAAAGTAATACAATTAAAATTTAAATGACATTTTAATTTTTGTAGCCCATTTGAAAAGCATGAAAATGTTAATAAAAATCAAGACATGGAAAGCTTCTTGAAAGCTTTATTTTCCTACCATGGTTTAAAAGGTAACATCAAGCCCTTGCTACTAGAAGCAGCGGCACCTCCAGACAGTCTGTTAGAAATCCAGAAACTCCTCCAGATTCTGGATGAGAAGTGCATTTTTTTTTTTTTAAAGATTTTATTTACTTATTTGACAGAGATCATAAGAGGCAGAGAGGCAGGCAGAGAGAGAGAGAGGAAGAAGCAGGCTTCTTGCCAAGCGGAGAGCCCAATGAGGGGCTCGATCCCAGGACCCTGGGATCATGTGAGCTGAAGGCAGAGGTTTTAACCCACTGAGCCACCCCGGCACCCCCAGAAGTGCATTTTAACAAGACCCTCTAGGCAATCTGTATGACATTCAAATTTGAGAAAGCCGCCTGTCAGATTAAAATAAAGAAGGCTACAAGGTCTCCCAGTGATCCAGTATCAAAAGCTGGAGCTGCATTTGCATTTAGTTATCAACTGTAGAAATAATTCAAAATAATTAATTTGGTTTGGTCATAAAACTTAACCTTGGTGTCTTATTCTAAAATTCTTCTGATTAGGCCCTAATGTCAAAATTCTAGGATTCAGGTGTGTGGAGAGCCAACAGAAAGGCCTCGAAATATTTTTCAAACTCTGGAAAAGCAGCTCATGCTCATGATTATTTTATAGGACAAAGACAGAGGTCATTTTAGTGGGAAAAATAAAGGATTAAAGAATGCCAAGTGTGAAACAGATGACCACTTAATATTTTGAAATAATCTACTTCACAATTCTATTTCGAAAACTTAGTATTGTGGAACAGCAAAACTAGCAATTGAGGAATGTGGTTTAGTACTGGCTCAACCACCAAAAATTGATTGTATGTGTGTGTTGAAGGGGAGGGGAGTCTGACAAATCATTTAGCCTTTAAGGGCATCAAGTTCCTCAGCTACAATATGAACAGGTTCTCTAGAACAGCTGAGTGTTTCTCAATCTTTACCTTCAATCCTCAGTTAAGAAATGCATTTTGGGGCGCCTGGGTGGCTCAGTGGGTTAAAGCCTCTGCCTTCGGCTCGGGTCATGAACCCAGGGTCCTGGGATCAAGCCCCGCATCAGGCTCTCTGCTTAGCAGGGAGCCAGCTTCCTCTTCTCTCTCTCTCTGCCTGCCTCTCTGTCTACTTGTGATCTCTGTCTGCCAAATTAAAAAAAAAAAAAATGCATTTTATATCTGGACTCAGTACTAGCGCACGTGCACGCCACCAGACGCACCCATAAATGGAAAGATGGTTCACAAAACAGAACTCTTAGCCCGTTATGATAGCACAGATATTTTCTATCCTATTTTTCTCTTTTCTTTTTAATGTTGGTCTTGATTCATTCCACTGATTTCACAAGCACAGTTTAAGTAGTACTAGTTTAGATGATTTCTAATAGCTTTCAAGGTTTAACATTCCAGGGTAACTTTTCTATCAAGAACTTGGGACTAAGGGGAAGAAGGCAATGGTTGCATCAACAAATGGCATACACAACTGGGAGTGTGCATTTATTTTTCTGGGAAGTAGAGCCACAGTTATCATCTGTCTTTCAGGGTAATCCATGACCCAGAACACAATGAAATACTATGAAGATTTATGATTGATTTGAATACACAAAATATTTATATCACTTTCCTCTCTGCTTACGTATCTATAGGCTATTTCATTAAATACAAATTATGGTTTCTTTCCCTCCCTGAAATTAAACATAGAGTTAAAATTCCATCTATTGAATCTGCAACGCAAAAACATCCCCTAGTAGGTTGAAGGGTGGATAAATAAAGGATACCAACCCAAAATGTATTTTTGTATTTCATTCTAATAATTCTTTTCAACTAGCATTGTATCATTTTTTCTTATGTCTCCTGAATTTTTTTTTATTTTATTTTATTTATTGTCTGAGAGCGAGCAAGCGAGACAGCACAAGCAGGGGAAGAAGGCAGAGGGACAGGTAGAAGCAGACTCCTCTCTGAGCAAGGACCACGGACGAGGAAATCTATCTCAGGACCCTGGGATCGTGACCTGAGCTGAAGGAGACGCCTGACTGACTGGGCCTCCCAGGCATCCCCCGTCCCAGACTTCCTGAATTTTAAAGCTGTTATGAGACGTGGTTAATCTGCCCTAATGAATTAAATTGGTCAAGAAGCCCATTGATCTTTTATGAAAGTACATATGTATCCCTCACTTTCTGAAAGTTCATGTTATGCACTTTGCTTTTATTAAAGACTTACATTAATATCTGTTTTCACTAGCTAAAGGAAACCCAAAGAATTTTTGCTTTCATGAAAAAAAGGAAAAAGCAAAAATAGCATTCAGCATGTTTTGCAGGGAGCCATTAGAGGCAGCACACATCCCGAGAAAAGTGGCACCACCAAGCTCCTTTCCCAGGAACTACACTCAGCATCAAGCTGCCATACCATTACCACAGCACCTATGCTTTACCTTAGTTTACTTTGTGCACCCATTAGGAAGATAGGTCCTAAAGTACCAGAAAAGCCAAAGAGAGGCTGTTTTTCGGGTCTGGGAAAACTCAAAATTTTTCCCTAATTAACTAATGGTAATTGCTTCTTTATGCCATTTTGGCTTACAAAAGGTTTCACAGGTACACTGTACTTTGGATAGTAGGGGAAACCTGTACTTAAAATTCAACATCATGATCTTATAGCGTGCTGGTGACTGGCATACAATAGTGAGCAAGACCAAGAACCAAACTTAAGAGGTTAGCTAGTCACTGTGGGTTTCTGATGATTTCTACAATTGTCAGAAAGTTCAACCACCTTTATCTCTTTTCATTCAATTTCCAATAACAAGATTATCAGCTGAATTTAAGCTCACTTAGATCATCTTTTTCACCACTAGAAGGTCTGCCAGGAATCCCTCTTTATTTAGTAGAATCCTGTATATTCAGCACAGAGACTTGAATGAGGTTCAGAAAAGAAAGGGAATCTAAAAATTACTTAATAC
Source organism: Enhydra lutris kenyoni (assembly GCF_002288905.1). Lineage (NCBI taxonomy): Eukaryota > Metazoa > Chordata > Mammalia > Carnivora > Mustelidae > Enhydra > Enhydra lutris. The sequence continues at coordinate 37,209,763 of NW_019154090.1, read as the reverse complement.
AACTCTGTCAACAGATAAAGCGAGTAGGTATCCAGAAGGGGTTTGTGAATGGTTAAGCAGTGGGGCGATGGCTGGACTAGAACGCAGATTTCCAGATTGGCTGCCTAATTTTGTCTGTTCCACTGACTCTAATTTCCATCCACAGTTAATTACCCCACATTTTTACATAATGCTTTATCTTCATACTTCTGATCTACTTTAGAAGACAAAAATATATGCAAAATGTACAGATAAGAAAACCGTGAACATATATACTCTGCACCCTGCAGGAAGAATTCTAGGACACTTTCTGGAAAGACATGGAGAGGAACTGTAACGGAAGGAACGTAAATGCCTAACAGCAATGAGGAAGCTGCTCAAGAACAGAAGGGGCTTGCCAGGTAAAACCAAAGTTAGAAAAACCGGGCACTTGTGATTTATACTAACAAATCCTATGTCAACAACTAACAACGCTGGCAAGTCTTGTTTAACTTGCTCTGATTTTGAAGTTCTTGTCTGGACTTGTGTATGGTTTACCACAAGTTACCTAAACAGCTACAGAGGGAGGTTAACTGAGGCTTAAACAAGTCAGGGTAGACTGTGGAAATGAGTATCACTTCCAAAAATTACTAACAGACCATCAGAGAGGAGAGTAATTTTAATTTAACCTGGTAATCACGATGGAATAGTGTTTTGTTTTTGTTTACTTTTCAATACTGAGCAGAAGTTATGTTTGTGATTAAGGAAGTAAAAAAGGTAAGCAACAAAATGTTGGCAGTTCTTAAGATAGAAAGAGCTGCTGGAAAATAGGCTAGGTGCTTTCTAAATTTAGAAATAAATATGGGGTCAAGCACTGGCAGCATGGTATAGTGAAAAAGACCAACAGCCAACAAAAAGTGACCTTAAGAGGTTACTTAATATCCAGGAGCCTTGTTTTATTCATCTGCCAAATGGGATAATTATACCCATTCAACCCTCTCAGGTTTACTGTGAAGGCAAGATTACATGTTTGTGAAAACATTTTGATAAAAGTTGAAAACACTTTTCAAAGGTAAGCTTTCACTATTAGTAACAATTGTACCCAAAGCGGGAAATATTTGTGATACAATCTTCCAAAACAACAAAACCCAAAGATTAAACTGGCTCCCTCCCTTTATAATCTTTCAGACTTTGAAACTACTGACATTTCATCGCATCTGCAGGCTTGCTCTGGCCTTACTCACAGGCCAAGAGGTTGCTGAGGATCTTGCTGGAATTTTGCAGGTGAGATCCAATCACTATGATGTGTGTCGCATACTGTGATCAGGTCCCCACCTGATGCGCAACCCTGCACCTGAAACCCCTACTCTAGGCATTGTCTGCTTGACTGAAACTGAGAGCAGATGCTCTGCTGTACCCACTTTCTGAGAGCCCAAAGCTGCAAGCTGTCCATCTACAGAGCACAGAGTCTACACTAGTAGACTACTACTACTAGTAGACTACTACTACTACTACTACTACTACTACTACTACTGTTCTACTGTTCTACACTATCAAGTCAACTTGGCCTCTCTCAACAATGACCTAGTTTTAATTGTGGCACCAAGAGTGATAAGCAACACAAGTAACTGGGCCTGGCATATCCCAGTGCTGGCTGGAAGGATGAGGCTCATGGACAGTTTGACTAAGTCATTTCCTCTTCATCACACAGAGTTCCCATTAACATTAAACTGTACTTTAAACTTGGGAAATATGCCCAAAAGTTGAATTTGACTGTTCTCTGAAGGCAGGAAAAATGATTCTTTAAAAAATTTTGTATGGTATTTAACATGATATTTGATGCTTATAAGCTCTGTCGTATGCACTTGTCATATGCACTTGTATGGGATACTAAACAAAAATTGCTAATTTTTATATACTCTAGATGATCTCCTAGGAAATTTCCTCTTGTGTAAAAGTGTTGACTACATAATCTCTTCTTTTTTTCCAATTCTAGTTTTCTAGGATTAAAGAATCTGTGTGTGTGGCAGGAATACTGATTTATTTAACATAGTTTTCTTTACATTTTCGTATTATGACTATAACCAATACCCAACAAAAAACTATGTACATACAAATGTGCCATATTTTATTGATTATTACCCTCTCCCCCATTTTAACATCTCTGAAATTGGGTTTATCTTATAATTGATGGCATCTCATGAGTATAAGTACTAGGACCTTCTCTTCCCTTTCTTCTTGGTACATAAATAGTAGCATGTCTTACAACTGATGGCTCCTTATGGTCAGTGACATAAGGTCGAAGATATATAATTCAACAGAAAGAAAGGGCTCTCTTCTTTAGATTGGTTAATTACTCCCTTAATCAGGCAAGATGGCAGCTCAGAATTCTGACTCAACTATATTAGAATAATTGAGCTTTTATCAAATAGTCATTTGATAAAGCATATAATCATAGTTCTCAATTGAGACTGCTACAACAACAACAACCGATGATACGGTAGAAAGTCTAGATGGAAATTCCAAAATGAGAATTTCCATTGGTAAGAGTTCCAGTATTAATACAATGCATTTCTAACATTTTCTCATGGCACACAACTATACATGTACATAAACTTGACTAACAGAAGCCTATTAATTCTCTGGGTAATATTCACTAAGGATATTTTATCAGTCAATCAAAGATTAACTTATAACAACACTATATATAGATTAAACCTGGAGCTAAATGACTCCTTAATTATTTTCAAACAAATAGAATCTATATTAAAATGTCAGTTTAAGAGGCAAAAATATTATTACCATAATACAATGATCCCATTACATGTATGACTTTCACCTAGGTACCTAAAAAACAATTTTTCCAAAGAAAACTAAAATCAGGCTTCAGAAAGTCACCTCTAAGGGGGCGCCTGGGTGGCTCAGTGGGTTAAGCCGCTGCCTTCGGCTCAGGTCATGATCTCAGGGTCCTGGGATCGAGTCCCGCATCGGGCTCTCTGCTCAGCGGGGAGCCTGCCTCCTCCTCCTCTCTCTGCCTGTCTCTCTGCCTACTTGTGATCTGTCTAACAAAAAAAAAAAAAGAAAAAAAAAAAGAAAAAAAGAAAGTCACCTCTAAGAAGGCTAGAAGGGAGACTATACTGATCCAACAGGGGACATTAATTCCACTGGAAATGCTAGAATGGAGTAACTTTGCTGTTGCCTTCTCCAGGCTGGTTGGTGGCTTCAGTTGACAGAAGAAAACTGTGTGCTAGTCAAAGAGAAACATTTTTTTCACTGATTTTTTTTTTCCCTTACTTTAGCAGGTGCTGTTTTTTCCCCCGATATTAGGAATACCCCAAAACATTTCCACAATCAGATCATTAAGATAAAAGCCAAAGCCCTTCTTCATTAAGGGTTAATTAAACTTAACTAAAGAATCCCTTGCTCTGGGGCGCCTGGGTGGCTCAGTGGGTTAAAGCCTCTGCCTTCGGCTCGGGTCGTGATCCCAGGGTCCTGGGATCGAGCCCCGCATCAGACTCTCTGCTCGGCAGGGAGCCTGCTTCCTCCTCTCTCTCTCTCTCTCTCTCTCTGCCTGCCTCTCTGCTTACTTGTGACCTCTGTCTGTCAAATAAATAAAAAAAAAAAAAAAAAAAAAAAAAAAGAATCCCTTGCTCTATTTGGGCAAGTAATCCTTTTCCAATAAGCACATGGAATGAGTCAGTGGGAAATGTGCTCAAACCACCAGACAGTGTATAAATGGCATAAATGTCACAGATCAATTTCTCCCAACATCCACAACTCTTATTTAAAAAGCTCTATTAAAGAAAAAAAGTTTACCAAACACAAGTCATCTAAATATATATGTTGTGCCCTTTATCACTACAGAATGCTTAGAAATGAATGGTGCTCTCCTATCAATGCACCAACTACGTCCTAAAACATCTTAAGTAATGATATGCATTATCTTAGGTTAAAATTTTTTATCACTGTAAAGTGAACAGGATAGGTTTGGTAAAGGCAAGGCCAGGGGAGGTGGGGGTGGGGGCTTTTATTTCTTATTTTAACAAAATCATGTAGGAAAAAAAATAGTTAACAATTTTACGATTTGGTCATCATAATGAACACATCCACAAGGATCTCTAATAATGAAATGCCTTCTTTCCCTTTTACAATGTACATGACTAGCATGAAATATAGTTATATTAAGCAAACAGTGCAAGATCTAAAAATAAGAAATCCGCTCTACCGAGAGAAATCGTGCTATGGGAAAATACAAATACATGTGAAGTTATACAAGGCATCTTCACACCCAATCTCTAACCTAACTTTTCTGGAGTAGAGACTATCAAATGAAAATGAAAAAGGCACATATAGTTCTAAACTAAGTCATAAAAATGTTTCCTAACAAAAAATTCAAGTAGAATTAGAAACCTGTGACAAAAGATTATTATAGCAACCAACTTCTGGCAAAAACTCAAAGTAAAATCTGTTCTAAATCCAAATTTAAAAAATAGGTTTTATGCTACTTTTAATTAGCTTTAAAGTATACAATGCCCCATGACTGTTGTGAAGGACACAATATAAAGGCACGCTGTCCTATAAAGGTTGGCAAAACCTTAACTATGTCAACACCAAGTAACATTCAGAGATGGCTTCCATTTGCTGCAGAAAATAATTATCTGGCATTGATAAAGTACTCCCTTGTTGCTTCCATCCCTCATGCTGCCGTCATCAGAATAAAAGTTGAGACGGTTCTGTACTTAATTTCACTGCATATGCCAGAACTAAGAAAATAAGGTATTTCAAACGAAAATTCAAATTCTAATATATATTCAGCAAGCATTTCTTTTTTTAATTAAGAGCTACTACGTAAGTAGGTCAGTACTTGAACTGCCCAGAGGTATAGGATAAGATAATTTAATTGCTCATAAAATAATGCTCAAATGAGTCTCACTTAGAAAGTCAAAAGTATTCATAAAAATGTTTTTAAATTCGGGTTTCCCTAATTTCTGCATCATAAAACAACAGGCAGACAGTATTTATGTGTGTACCTTAACTATAAAGAGCAGATTAAAGGTTAATAAATATATAAATCTAAATATATCCTCAACAAGTGGCAATTCAACTGTTTTTTGTTTTGTTTTGTTTTTAAATAACAGAACCACCATTTCACCTTAGTTGAGAGCTACGTGGACCTATTCAAGGTCTACGGTAATGATGATAACTGGAACCAAAGGAAAAGCAGTCTCTGAAAATGGTGATCACAATTTACAGGCGTTAGAGCTCTGCATAAGCATTTTACTAGCTTGCCATAGCAAGGCCATGGATCCACCAGGAATTCAGTAGAGGAGACTTGGTTGATATCAGCATTTAAGGTAAAACTCTCTCATAAAATGTAAAAGACAGGGGTGCCTGGGTGGCTCAGCGGGTTAAAGCCTCTGCCTTCGGCTCAGGTCATGATCCCAGGGTCAGGCTCTCTGCTCAGTGGGGAGCCTGCTTCCTCCTCTTTCTCTCTGCCAGCCTCTCTGCCTGCTTGTGATCTTTGTCTGTCAAATAAATAAATAAAAATCCTTAATTTTTTTTTTTAAATGTAAAAGATAGCATCAAAAGGGAAACAAAAAGGAATATTTAGTAGGTGGTGTGTGGCCAAGTTTTAACCAACTACTCTGTGCCACTCTTCCTGAAGAGGTACAATGTGAAACAAGGATGGCTCAGTCTCTCCTGCTCCACCAGCATGATAGGACGGCAGACCAAGAGTCCATCCAGGAAGAAAAGAAATTCTCTTTCACCTTTCTCACATGGTTTGCAATGCATTTTGAATTGCCATGACCTAGCTGTGAGCTCTTTATCTTGTCCTCTTCATGAGCTCACCTAGCAAACAAGACTATTCCCATACTGCAAATGAGCCTGTTGCCTTTTGCCATCCTCACTACTCCTTCTTCCTGGCAAATCTACCTACCAGAAGCCTACCTATCCTTCATAATGCACCCCACAACCCCTCAACAAGGAAGATTTCCTGGTGCTTAGAGACTCTTCATGCAGCACTCTCTCACATTTCCTCCTGCCCTACGTGGTCTAATGAGTCGGAGTTCTCTGAGGGCTCCATCTCCACATCTCCCAATAAGAGCTAACAGCACCACACCCACACCTGGCTTCCAATCACTGTCTAACAGGGAGGACCGTGACCAACACATCCAAGTCCATCTAGAACCCTACAGTGCATTCATGGAGTGCAACTGATTCTGGGTTTAAAATGGTCTGAAACTGAGGTCTATGATGTTTTTAGCTGCCTGAGCTGCAGGTTTATGTGAGGTACAATGGTAAAGAACCTAGACATCTTTTAAATGTGTCCCGAGGCTCTCTTGAACATGTCTAAGCACAAATGTGGTTTTGTAATATTGCATTCATCTTGCAGCTAGGTCAACTGACAATGCTAAAGCTCTACTTAAAGCAAGTCCCCACATGTGTCTAAAGCAAGGCTTTGCTTCATCAGAAGTCTAAAACTTACCGTAGTACAGATAGTCACATATTCAAAGTTAGAATATGCAAGCAAGACCCAGTTACTAGGACAAAGCTGCCTTTATCAACTAGTCTCAATTCATGGTCTGGCGTATTTATTTATAGCACCAGTAGAGAATTTTAGTGATTTAATGAACTGGAAGGGATAATAAATTCTCAGCAATTCACATGAAAAGAAGAAAGCAGTCATATGAATAATCTAAAAAAATAGATAATTACAGAGACTTTTGCTTTGAAATGCATTTTGTCTGTACTTAACACTGAATGGATAAATTTCCACTACATTAGACACACCCAATCTTCAAACAAAGTAATAAAACAGGCTTGTGTGTACAGGGCGCAGTATATGAACAGTCTGGAAACTCACACCTACGTGGCAAACAAACCACAGTGCCAGGATGGGCAATGTCACAACAGGATTACTGCAGAGCATGAGCACAAGTAGAAAAGTGCACTTTTTACACGTGTGCATTTCCATATCATCCTTTACGAAGAAGAACTAAAATAGTATTTGATTTTTTTCCACCAAAAATAAAGAATTCTCAACTTCTGTCTATATATTCTCTTAGAACATTGGAGTAAGAATAAATGAAGACGGTAATATCAATACCTTCTCCATGGCTGCAAAGTCTCTTGCATGTTAATAAAGGAAACTTTTACCACCAGCAATGATTTTAAAAATCGTAAGTAGGGTTGATAATGTTAACAAACTGTTATAAAGCAATGGTTTGAATTGTGCGCTAGCAAAAAAAATAAAAATAACTTGGATTTCCAAGTAACTTAAAATGGCTATAAAATGTATTTTTTTGGACAGTGGGATAAGGTTAATATGTTGTTCTGTGCCTGTTGTTAAAAGTATGCACGACTTTAAGGTATGAAGCATTTTAAGCAGTTTTGAAATGAACCAGTTAAGAAATATCTGAAGTAGGTAGAAGAGACTGCGGCCCTCTGAAACCTCCTAATAACATCTGGTAGTGATGCATAACCAAAAGCCCTCATGAGAGGAGCCATCTGCTCCAAATCAGAAGAGGGAGAGTTCGCTCCAGAAGCTCTAAAAGAACTGGTCATAGCCTGGCTCTGCGACTCTTATCACTGCTGATGCTGCTGGTTCCTAAGCCACCTGAAGTGAAGATCACTCCAGCGGGTCCCAAACAGCCAAAGGGAACAGCCTTCAGACTGCACTGAAGGACCAGTCAAATTGCCTTTCTCTTCCCATTCCCCCCTGCCCACACCTGGGGAACTGGAGGATTTAGCAACAGTGGTAAAACAGCTTCGATGAATGGAGATTAGCTACTGTTCCTTCCTTTGCCATAGTCAATGTACTGTTTCGTGGGGGAATCTCTGGGAGATGCAGCAGTAAAAACTGTTGGATTTAATTAAACCTTGACCCTTGAGCATATATCTTTTTAATATACTTTGTGATGAAATGGGAAGTACCCCTAAAGCATACATAGTGAAACAGAGATAGAATGGTTGCCTTGAGAAAAAAATAACTCATGCAATTGTTTGTGTTAGAGCTGAACGAGCCACTTTCTTCATGGAATACCACTGTACTAGAGAAAATTTGCCAAATATGCTTTATGATACTTAAATATCTAGCTGACATCTTCTCAAAAATGAATAAAGTGAGAGTGTCACTTCAAACAAAACAAAACAAAACAAAAAAACCTACTGCCAATGATAAAATTCAAACATTTAAGGAAATTAAAATTTCAGAAATCTTGATTATACCACCATGAGTTTGATAGCTTCCCAACACTTACTTTAAGACTGTTTCTGATGATATTGGTGTTGATATTAAAAGAATGTAATTTTAAAATACTGTATAATGAAACATAACATTTGAGAAATTTGCATAACTCACTGAACCAATGTTTTCTAATAACAGTGCAATTACATTACAAAATCAGGCACAGGGGGAAAAAATGGTCCATTTGAAGTACAAGACAGAACAATGGATTTCAGTGTAACAGAAGTAAAACAAGTTCACTGATAGTTTCAGATTTCACATGGCAATTAACCTTTAAAAAAACTAACATTCAAATTTTGATAAGGCAGCAAAGAATATTCACAATAATCTGAAAAGGGCTATTAAAATATCCTTCCTTTCCCAGCTACCTGTCTGGGAGACGGGATTTCCGTCATATGATTCGACCCAAAACAAACAAACATACATACATACATACATATATACATACATTTATTTAAAAGATTTTATTTGTCAGAGAGCGAGAGCACGCACAAGCAGGGATAGCGTTAGTGGGAGAAGCAGGCTCCCCACTGAGCAGAGACCCGGATGGAGAACTTGATCCCAGGATCCTGGGATCATGACCTGAGCCGATGGCAGACGCTTAATCGACTAAGACACCCCAAGAGTCCCAAATTTATTTATTTTTAAACACATAATACATAATTTTTTTCTTTGCTTTCATTTCTACTCTAATAAATAACAAGAGAGAAAACCCCTATAAACAAAACTTCCCTGTGTTTCTCAAAATAGGAGTGTAAGAATCCTGAGACCAAAAAGTATGAGAACCACTGACACCCGCCTAGCATCATCAGGGTAAAGAGTTTGGATTTTATTGTAAGCATGAATTGTGGTCAGCTCTTAAGTGTTGTTTTGTTTTGTTTTAATTTTATTTACTTGTTTGACAGAAAGAGAGAGAGGTCACAAGTAGCAGAGAGGCAGGCAGAGAGGGGGGGGGGAAGTAGGCTCCCTGCTGAGCAGAGCCCGATTGGGGGGCTCAATCCCAGGACCCTGAGGGACCCTGAGATCATGACCTGAGCCGAAGGCAGAGGCTCAACCCACTGAGCCACCCAGGTGCCCAGCCCATAAGGGTTTTTAACAAAGGTTCTTTTAACACAACAACCTTTTGGTTTTATTCTTCTAGAAAACAATAATTCCCAGAGCGTAATTCTCAACTCAATCAAATTCTCAAATTCTCAAATACTCAATCCAAAAAAATTTTTTTTGCACATTAGGTAAGTAGAATAGAGAACACAAGAGAAACAAGACAAACTGCCACAAAAATTAACAGCAAAGAACTAATATTCTATTTGTTCTATGATCCTGTATGGCACCTTATTAGCTTTGACCCAACCTCACAAAATTCACAGAGCATGAGGTACAAGATTTATCAGTTGCTACCTTCTCAGAAGACTTAAATTAAGAGAAAATTTTAAATAGATTTTGAGTTGACAACTGTCCTTAGAAATTTCACATAATTTTTAGCACTAAGAAAGAAGTAGATGTTTCTCCCTGATAATCTGCTTTCTCTTATACCACATTTCCTTAGAAGAATTAGAAGTAGCAGCCCCATGGTTCATCTTTCCCTCTGATTTCCAAACCATGAGAGACTATGGACTCTGGGGGAACAAACTGAGGGTTTTGGAGATGGGGAGAGTAAGGGGATGGGTTAGCCTGGTGATGGGTATTAAGGAGGGCACGTACTGCATGGAGCACTGGGTGTTATGCAAACAATGAATCATGGAACACTACATCAAAACCTAATGATGTACTGTATGGTGACTCACATAGCATAAACAAATAAATACATACATACATACAAAAAGAAAAAGTAGCAGCCTCTGCTGTCCCCCCAAGGTAAGCGTGGCTGCCAACATAAAGAGAATTTGCTGTTCACTTTCTCCCTTCATTTAGAGACGTACATTTGGTTAAACCTGGCTCTCTCACACTAATTTAATACATTCCTATGAACTATGTATACACAGTACAATATATTTGGGTCTATATAATAACCAAAATCTTTGTAACATATTAAGTAGTAGAAAATAGTTTGCTGGAAATAAAGTTCAGGTTAGGATTTTGCTGAAGTCCAAAGGAAATACTTCATCTACAAGCAGTAATTTCTCATTTAAAAACAGCCTTTACTGGGGCACCTGGCTGGCTCACTTGGTGGAGCACGCAACTCCTGATGTCAGGGTTGTGAGTCTGAGTCCCTTGTTGGGTACAAAGAGTACTTAAAAATAAAATCTTTAAAAAAGAAAAAAAAAAAAACTTTTACTGAAGACCTGGTGTTCAAATACTTTCTTAGCTTCACTTATAAAAGGATTTTAGAGGTTGTGTATGTTGGTCTAATTGTAATCCTAATAATTACTTTATACCCAATAATTATATGTTATTATACAAAGACTGTAAAATCAAAATACAGGTTGTCCCAAACTTGAGCATCTGATTCTCCTATTACTCAAGCCAGACACCATTATATATTGACATCCCTAACCAACACCCACTTCGCAGAATGTATCAATGCCTTGTGATGATTTTGAGTACCTGCCAGCAGCTGTATGCTAGCAAGAGTTTAGGATCAAATTTGGCATTTTGAGGAGTCTTTCATGGCACTAACAAGAAAAAAGAGGTAATAAAGTAACCCAGAATCTCAAGTAAGCATGGGCTGTAGGTCCCACAGAAATACTGTTGAGTAGTATTAAATTAACTAGAAAACCCAATAATTCACATAAATAATTCTACATATTGAAAGGTGTGTTGAAACCATGTGGGGGAGGGGTGGGGAGTCTGCTGAAGAATGACCAGAAGGGACCAGAAGTGACTAGACCACACACTTACCTCCACTGCTGACTGCCCACTCTCCAACAAACAGGTGTCAGTTTCTAGTACTTACTTACCCTATCTCCCAAGGCCCCAGGAAAGGGAGAGAGAAGAAACCATGGAAAGGGCGGGGATGCACCCCTGCCAGAATGGGTGTCCGACATGGGGACATGGGGAGAGAGGGGACATGGGGGTGAGGGGATGGGGCCTGTGGGAAGAGGGGACAGGGCCTGGGGGAAGGGCTATACAAGAGAAAGCAACAGCTGGCAACAGCTGTTTGGAGCTTGAACTTACATCTTAAGCAAGAGGTGCTTCTGAGTAGCTTTTCACGATTTTTAATGATGACAATAATATTATTTCGGGAAGAGAAGCCTGCTATAACACTAATTAAAAATTTTACCATTTTCTAGACTTTCTAGGAATGTAGATCATTCCCCAAAAAGCCCCCCAATAACACATCTAAATGTAGTTTGACTACTATACCTGACTTTTTAACTACATTTTTCATGAACAGAGATATGAAAATAAGTAGGACCTTGGTAATCCCTTGTCTATCCAGAGACCTAAAGTGCAATAATGCCTAAAGGCCAAAATTAGTCCCTCACTATAGAGCAGGTATGTTTGCTGGTGTTGGGTAGGCAAGATTACCACTTCCAAAACCACTGGATGAATATAAAAAGAGGTGGCAATTAAAAAAAAAAAAAAAACCAAAACAAAAAAAAAACAAACTTTACAAAGAAAACAATTGCTACATATGTCCCCAAACCAAGTGTAGAACTATAAAAACAAGGTATATTCTCCAACTGAGCTATCAATTAATAAATAGCCTAATCTAAGGGTAATTTTGTGATTCGGCAGCAGAAAGACAGGTCAATGCTTTCTGTTCCGACCTGGCCAATAACACTGTTTGGGGTTCAAAATAAAATAAACTATAACAGTGATATTTGCAAAAGAATGAATCTTCACAATAACAAAACCCAGATATAATGTTAATCTGAGTTTCAAAGGCAAATCAAATTTTTCAGGCAGATGCATTCAGAACAGTGGTGCTTCAGAAATTCTACTCCAAATGTGTTCGGTAATCATGTCTAAAACACTTACACCCTCTAACTGAATATGGGGATTGCTCTGCTCATATACTACTACAGAAAAATTCAGGAGGTAAAATATAAGGAACTAGACATGTCTAGAGGAAAAGAAAGCACAAACTTAAGAAAAAATTCAGAGATTTTGTGTTTAGGTAATAGCCGTTGAGCTTACGCATTTCTAGAATTACATACATTTTGGTTTATTGTCTATTCTTTGGTTGCTTATATGATCTCTAAAAAAATCATCTTTTTCTTGTATTTGACATCACTTATTTGCACAGCAACTACAACAGGACAAACCATACACATTGCTCTTACTCTACCAAAAGAGAAGGGAGTCTGATGTTTTTGCCATACTCTGGATTTGAAGGACATAAGAGGAGACTCTAGAAACACTGTAAGCAAAACTCTAACAATGACTGCAACAGACTGCAGTCTGGGAAGCTGAAGGTAAAGGACTGAGATGCCTAGATTTTGTGGATTTAGTACCATGTTCAATTACATAATTGAACATGTACTGTGGCTCTGAGTGGTTTCAAAATCACTTTATGAAAGAACTTATTGCAACCTCAGAGGAAAAAAGTTTAAAGGGGACATAAGAGACAGAGGATGTCCTTAACAGCAAGCAAGCACAAAAAGAGAAAACAAATGGTTACATTCCACTTTGAGGGAGTGGTTAAAAAATTTAGTAACAGTGTATCACTGATATTTACCAGGGAGCTCAGACATGATTTTGAAAAGTTTCCAAAGTGAAGCCACTGTACCCTTGGTTAAAAGCTGAAATCCAGAGAGCAGGTTCTAGAACCTAACTCACATCATTCAAATGCGAATCAAGGCAGAACGCTAGGCTTTTCTGACAGTTAAGCAACTTGTCCCCCCACACACTGGCACAATTCAGCACTTTACAGTCTCTGACTTAATCCTCATATCCAGTCTACATATTATTACATCCACTGTAAATCACACGTTCTAGAACTTCTCCCTTGCTGGTGGGATGTTAAATAATTAATGTTGGACCCACTGATGCCAAGGTTTATACTACTTTATAAGAAATTAATTGAAAAAGAAAAAAAAAGATAAGGCAGACGACATTTATTCTTTCAAAAATATTTACTGAACACCTACATACCAGACACATGGGACAAATTAATGAACAGCCATAATATATTTGCCCACAAAGAACTTACAGCCTAGCAGGGTGGGGAAAGAGACAATTCACAATCAATCAATTAACAAGTTAGGTAGTATTTTAGAACGTTAAGAGATGCTACAGAAAAAGAAAATAATGCAGAGCTCTGTAAGAGGGATACAGAGCTTAACATGCACTTACAAATGGGGCAGACCACACTGACAAAGTGATATTCTAGTGAAGTCTGGAAGGAGGTGAGGAAACTGGCCATGAATATACCTGGGGAGAAAATATTACAGGCAGAGGGAAAACCCAACACAAAGAACTCAAAGTGGGAATGAGTCTATTATATTGCTGGATCAACAAGGAGGTAAAGATGACTGGAATGGAGGGAAGGAGAGGGAGAAAAGTGGGGAAAAGGGCAGAGTTAGTGGTAGGCAGATTTGTATTGGGCTTTGTGAAGCTTTATGAGAAAACAGACTTTAATCTGAGTAAGGTGGAAAGCCACAGCACAGTTTTAATCTAACCTGACTCCTGTTTTAAAAAGATTATTCTGGTTATTATGCTGATAACATACTAAAAGGAAGCCAAGGAATGAAAAAAGAGGGGCCACTGTAATAATCCAGTCAGAGGTGCTGGAAACTTGGACAAGGGGGTGAGGAGTAGATAAAGGTGGGGAAAGGGGCAGAGATCCTGGATTTATGCAGACAACAGGACTGTGGATACATTTTGAAGATAAAGGAGCAGGATCTGCTGACAGCCTTGATGTGAAAAGAAGAGAATAAGGATGATTCCAAGGGTTTTAGTTGAATAACCTGAGAAATGAACCTACCACCCACCAAAATGGGCCAGGCTGGAGGAAGAGCAGGTTTGTAGAGAAAAATAAAAACTCAGCTTTAATCCTGTTAAAACTGAGGTATCTTTTATGTATTCAAGATTTCAAAAAAGTAGTTGACATGTGCTTCAGAAGTTTCAGAGCACTTTCTGGAAATACACATTTGGGAGTCTTATGCATGCTTTTTTATTAAAGTCTTATAACTGTTTGTGACAAGAGTCCTACAGGAACTGAGCCCGCATTCCAAATTAATAGGCTGGTGAGAAAAAAACAATGCAAATTTTAAAAAATGACTGAAAAGTGAAACCAGTGGCCTAGTAGCATAGAAGGAAAAGCAGCAGCATGTGGTGTCCTTGAAATCAAGTGATCTATGTAAAAAAAGAGAACGACCAATTATATCAATGCTGCCAATAGGTGAAGATGAGAAACGAAGGTTTAGCAACTTGGAATCTCTTTAGAAAATGTCCTAGTGACGGTATGGATTGAATATGATGTTATCATTTCAATTTGCATATGAACTGAATGTTTTTCTAAAGAATTACCCATAAGAAAGGATTTACTACAATTTAATATTTGGGACTCAAATCAGTTGATCTGTTAAGAAATACTGTTAAGAAAGTGATAATCTATAAATTCTATCAGTAATTTGTCAGTAATTGAATAATTGAATCAGTAATTCGATTCCTATCATTTAACAAAACAGAACAAAAAAACCTCTAGGTAAATTGCAAATAAAATATAGATTTTGTCCTGGTGAAGAATTATGACAAACCAAAAGCCACTATCACACTATTGTTTTTCCTATTAAATAAAGAACAACACAAGTTTGCACATTACCACCAATACTATTTGGTAATGTTCCAGAATCATTTTATCACGTTCTAGGAATGTTAGCATTAGTGCAGCATGCCATAAAACCAAAATAAAAAGTATAATTATTAGAAAGAAGTAGAAACAAGTGTCATTATTGGCAACTGATTATATAACTAGGAAACCCAAGAGAATAAACTGCTCTTAGAGTAAAAGCTCTTAGAGTAAAAGCCAGCTATAAAATAAATATACAAAAATCAACGACTATCTTATACAAGCAGTAGCCAATTTGAAGAACCCATCACAACAGCAACAAAAACATAAATACCAAAGAAGAACCCTAACAAGACATGTTAGGATGTAAATGAAACAAAACAAAACAAAAAAACAAAACCTCTTCTAGGAGAGCTAGAAGGTCTAGATAAACTTCTAAGTCTCTTAAGAGAGACAGTGACTACATGTAGATGACAGTCCTTGCCAAAGAACAAGAATACTCATTACTGTAGTGGAAAACTGCAACAAAACCAGGAAAGGGGAAAGCAGATAAGACAAGCAGCAACTTAGCCCACCTAAAAGAATGAAATGCTACACCTTAAGCGAGGAAAACTGAGAAGTACTCCAGTTTACTCACAAATAAAATAAGGTTAGTAAAAGCTGTTTATGGAGCCCTACATCCCAGGATGCCCTTCCAAGTTAACTTGCTGCAAAGGTCTGGCTGACAGTCCCAGAGCTCAGTAAGACTGGAGACTGATTCATAGGAGAGTAGATACATCAGTTACGTCTCTGGGCTGTGAGAGCCCAGGAACCTTCCCCCAAAGTGACTCTATACAAAGAGAATGCTGAGACTCCTGCCAGATGCCTCCAGGAACCTGGCAGCTAGATCCTTTCCACAGCTCAGGATGCTGGAAGACCACACTCTCTGAGCAGCCCAAGAGGAAAGACCCTACAAAAGGCCCCAGTGAACAATTCCGAAGAAACAGTGAACAGTCAAAAGGCTGCCACTGGGGAGGGAGACTCAGGGGAATGGGGGAGAGGTAGAGGAGAGAGGGGCAAGGAACCATTTATTTTACAGTAAGCCTTTCAGTACTCTTAGAATTAAACTATGTGCAAGTATTAGTTTAAGGATAATAAAATAATTATCTTTATCTGCAAGGACAGATGAATGTAATTGTTTTTCTAAGGAGTATCCTGACTTGCTCTACCAGGTATTTCTACATATTCTAAATCTACAATTTAAAAGACTTGGCATTAAGTTTAGAGATCAACACATAGTTGAGTAAGACCTAAAACAGAAGCAAACCCAAGCTAGCCAATATCTTAATATGTAATAAAGGAAAGACCACAACCAACAAGGAAAGGATGGACTATTTAACAAATGCTGTTGGTGGAACTGACCAGCTGGTGAGGAGATGGTGTAAGACAATTCACATCCATACATTAATACAGAATTAAATGTAAAAATCTAATATATTTCCAAAAATTTTGTTATATTTACCTCACCTCTACACTTTTCAAACATAAATGTTTACAAGGAAAAATCATAAAGGACAAGATAGAGCTTGACTACATAAAACTATTTTGCTGATGAAATTAAAATTGCCAATTTTAAAATATTCAGACAAATAAGGCACAAGTGGAAGCATGCCATTTCATGAACAGTTTATTTCTGATAATGTGATTTTAATTTTAATCTGAGGGGGTAATTCTCTAAATGTCTCCAACAGGGACAATTTCTTTTTATTTCAAAATGTTTAGAAGCCATAAAACCAACAGATTCTCTCAAATGTAGGTGCTTTGAAGGCCTCAATTTTGAAACGTGATGAAAAAAGGAAAGAGTAGGTGAGAGTTTATGATCTTAGCAGCAAAGCATTACTGTTGAACTACAAGGTACATCAAATGAGAAAGATTTCCATCATTATTTTGAGTAAGATGGGGGAAAAATGATCTTTTCAGAATTTGCTTGATAGTCCAGTTAATGGATATCTAATTAGCACCTAAGACAGGAGATAGTTGCAGGAGAAAACCTCTTCAACTCCCAAAGCATGCTCAGAAACACTGGTCTACTAAAAACATTTTGGAATTGATGGACTGAATTCTGATTATTATTTACACAGTAAAGTTTGAAAGGTTTCAAAAAGCAAAAGCCTAAGACATGTAAATGACAGATTTCTGTACTACTTTGTTCAGAGCAGTTTCAACAGTTCCTTGAAATCCAAACAGGGATTAGAATACCTGTTTTGAGCCTAAAAGAGTGAACATTTTCAAAAATTATCTTTGGATGTATGTATGTTGGGAAGGAAAGAGTGGGCAAATTTGTAGATTAAAAAAAAAAACCTTTCTTTTATTAAAGTATAATACTACAAGTCATTTAACTTTTTGGAAAGAATCACAGCAACGCACTTTCTAAGAACAAAACAAGTTAAGGCTGATGATGACTTCTTTCTTCTTTTTTGGCCACAATTTACCGGAAGATTTTTTGACTGTAGGATTGTAGTTCACTTTTAAAATTTCTGAAATACCTTAGGACTTTGGAGAAATTAAATATACAATATTTAGGCTTCTGTGCCCCCAAAAGACAACTGTTTAAAAAAAAAAACAACAGTCTCCACTACATTTTAGAACTTTGTTAAACAAGTTCTCTGCGCAAAGACTTGGATAATGAATATTCCTCATAGCTGCGAGCTGTATCACCCCATACAACAGCATTAATAATTCTGTAATCACTTAGAAAGAAAAACTGGAACTGTATGAGCTCACCCTTACCTGAGCGGAGGCCAAGAACTGAAAAGGGTGATTCAAATTCTTCGGAAAAGGAAGAGTCCTATTCTGAAACCCAAAGGTAGGAGGACCCGCCCACTTCCCCTGGAGGACTCGTTGCTATAGGAACCAGCAGTAACCCTTCAGAGCCAGTACAGTCTGGGGGAGGGGGGATTCTCCCAGAGGTTGGGGGATGGTTAAAAGAAGGGAACGGGGAGAGGGTAAAGAAGGGGGGGCGTTGAGAGGTTAAAAGACAATGCAAATCCTTGAGGCTGTGGCAGGGGTCAGAGAAGGAGGGCTGCGTTAACCCCAAAGGAAATTCAAATCATCAGTGAGAACAATGACCTGGACGCTGGAGGTACAGTATAGTTAAAACTTAAGTTTGAACCATTAGACACTTCCCTCCCTACCCGGTGGGAAACAAAATACCCTTTGTCAGTTCCTGTCTCTGGAAATTGAAGCTAGACTTTTATCTCAACTACAAACAGAATGCTACTTCGTAAAATTGAAATCTTGACTTTCTTTTTATTAAACCAGAGTTTCCCAAACTCTGTTGCAAATTAGAAACACCTAGGGATCTTTAAAATATACATTGTTTTAATTTGTCTGGGGTGCTATTTAAGCTGAAGAGTTTTAAAACTCTCCAGTGATTCTCTTCTGCGGCCAATTTTGAAAACTACTATAGTCCGTGATTTGGCGAGGTGGTAGAATGTTTAAAAAAAAAAAGAAAAAAGGCGGCACAATTATCTCCCTTTGTCTTTTTAAGGCTAATAATAGAATTAGCTGGCTTTCTCCAAACACACACAGGACAATAGGTTTCTTGACAAACAGGAATCCCCAGCATGCTCTAACAGTACTTTCTTTGAGATAAAAAGATTAGGTGGTATAACCTTTTTCTTCCCAAGATAACAAACATCCTTCCAACCCAAACACTAAACTTTTACACCGATTTTTTGAGCGAATGTGCCACGAATGCCTCTCAGAACTTGGAAGGACGAGTTCCAGCACCAGAAGGAAATAGAACCCCCGTAAGATCACCAACATTCGACGAGGTTCTGAGGCGACCAGGTCTGGGAAAGGCCGGGATGTACGTCCCTGGAGCCCCCAATGCGGCCCCGCTGGCAGCGCCTCAATAAAGTTACTCAGGGAAGTTTGCTCTGGTTTCCAACCATGCGCCTCGCCGACCCAGGGGCGCGGCCCCCGCCACCTGCTCGGCGCCAATGCTCCCCAGCCGCGCCCCCTCCCTGGACCTCCGCCACCTCCGCGGGTCGCGCACTCTGCGGGCGGCCGTGTGGTCAGCAGGAGCCCGGGGGGGCTCGCTTCGCCCCTCCCCGGCGCCCCATGGCTGCAGCTGGCCCTGCCCCTCGGGCCACGGCGCCGGGACCCCCCACGCGGGCCCCGCACCGTCCAGCCTGGAACCCCTCGGGAAGCCCGCTTGTGCAGCCAGCGTCTCTCCAGCCTAGGCTGGGGATCCCGGCGCCCCCACAACCCCCGGCTGGGTGCCTGCCCCGCAGCCCCGTCCCGGCCCAGAAGCGCTCCGCACCTTCGGCCCGGGGTCGGGAGCGCGCCCCTGGCCGGGCGGTCCAGTGCTGCGCACGCGCGGAGGCGCCCGCCCGCTCACCCGCGGCGCCCTCCACTCACCGTCCGCGCTCTTCGTCACCTCCGGCGTAGCCGCCGCCTGCGCTACTCGCCGCTCGACGCCCCGGCCCGGTGCCCACTCCTCAGGCCCCGGCCGGGGGACTCGGGGATCCAGCGCCCGGCGGGCTTTGGCGGGCACCCGCACGCAGGACACGCTCCGCGGGGCCGCGCGCGCGCGCGCCCGAGCGCCGGGAGGGGGCGGGGCCAAGCAGGCCGCGCGCCCGGAGGCAGCCCTGGATAAGGGGCATGCGCAGTGCCTGTCCTTTCCTAGGGTCCAGTTGCGAAGAGGGCGGTGACCCTGGAACTGGGAATGGGATCGAAGTGGAAGAGGGGTAGGATTCCTCCTCCAGGAGAGGCAAGTTCACCCTTGTCCCATAGACTGCAGGTTTTTTTCTCTGGTTCCTTCAAGTAATGTGTTCAGCATTTATTGAGCACCTACTTTTGCAGAGCTTTTGTTCAGGATACAGGGCATTCTTCGATAATGGGGAACCATTGGCTTGAAATTCCTTTTTCCTGCACTGATTGTGTCCTTCTCTTTGAACAGATACTACACTCTTAAGTGGTTTGGGGAAGGAGAGTTGCTGCTGGGTTGGGGTGATGCCGAAAACTTCATTGAGAAGCCTGGAAGAATAAGAACTGGCGTCAGAAGTTTACCTAGAGAGAAAGGTGAACACAAGGGAATTAAGTTGCAAAAAAATACACACACACACACACACACACACACACACACACACACACACCCCCACGGAGACAAGTTTAACCAGAGTGTATTGTTCATAATGAAGGGCAAATAGAATGGCTGAAAGGGCACTTGAAACTCATCTGGAAATTATTTTTAATGCTTGACCTCAAACTTACCTTTTTTCAGTGGGTGATTGAAAAATGCTAAAGATGGTGGGGAGAGAAGAGGTGAGGTCTGATTAAATGCAGAATTTAGAAGTACAAAGACTAGAGACGTACAATGTGTATATTAGTAGGGAGTGGTAGGGTTCTAATTCCAGTGTTGGCACCAGGCATAGAAAGCATGGAGTAGTTTTCAAAGATTGTGAAGGACAGGAGAATTCCTAAGCTTTTGTCACTGCCTTTTTGCATATACAGGGCAGTTTATTAAAGATACCAACTTCATTAGATTAGATCATCATCCTTGGTAAGTATTTATTAGTGGATAAATTAGACTTCTAAAATACATAGCTGCAGTCACTAAATGTTCCTTCTAACTGGAATTGGGCCCTGGTTGGGCCCTTACTTGCCCACAATTGAAAAAACTTAAATTTGAGAGACTGTGTGTGTGTTTGTGTGTAGACACATGGGCTTTGGGAAACAAAAACCCCCTTTCTAAAGCCCAAATATTCTGTAACAAACTGTCTGATATTGTTCAAATGACTAATATCTCTGAGTCTTACTGTGCTCATCTGCAGAATGGAATCATGATGGTTAATTTTAATGTGTCAATTTGGCTATGCTACAGCCCTGAGATATTTCATCAGACATGTCCTAGATGTTTCCAAGAAGGTATTTTTTCAAAGTAAGGAAAACATTTCAGTCAGTGACCTTTGAGTGAAGTATATTGTCCTCCATAATGTAAGTAGGCATCATACAATCAGTTGAAGGCCCTAATAGAAAAGTACTGACATCCCCTGAGTAAGAAGGAATTCTGCCAACAGACTGCCCTTCTTCCTTTGGGTCTCCACCGAGCCAGCCAACCCTCCAGATTTTGGACTTGCCAGCCTCCACAATCATGTGAGTCAGTTCCTTGAAATAAGTCTCTCAGTTCTCTCTCTTTTGATAGGTAGGTAGGTAGGTAGACAGACAAATGGTTCTGTTTTTCTGGAGGGCCCTGACTAGTATACTTTGCAAGTTTATGAAAATTACATAAGTCAATTACCATCTGAATCTGAAACATGGAGATTCTAATCTTTAACGTGAGAGGTTATGAAAAATTAAACGAAAGTAGGTAAACATGCAGCATATGTTAGGGTCTGAATTAGTGGCAACTACTGTTGCTTGTGAATGAATAGCAAAGGCAAAACCGAAAGAGGAGAAAAGATGGTATTGGCACTGAAAAGCATTTTCTCAGTTCACTGAGTAATAATATTAAATGTAATAAACAAATGTAAGAAGTGACAGAAAATTTTGATCCTCCTAACTCAGACATGCTAAAAGGTGATACATATGAATATTTTAATTATTTGCAAATAAACGCCAAATGAGCTATTAAGTAAAGATAGACTTTAGGTGTACTTTTACTTTATTTGAAAGAGGGAGAGCGCCCGTGCATCTGCATGCACGTGCGCACACACGCACAAGTAGGGGAGGGAGGGGAAGCCGAAGAGAGAAAATCTTAAGCGGGCTCCCTGTCCAGCTCAGAGCCCAACCCAGGCTCAGTCTCTGGACCCTGAGATTGTGACCTGGGCCGAAATCAAGAGTCAGATGCTTCACTCACTGCACCACCCAGGCACCCCTTAGCTGTACTTTTTAAAACACCAAACATGCAAAGCAGAGATATGAATTGACATCTGAACTTTTTATTCCAATTCAAGCCTCAGTTCGGTTCACTCTACTTGCTACTTGGGAGGGAGAAACCAAAGAGGAGGTTACTTTTGAGATAATTCCCAGTCTCAGAGTAGGTACATGATAAAGAACTCAGTATATTTATTGAATCCTTCTGGGGCAGGCCCGTAGCTACTGGGAGCAGGCAAAAAATGGATAAAATATTCCATTTAATCTACAAATATCGCCACTTACTATGTACGAGGCAACATCCCTACCCTCGGAATTTATCAAAGAGCCTAGGAAAAAATGAATAATCATAACTGTAATTTGAGGTAGGGTGTGGCGAGTTCCTTTGGAAGGATGTGAATGATTGGGCCAATTACATTTTGTTCAGGAACTTGATGCTGGGGACTCACTCTCCTAAACCTGTCTCCATTGTGGCCCCCAACTTTGCATAGTTTGGAATGGTACGAGCCAAAGGGGTAGAGAAGCAGGCATCTTTTAAAACTGTTTTGAGCAAAGCTGATAAATATCAAATAAAATAACATTCCACTGACTCACTTCTGAGCTACTGGAAAAAGTCGGCAGGGTAGGGGAAACATTTACCATTCATTCAGATGTAAAAGCTCCAGTTTTTTTTATTTTCTCTTTATTATCAAGCCTGTTATCTTTAAAGGAGAATGTAACTTTAGAGTTTAAAAAAAAAAAAAAGGCTGAGATAAATTTTCCCTGACCTAATGGAGATTTATTAGGAAAATACATAAAAACCAAAATGAAAATAACAAAAGGTGGGGGTTTGGGTTTATAAAAAGACAAGGAATGATTGAGTTGGAAACCATTACACAGGTGGACAAAGATGACCGTCATGTTTGTCCTGTAACCAGTGCTGTCATAACGTACCCTCCTTTTCCCTTTTGGCTGAGAACAAAATATTCCACCATGGGTGACAGTGAACCAAAGCCAGCATTTACAAAAGCAAGTGATTTGGGGGAAATAACCTAGCATTTTAGTAACTGTTAATACTCAGGATATTTTATTTTGAGAATTTGTGAATATATTCATTTCAGGAACTTTGCCATGGTGAATGGGAAATAAATTAATCTGGGATTAAAGAAAACCCTATAGTAGAAAAGGAAGAGTTTTAATAAAAATCAAAAGGAATGGCCTCCAGCCATGGATGTTAATTGTCATCTGATGAATAATAATGATAATAGGAGATGTGAAATAAGTTAAAATACACCCTGGGCCAGATTTTTTTTTTTTTTTTTTTTTTCAATTACAAACCCTGGAATGTTGCCTTGAAAATTTAACCAGTGTGCTAGCATTAAATGGTTTAAAATTAGACTTAAAACACAATTAGCTCTACACTATTCATATGTAGAGTCTCCATGATTTTTTTAGTAATGCTATTCAAATGAATTCAGTTTACTCAGTATCACAAGTAGAATGTTGATCACCCAGTGGAGAGAATGACAATATAAATGTTTCTTTCTATAAGTATGTTTGATCATGAAAAATCAAAATTTAATAACATGGCACAATATTGGTTATTCTTTACAGGCTTTACCTCCTTCTAATATTTTACCCACAGACAAAATGTGATTGATTGACACAACTTTCCAATTAGCTGACTTTTGCAAATTTTAATTATACCTTTATTATTGGATATTAAACTTTATATCAGAGTGACATTTAAAATATCAAATTAAGTATAATCATAAAAATTAAATGCATATAAATTGTTTTGTGTAAGCAATGTATAAAAACAGTATGACAAATCCAGTATTGGGTTACAGAGGGGTTTTTTCCTTTAAAAATGAACCTCTAACAGAGCATTATATCCAGTTTTAAAGGAAGTAAACACATACATTAAGCAAGGTTTTGTTAAGTCATATGAATATTAAAATAATTATTTCTATACCTTATATTCTACTTTAGTGGGACAGCCTAGGTCTCAGTGGCAATTCTGTATATGTTGTTTGGATTTTTTACATTGTGTTTATTTAGTGAATGTCCTCATAGAGAAACCACCTCTGACAACCGGGTCTTAAAACTTTTCTATGATGCCTACGTTTATTTGATATGTTTAACTCTTGTATCCAGTATCCTATTGCAAGTATAAGAGCTAACGCACATTCATGACAAGTATTTCCCATCTTGTTTTCTATTCCAGCAATTACTGACCATCCGCATCTAATATATTGGGTACATCTAATTTTTTTCAGTGACAAACCACTCTAAGACTTACTGGCTTTAAAACAGCAACCTTTGTTTTTTCCATCAAGTCTGCCGGTCTGTCTGGGCTGTTCTGTGTCTGGGCCAGGCTTGGCTAATCTTGTCCGCGCTCTCTCAAGCATCCACATTTAGTGGATGGGGTGCCTGAGGCTGGTTGGTCTAGGATGGTCTCAGCTAGAACAGATTTTCAAGCCTCTGATTGTATCAAGTTGGCATTGTTTTATTGGCCAGAGCAAGCCACCTGGGCAAGCCCAGAGTCAGTGCAGGAGGGCACTCCCGAAGGATGTGGTTACAGACATTAGTGCATTCAGTCTGCCATGTTTCGTGTTTTGTTTGATTAGTCCTATCATATTTTATTCTCTTCATTTCCAGTTCTTACTCTACAATGATTTTTTTAATCTATCTTGGCTGCGGGGTTGAATATTTCTACCTGTTGTAAATGAAATCTTTCTTTCTCTAAGTTTTATTAGCATCTGTCTTTTAGAACTTTTCTTTGTGGTTTAGTCATTTTTACACTTTTTTGAAAACTCTTTTTTAAATTTGATTGTATGGATAAATAATGTAAATAAATAGGATGTTTGATCAATTAATCAGTAAACAGATACAATGTGTTTAAAAGACTATACATTATCTTGAGTTCAAAAAAGTTTTTTTTTCCCAAAAAAGGTTTTAAATGCTCTATATTTTGTCTAAATTCTCAACCAGATTTCAGAAAGATTAAATAAGTAAAAATGTTCATATGCATATAATATTGGTAAATACTTCCTGCTTGTCCAGTACCCATTTAACATTTGTACTTAACACGAGCATTATCCACTGCATTTCTTTACAATGGATACCTTAATTTATCACGTAAAACCATTCCCCAGTTCATCATATAAAACCATTTCTGGTTCAATTTTGAGGAAAATATGCTGAAGGGTTATATATGGAGAGATTCATAAACACAGACATGAGATAAAAGCCATCATTTTTCATCAATTGGGTATATGACTAAGCTATGTTTTAAGAACTAGAACAACTATGTTTCCATCTCTGGGGTTACTTCTTTGGTGGAGATTCAAAGTCCTATGGAAACCTTTTTTCTTTTTCCCTGTAAACAGGCATTATAAATTATTTGTTACTGGATTATAACCTTATAAGAGTAAATTACAGTTCATAGAGCTTTGAATTGCCATGCAACATTTTGTGCCTACATGAGTAAATGACAAAAAATAGCCTAAGAAAACACCACATACTTATGTTGTGCTGTTTGCCCTTTTGAAAACGGTTATTACTGTGTAACTCCTCATAAAGCTGGAGAACGTATACTTCCTAATAAAGTAACTTGGACCAGGGGAGGCCTTATAGATTCTGATTCTCCCAAGGTTAGTTTTGTGGATTTGGAATATTCTGGAACTTAATATGACAGCATAAAACTGTATCTCACCCACCCCCCCCACCCACCCCCGCTCTGATTTTCCTTAGAACCAAACCTCCAAACAGGATTCAAGTGCAAGTAGTTTATTTGGAGGTGATCCAAGGAAACGCTGGTGGTGAAGTGGGAAAGTAAAAACAATGAAGGGGAAGCAGCCAAGTTACAGGCTGGAGTTCAATCATGCAAGGAAAACTCTGGGACCCAGCACAGAGCTCATGCCTCAGGGATATTCCAGTCAAGAGTCCAGGGAGCTGGGATCATTATCCACTAACTACCATTCATCAAGGGACACGAGAGCTGGAATCATTACCCACCCATCCAGTCTATCCAAGATGGAGGGCTGCTCCCAGGGAAACTATTCCCTACACTTTGATTTACCCTTGCTTATAAACTAAAGGTGTTTCTGTGGCCAGAAAAAAAGTAAAAAACTATCAGTTGCTGGCAGTTGTAAGCCAGGCATCTTGAACCAGTACATGTAAGGAAATAAGACCTGGGTAGCACCAGTATGCACCAGGTACAGAGGGACACAAAGTTGCATCATACAGTCCCTTCCCAGGCAGACCTGAATTTTATCTTCATTTCCTTTAATACCTCTTTCCCCATGTTTTCTATTTTCTTGTCCTCTCTGATACTCTCAGAATTCAATTCTCTCAATAAAGTTATGTTCTAAAGATACACATACTAAGGGATCCTGGGCGGCCCAGTCAGTTGAGCATCTGATTCTTGGTTTTGGCTCAGGTCATGATCTTGGGATCCTGAGAGGGAGCCCCAGGCCACTGGGCTCTGCCCTCAGTGGGGAGTCTGCTAGAGAGTCTCTCCTTCTTCCTCTTAAGTAAATAAATAGACCTTAAAAAAAAAAAAATCTGTATACCAGACGGTGACCCACTATGCCGATGGGACAACGTGGGTTTCCCAAACTACCAGGCTATTTACACACCCTTGGTGCAGGGCACTTTACTTCTAGACTGTTTCTAGAAAGGTTGGAAGAACTTGTACAAAGGTTTAGGCATCTTGGAGAAGACCGGAAGACTACAGTGTAGCTGATATCCATCAGAAGCACACTGGAGGAAAATTTGCCCCCCACTTCCGTCCTTGAAGATATTTGGCAGTGGCTGGAGATGTTTTCATTTGTCACCGATGTGGGGGAGGGAGGGAACTGTTCGCATCAGGTGGTTAGAGGTCAGGGATGCTGCTAAACATCTTACCACGTACAGAACAATACCCTTCCACCCCACAAAGAATTAGCCATCCTAAAACTTCGGTTATGACCCCGTTCAGATATTCTGATCTAGAGAAGCAACATCAGTGGGAAAAGAAGCTATAGGTCATGCCTTCCAATTTCCTTTACTAATCTTTACTCCCAAGTTTTACACTGACCAAGTTTCCATTGATTTCTAAAGGTGTTGCTAAGCATGTTGGGAGGCATAGAAAGGAAGCTCATTTTGTTTTGTGAAACTTTACTAAACTGAATAAGGGAGTAGCAATCTGACCTTCTAAAATGTTGCCAGATGCTGAGTGCAGGATTGAAATGCTAAATCCAGAGAACCAACTATTACTCATTAGTAGGGCTGTGGCAAAAAGGGCAGTTTTCTTTTGACAAACCAAGTCATGAAGGACAGAAGGATACTGACACTCAGTGATTAATTTCTGGAAATGTAGTTGAACGAATCAAATTATGTATCATTTGATGCCATTAAATTTGAGTTCCTGCATTATACGTGGACCTTTCGCTTTTCAAACATTCTCAGTGTGTTAAATTGAATGTGCCATTTACAAGCTATCATGTAATTTTCTGTTTTCTGAAACAAAAGCAACAATCTGGGTACATTAAAGACCATTATATAATTGACAAACCTGCTTTTTAAAACTTGATCCAAAACACTTAAAATTACTATCATTTGTCAAAGGGAGTTATTCTTTAACAGTGTAAAATCATTTAAAAATTAGAATTAAAACCTCGTTTTGCTTTGTTCCAACAAGAATATCTTCCATGCGTACACAGTTTCACCATTTACAAAGTTTCTTTTCATGCCCACTAACTCACTTGATTTTTAAATCAACCTTATGAACAGAACAGATACCTTACCCCCGCTTTTAAAAGGAGGAAGCTAAAACTCAGAGATGGTAATTTACTGATTCAGCTATGAAGACCGTTTTGACTATTTGTAAACAAACAAAACTGAATTTTTATCACATCATGTTACTTTGACTCGATGCTTAATATCAAGATTTAAAATTTTTATCAAACTAGTACATGTAACAAGGCATACAAATCATTAGTACGAAGCTAAGGAAATTTTCCCAACTTCAAAATATCCATGTAACCATCCGAAAGGCCTACTTCAGACGTCTTATGGACACTACTGCCCATTTACCCCAGGATGACACTATCCTTTGTTTTAACACCATTCGTTTATTTTGCCTTTTTGAACTTTACATAAGCAGAATCATATGGTATATATCTTTTGTGTCTTCTTTCGCTCAATATTAAGTTTGTGAGCTCCATCCAGATTATGAACTATGGTGTTAGATTGTTCGTCCTTATCATTGTATTGTATCCTGTGTATGAATATTTCAAAAATGTAATCATCCATGATCGTTGATGGGCATTTGGTCACGTCTACTTTTTTCCTGTTAGAAGCAGTGGTACTGTGAATTTCTTATAGACGTCTTTTGATGAACATAGGTACATGCTTCTATTGAACTTGCACCTACATGGAGGATTGCTGGGTCAGAGGATTTGTATATATTCAACTCTGGTACACATCACCCAACAGTGGTTGTACAAATTTATACTCCCACCAGCATCGTTTGAGAGTTCTTGTCATTTCATAATCTTGCCAAACGTCACATTATCTTTTTCATCATATTCATTCCTTTAGGTGCAGTATGATCATGGAGATATGAATAGTTGGAACCTGAGCCTCTTGTTATCACTAGCCTGTAGGTTAAATGCTGATTTTATTTTATTTATTATTTTTAAAAGATGTTATTTATTTATTTGACAGAGAGAGAGACAGCAAGAGAGGGAACACAAGCAGGGGGAGTGGGAGAGGGAGAAGCAGGCTTCCCGCCGAGCAGGAAGCCCGATGTGGGGCTCAATCCCAGGACCTGGAATCATGACCTGAGCCGGAAGCAGACGCCTGACGACTGAGCCACCCAGGCACCCCTAAACACTGATCTTAACACTGAAATATGCTTTGTTGTCCCTTGTCCCCAACTACATAAACGCAGGGCTCAGAGGGACTTTCTTCTGGATTTTGTCTCTGACCATTCATTAGTGTTTGGTGTCCAAGAGGTGTGTCGTGGGTGGTTCAATCGGTACCACAGATGCCAAGCCTTTTTAGTAAGTACTATGTCTCTACTAAGAGGGATTTTGCCCAGTACTTAAGACGCTATCAAAATCCAGGGTGACTGAAGATCATCTGCTGTGTTTCATTGAGTTCTCCCTACACAAGAGTCCGAGTCTGTGTTCCACCATAAAAGTCTTCATTATCTGGGCTTCAAAGCAATGCCTTTGCTTCCACTTCTATCCCCTCCTTTTTTTTTTTTTTTAAGATTTTTATTTATTTATTTATTTATTTGACAGAGAGATCGCAAGTAGGCAGAGAGCAGGCAGACAAGAGAGAAGGAAGCAGGCTCCCCGCTGAGCAGAGAGCCCGACGCGGGGCTCGATCCCAGGACCCTGGGATCATGACCCGAGCCAAAGGCAGAGGCTTTAACCCACTGAGCCACCCAGGCGCCCCAATCCCCTCCTTGATCCAACTGGCTAAATCCCACCCAAATCCCATATTCCAGCTCATGTCTCATGACCTTCCTCTCGCTCTCTAGAGCCATTATACTTGATTGCCAGAGAGAGCTTGGAAAAAAACATCCCCCGCTGACCTCTATCTATCCCTTCATCCGTCCCATTTCTGACCCAGAAACTAACATAGACAATTTCCCTGCAACATACCCCCGGCTCCCATGAGTGGGTACCCTCATGTAACAGTTCACCAGTCACAACTGGTCTTCAAATCGCAGTTTACCTTAGCATGGGATAATGTGCTATGAAAATATTTCCTCTTGGGGCACCTGGATGGCATTGTTGGTTAAGCATTCTACTCTTGGTTTCAGCTCAGGTCGTGACCTCAGGATCCTGAGACTGAGCGCTGCATTGGGCTCCATGTTCAGTGCAGAGTCTGCTTGAGATTCTTTCTGTCTCTCCATCTCCTGCTTGTGTTCTTTCTCTCTCTCTCTAAAATAAATCTTACAAAAATATTTTTTCTCATTAAAAATGACTTTTTCTACTAGGAAGCATACTTTGGAGGTCATAAAATATGAGCCATTCATGACATAAAGAAATATATCTAAACTCACCAATAAATCACAGAACTACTCAGGGTGGATAATACCTAGGAAATGAAGAGAATTCTGGACTCCTTATATGGGATATGTTCAACCTTCAAATACCTAGGCCCCTAATGTCTTTTAGGGCTGCCAATATCTGCAAAGGGTGACTACAGTAACAATATTTTGCTCATTATTTTATCTAGTGCTAGTTTTTATTAATTGCATGAATTATCACAATAATGCTTTATACAAAACCACCTCCAAATTCAGTGACTTAGAACAATAAGCATATAGTTAGTTCATGAGTCTGAGGGTTGCAGTTTAGTCTGGGCTAAGCTGGCGTCCACTCATGTGCCTAACCCGTTAGCTGAAAATGTAGCCATGTTTTTGGATGACTGAAGTGACTGTTTGCTCCTCTAGGTGTTTTTCCTCCTTCCTCTGGGACCAACAGGCTAGCCTAGGCAGGTGCTTTCCATGGAGATGGCAGAGGGGACGATCAAGAAAGCCCAATTATTCATGCATTTTTCAAGTCCTGACCAGGATTATGCTTGCTGACATTCCATTGGCCAAAGCAACTCTGGCTAGAGCCAGAGTCTGTATGGAAGGTACTGCAAAGTTTCATAGCTGAACACTTGGGTACAGGAAAGAGTGAGGAACTGAGCTGTTTGCAGTCTGTCACACAGAGTATACTTATATTTGACTTAATCTTTCCAAGCCTCAGTTCTATTGTCAGTAAATTGAAGATGATCATAATACAGAACCCAGCCCTCCTCTCAGATATTTCTAATGATTTAAAATGTGATAAATAGTTTGCAAGCACCCGAGTGCTTCATAAACTCCTCAGTGATGTTACATATAAGATGCCATAATTATCGTGTACTTTGTGTATTATTATTCTCTTTATTATATTTACATAGTGGCCCTAATAATTGGCTATGTTGGCCCTAAGCAGAATTCTGAGGTGGGTTAACTTGGCGTTCAGTGCCTCTGGCCCTGACAAATGAAGTGGCCTCATTTTTATTAAGCTTCCCAGGGGCTTCCATTACAATAGTCTACTCGTTTATAGGAAGCACCCAATGAATGGATGAATAAATGAATGAATGAATGAATGAAGTTTTCAAGGAAATGACTAGTCAGGCTTGTCCGTTCTTCCATTCAGTCAAAATAAATTGAATGCCTTCCTTGTGCACACCTCCCTTAACTTGTCAGTAACAAGTATCAGGGATGCAAAGAAGAAAAGAGATAGCTGCCTCCCTTGGAGGAATTCACAGTCTAGGGGTGAGAAACCCTTCCCAACAAGTTTTATTACAATGTGAGGAGTACTCTATTGGAGGTATGTACCAGATGAGGTGAGGTCCTTTTAGAGAAGGGAGGGTCGGTTTCAGAGAAGGCTCTTAGGAGCTGAGAGGAATGAGTGGGAGTTACCCAGAACTACAGACAGAAGTACACATTCCAGGCCAAGGAAACAGCCTATGTAAAGAAAGGGTCTGAAGAGATAGCATGTTTGGATTGTCCAGTAACACTGGAATTTATAATCGGATCATAGGTGGAATGGTAAATGAAGTTAGACAGGTAGGCATGCGTTAGAGCATTTCTGAAGGTTATCATTTTGTAGGGAGGGGAGGGCACTGAAGAATTTAAAGGGGAGTGGTAAGTTCAGAATTTGATATTAGAAAGACCACAGGGACAGGGAGGACTATAAGGGTGATATTGTAAGAGTCCTAGTGAGAGATGAACAGTTCCTGATTGTGGGCCATAGAGGGAGAGGTGGAGAGGGAAGGATGGATATGACAGAAGGTCACTAATGCTAATGGAATATTGTGATTGACTTGACGGATGAAAGGGATATACCTACCAACAGTAGGAGCATGAAGAATATTCAGTCAGGCTCTGTGTAAGTCAGTGGATTGGCATTTACTGAGCCCTTACTTTGGGCAGAGGAAGGAACTATTCACTGTAGTACATCTATAAAGATGAGAAAGATATAGACCTCTGACAGTGAACAAGTAGCTATAGTAAGTCATAGAATTAAAAAAAAAAAACTTTTATCAAGTATCAATCAATATACTTTGATATCCTCAAGATAGGAATGAATGACCCTGATTAGTCAGCTTTTCTTTTAAGGAGCTGGAAAGTATCATTCTGAGCTTGAATTGTTTGTGTCTCTATTCTTTGCCAAAATAGATTCTATTCCTTTACTGGAAAACCAACTAAATGCCTTTCATTCTCTCTTTCTAATGTTTGAAAATGAATTAGACTCAAAAGTACAGTTCTTCTAGAATCTTTGCAGAAGCAGCTGAGCCAGCACTATGCTGTGCCCATCTTTGCTAGGCAATGGTTGTTTTGAAGGAGATGTAAGTAAGTAAACTTACTTATTTATCTAAAACATTTTGAGAATTTTATAAGCAAGTCAATTATGAAGCAAATCATTTATAGTTAGAGTGGAAGAATATAACCCTTCTCAGAAGGCTTTGAAATTTGCCCACAAATACTAAGAGTGACTTCAGACAAATTATACACTTTTCTTAGAGAAAAGTGGACTAGAATTAGTGGGGATGATAAATGAAAGGGCTAGGTTTCTCAGCTACAAAGCAGATCACATTGGCACCAAGTCTGATAAGTGCTTCCATTAGGACCATGGAAAATTCAGTGGAAATCTAGGTAACCCCTAAATGGTGCATTAACTCACAGTGTTTCGGCATTAGGTTATCTATTGGGACAGGTAGTCCAAAAGAATGTAATGGAGCAATATTAAAGAAAAAAATCATTCCCTGAAATAAAATGTCTGAAAAGAGTGATAAAATTATTTGCTGTCCCTTTCAAGTATAATGGATATGCGAATCGGAATCCATCATAAGTTTTCATTTCTTTCCTCTAGTAATATAAATTTATAAGGAAATTCAAGATTGATTTACTTTCTCGAGCAAAAGGTAGGCAGGCAATATAAATGAATAAAAAAGGTGAGCTGGAGACCTATGAAATTTGCCCCTTTGTAAAGGAACCTGCTACTTTTTCAGCCCGTTTCTAAAGTTGCCGTGTGGGAATGAGAGGTCTCATGTTATCAGGTCTTCTGAGGATTCAGAAAAAAATGGGAAATTTGAACACTTCAAGTAGTCAAGTTTTGTCCATTATTAAAAACTACTATGCTCATACCAAGCCTCATATAGATAGCAAGGACATCATTTCCCAACAGAATAAACTATGAACGTACTGCTTAACTTTGCAGTTTTTATATTGAAGTTTATAATTTAACATTTTGATATGGAGATAAGCTTGAGGAGCACTTGGCTGGCTCAGCTGTTGGAGTGTGTGACTCTTGATCTCGGGGTTGTGAGTTCAAGGACCACACTGGGTATGGAGATACTTAAAGTCTTTTTTTTTAAAAAGCAGAAGTTTAATTTGTTGTTTAGTTTTAATTTATGCTGATATTTTTCTCAGGTCTGTTCATTCTCAATGTTATGTTTATATTCCTGATATAAAACCCATCCTCTAACCAATATTTGTTAATCCCTGCTCTGTTTTGGGGGGATTCCAATGTTAGAAGCATCTCTAGCATGCAAAGCTCTCCTTACAAAGACCAGTATAAACATCTAAACACCTGTGGCCAAAAGCCAGTGAAAAGAGCAATAAATAGACTCTAAAACTTGTATTCTGTCTGTACAATCTCTGTTTTTGGTCCTTAAAGACAGAGGTAACATGATTGTTATGCAACAGTTAAAGTCCTTGAAGAACTACAAAAAAGGCTCTTTGAATATAGCTTTCTGTAAATTATCTGACCTAAAAAGTTTATACTTCCTAATGTAAAATAGAAATTTGCCATGATCTCTTATTTTGCTCCAGTACAAATTTAATCCAGTTCAACAATTCAGTAAAAAAAAAAAAAAAAAAAGAAAAAAAGAAAAGAAAAGGCAAAGGAGTATTTTACTTATTGGATTAGCAAAGATTAAAAATACCCACTTTTGATGTGGGGTCTGAGTGTGAGTTGTCTATCACTCCAAGAGGAAGGATAAATTGTGTAACTTTCAGAAACTCAGTTCAATAATGTTACCAAATTAGAAAATACAAACACATGGCCTTACTTTGATTTAGCAATTCTACTTTCAGAAAGCACATTGTACACTCCTCATAATGGTAAAGCAAAAACAACAATTTATATGTTTTTTAAGAGTAGAATCATTATATGAATGTTGAAACAGCCAGTCACCGGAATATTTTGCATTCAGTAAAGGTGAAATGGTGTATATTTCTATGTGTTGACATGGAAATAATATATGTGAAGCAAAAAAGTAGGATTCAAAATGTTACCATTATGGTACCATTTTTGTTAAAGTACATGTACTGATATGAAACAGAGATAGAGAAGAAAAGAGAAAGAATGAATAAACAAGGGAGAGACAGGCAGCCCTTGCCTTGCATGGTGGTCTGGAACTCTACAACCAACAGTGCAGTCTTACTATCTGTTATATGTGTTTACAAAAATGAAAATAATAGTAAAAATATCTATGTAAGACACTAATATAAAACATTAGCTGTATTGGACTTAAGCTGTTTTATTTCTTAATAAAAAATTATCAAGAGCAGTTTAAATAGGGCTTGGCTGCTTCTTATCATATAAGTCAGCATCCCTTTCCTCGGTGAATTGCATACTCCTTTTATAAATTTTTATAAAAGATTTTTTAAAAATTTATTAGAGAGAATGTGTGTGCATGAATGAGTGGGGCAGAGGGAAAAGAAGAGGGGGAATTGGGCTCGATCCCAGGACCTTGAGAACATGACCTGAGCTGAAGGCAGGTTTTTAACTGACCCAGCGACCCAGACACCCTTGTGATCCTCCTTTTTAAGTTTGGGTTCTCTTCCAACACTTTCTCCTTTGCATTGTTAGGTCCTCAGATATCTCTCTGAGAGGTTTTTTAATGGAAACGTTTTTGCTGACATCACTGCAGCTGGTACATCCTCATCCTTTTGCCACAACTACATTCCCTATTCATGTCTGTAAGTTAGCCTTCACTAAGTTCCCCTCTAATGGCAACAGTGTCGATGCGCAAATATCAGCAATTTCTTTTATAACTTTTTTCATAAAAGCAATTTCTTTTATACTCTTTGAATTTCACTTTTAATGCTAACACTTTGCAGGATTTCTTTTCTTTTTTCTTTGGTTTTGTTTGCTGAACTTTCATTTTGTTGGCCAATTTCCTCTTTCCATTGTTTATTTTTCTAAAATGTCACATGGGTTTATTCCTAGGAAACAAGGAGGTAACACAGCTCCACCTTTCACTGTGTTTGAATAGAATAACCTCATGCAATGATCAATCACTGACAGACTTCAAAAGAAGTGGTTACCAGTTGTGATGTGTATCTGTTATTTGTGAAGTGACTAGTGGACCAAAGAGCTAGAAACAAAGTTGCACTTTATACAGTTACTCACAGTTAGTATAAGGTAGACACTGACATTTGAACCATTTGTTGGGCATTAAGTTATAACTTGAACCATGGTAACACAGTCTTACCTATCAGCACCATGCAAATCAAGGACTACATTAAAGCATGAAAGAGCATGCAACAAAATATTAAGAATGAGGGGTGGTCTCTGGGTCTTATATTTGCAGATGGTTTTATTTTATTCAAAAAAAGTCCTTATGTATATTCTAAGTTTTCTTGCAATTAATAGATATTATTTATAAGATACAAAAGTAAACATCATTGAAACGAAATGTAATACTTTTTTTTTTTAAAGATTTTATTTATTTATTTGACAGAGAGAGAAATCACAAGTAGGCAGAGAGACAGGAAGAAAGAGAGGGGGAGGCAGGCTCCTTGCTGAGCAGAGAGCCCCATGTAGGGCTCTATCCCAGGACACTGGGATCATGACCCCAGCCGAAGGCAGAGGCTTTAACCCACTGAGCCACCCAGATGTCCCGAAATGTAATACTTTTTAATGCCTATAAAATCCAATTAGGTTTTGACGTGAATCAAAATTTATTTTCTTGGAAGATTTTATTTATTTGACAGAGAGAGACACAGCGAGAGAGGGAACACAGGTAGGGGGAATGGGAAAGGGAGAAGCAGGCTTCCCGCCAAGCAGGAAGCCTGATGCAGGGCTTGATCCCAGGACTCCGGGATCATGATCTGAGCCGAAGGCAGACGCTTAATGACTGAGCCACCCAGGCACCCCTCAAAATTAACTTGATTCAGATAACTTGAGGATAGTTCAACTAATAAAAAGTTTAAAAATTATTCTTTCAAATTTCTCCCTCTGAAATTGGTTTTCATTTGAATGAATAAATTTGATTAAATTAATTTGAGGAGAACATGCTGTATTACAACATTTAGTGTTTCTGTCCAGGAATATGGATTGATATGTCTCTCCATTTATTCTTGTCTACTTTTATAATATTTAGTAACATTTTATAGTGTTTTTCATAAAAGTCCTTCATATATCGTGTCTATTTCTGTCTAGATGTATTTTTCCAAATGGTACTGTGAATGGAAATTTTTCTTCCTCACTAGGTTTTTGACATAGTACAGCTAATGGTTTTTTATTAGTAATTTTGATTTTGATTTTGATGAAATGATTTTAATCATTGAAGTTGTCATCATACTGAACTCTCCTGTCAGTAAAGTTTAGAAGTAGAACAGACATATATTTATTATGTCAATCAACAATCATGATCTCTCATATGATGGGTGAACTTATCATGTTGCATTTATAAGGCTTATATTTCAATTGTTGTTCTTTTCCACTTGAGTATCCTTTTTCTCCTGCATCATCAAATTTTCTCTCCTCACTTTATCATTCAAACATCTTCTTTTTAACCTATTAAAAATATATAGTTTTCACCTATTAAAAATAAGATAAAATAAACCCTTTGACATCATATGTTCCCTCCA
Source organism: Enhydra lutris kenyoni (assembly GCF_002288905.1). Taxonomy (NCBI): domain Eukaryota; kingdom Metazoa; phylum Chordata; class Mammalia; order Carnivora; family Mustelidae; genus Enhydra; species Enhydra lutris. Next base: position 37,173,115 of record NW_019154090.1, on the reverse strand, counting down.
ATTGCCACCTGGTTTCTCTTAACTTCTTTAAAGCAAAATTCTTGGAAGGAATAATCTCTACTTGCTGACTCTCCTTGGGCAGAAAAGAATTAATGTAACAGGTCTGCTTTTAAAAAGCCTGCTTACAAGGGATGTTGAATTTTGGGACAGTTCTCTCTTCACTAATTATAAGAGTGGCTGACTCAGGAACATAAAGATAAAATGCAGTATTAGATCTGGAGTTAAGGGAGATGTTGACAAAAAATTGAGATATTCCCTTAAAATTAAAAAGATGTGGGTTGTGATATACACAGGTTGATTAATGATTAACTTTAATAAAAAAGAGAGTGGCTGACTATGTCTAAACTGTTGGCATAAACAATGTGGCTTATGTTCAACAGCTGTTTTTACTCTGGGAGTCTGGAATTTTGGTATATGGCAGGCAGAGGCTGCCTACATGACCAGCCTCCAGTAAAAACCTTGAGTTTAAGCCACTTATGAGCTTCTCTGGTTGGCAAAGCTTCACTCATGTTGTGGGTATTTAATGCATTCTTTGTAACTCTACTGGGAGAGGACCCTTGGAAGCTCCTGCCTGGTTTCTCCCAGATTTCACTGTGTGCACCTTTTCCCTTCACTGGTTCTGTTTTGTTTCTTCACTGCAGTGACTCACAGATGCGAGTACAATTCTGTGCTGAGTCCTATGAGTTCTTCCAGCATATTGTCAACCCCTGCGTGGTCTTGAGTACTCTCTGTCCTCACTTCTCATTCTCTTTTGAATCCCCTCCATTGGGGTCCCTCTCTCCATGGGATCTACTGGTTGCACAGTCCTAAGGTCATTTCTACCTCTCAGAGGCTTTTGGGTCAAGCCATTATTTTCTTCCTTTTGAATTACTTTCTTTCTTTGGTTTCTAGGACAGCACACAAGCCTGATTCCCCTCCCACTTCACTAGCATATCCCTTTTCATTCTTCTTTACTGGATATTGTTCTGCTTCCTAAATTTTGCCTTAGAGGAATGGTTCAAGTGATAAAGAAGTTGGAGACAGTGTAAAGAGTAGACAATTTTTCTGCAAAGTTTTACTATAAAAGGGAGCAAAATGGAGGTGCTACCTGGAGGGAGAAATAGGGCTGAAAAAAGCGCTTTAAAAAAAATTTTTTTTAATAAACATATAATCTATTTTTATCCCCAGGGGTACAGGTCTGTGTATCGCCAGGTTTACATACTTCACAGCACTCACCATAGCACATACCCTCCCCAATATCCATAACCCCACCCCCCTCTCCCGGCCCCCTTCCCCCAGCAACCCTCAGTTTGTTTTGTGAGATTAAGAGTCACTTATGGTTTGTCTCCCTCCCGATCCCATCTTGTTTCATTTATTCTTTTCCTACCCCCCAAACCCCAACATTGCATCTCCACTTCCTCATATCAGGGAGATCATATGATAGTTGTCTTTCTCTGATTGACTTATTTC
>NW_019154090.1:36877758-37156666 GCF_002288905.1 Enhydra lutris kenyoni | reverse complement strand
GCTGGGAGCCGGCCCCTCCCCCCGCGGTCTATCTTCCCGTCGCTTTGGATTCACTTCTCCGCCCGTCCTACCTTTCAGAAAGTGGTTGCTTTTCTGTTTCTAGAGTTGCTGTTCTTCTTCTCTTCGATCTCCCGTTGGATTTGTAGGTGTTTGCAATCTTTAGATAAGCTATCTAGCTGATCTCCCGCTACCTGAAGTAGTCTCAGCCTGCTACTTCTCCGCCATCTTGACTCCTCCCTCCAGACTTTTGAGTTTTAAAAGGTTAGCCCTTATAAGGGGGAAAAAAAAAAAGAGCTTATATGCACAGATAGTAAAATAGATTCAGGGGAAGATAAGATGTACAAAAGCAAAGCTTACAGTTTACCCACTCCTCAAACCAAACAAGGGATTTGAGGGGAAGGAGGAGGGGAAGGTGGTTATCCAAGAAAGGAAAACCATGAGATCTTAGGCTCAACTCTTTAGGATAGGGTTAATAAAAACAAAAACAAACAAATAGGATAGATTTGGAGGAAGGAAGGAAGGAAGCAGGTAGACATCCTTTGGTGAAATCACAGGTAGTCAACAAGACCCCAAGATAGGAATAAAAGCAGATTATGTCTAGACAATTGGGCCTGATTGACCCATTATGTGGGGCTGTAGAATGTCTTCTGCAGACCCACGATGGATGGCAATAATGAAGAGATTCAGGTCTTCCATCCAAGCTGCCCATTACTAATGTGGCACAGGAGCCCATGTTTCTAGCATGCCTGACATTTGGGGAGAGAGAAAGCCCATCTGTGATCTTGCAGAAAGAACCTTAGGACTGTGCTGCAGTCATCTACAGAACCAAAGACTGAGAACCACAGAAAAGGATGGCTCAACAGATGTTAACATGATAAGGGGATGCCGTAGCTCTGATCCCACACTACTTCCACCATGGCACAATGAAAGCGACAGAGCTGACATCAACCTTGGGCAAGCATGTGGAAACCTGAATTTAACTAAAACAAAATTTATGATGTATTGTGACGTAGAGTCTCATAATAGAAATTTAAACTAGAGTTATAAAATAAAAAATAGTTGACTTTCTTATATACCTTAGTTTGTGAACTTGGATTGGTACCTGTTGCATGTTGATGGGATGAGAAACCAAGTCTTGAAAACATACTTATTCTCAGGAATTTTTCAGGTTGTTGTGCTATTTACCTCATCAAGCACAAAGAGTATACCAGTTACTTCTAAGGGTCAGATTGATAATAGGTTGTACTGATTGAAACAGAGATTATGGCAATTGGGGTCCCTAAATGCTCCAGGGACTTTTAAGGGATAACCCTTTAGAAACATAAAAGGGTGCTATTAGGGGTTTTGGGTGGCCCAGTCATTAAGCATCTGCCTTCGGCTCAGGTCATGATCCCAGAGTCCTGGGATTGAGCCCCACATCAGCCTCCTTGCTCAGCTGGAAGCCTACTTCTCCTCTCCCACTCCCCCAGCTTCTGTTCCTCTCTCACTATCTCTCTGTCAAATAAATAAATCAATCTTTTTAAAAAGGAGGGGGATGTTATTAACTTTCTCATGTCCTAACACCTGGGAAACATTCTCATACTGAGATGTGTATCTGAGGCACCAAAACACTTGAAGAAACCTGTATTCGTCCTCCTTTCTTCATTTGGAAGACTATTACTTTTACAAATATTTATTGCTCTCCCGTGAGAGAGAAATCTATTTCCCTACCCCATTGACATCTGGCTTGGCCATCCAACTTGCTCTGACAAAGAAATGTGAGATAAGTGATGCATGTCCCCTATAAGAGAATATTTCCTATGTTCACTTTACATTTTTTGACCAGCAATATTCTAGATATAGGAAATTGATTATAAAAATGACTGCAACTCTTCACCTCTCCCTTTGTAATATGGTTTTGTAGTAACTCCCATCTCAGGGAGAGCTTCTCTTCCTTAGAATCTGGGCTGCCTATGACATGATTTGGCCAACAGAATGCGGTAAAAGCAATGATATGCTAATTCATAATCTAATTTGCAGGAGGGCTTCCACTCACTGTTTGGGGTTCTTATAGTGTCATGTGAACAAGTCTAGGTTAGCCTGTTGAAGAATAAGAATAAAGGATGAATAAAAATGAAGGATGAGAATGAAGAATGAGGGGGCCTGAGATTAGCTGTCATAGCTGAGAACATCCCGGACCAGCCTACTACAAGTCAACCATAACACATGTGAGTGAGACCACCTTAGATGAACTGAACCTAACCCAGATCAGCAGAATTGTTCATCAGGCATGGAGACTCAGCAGAAAACCTAAATGTTTATTCCTCAGTACTGCTTAAGTTTTCATGGTGGTTTGAAATTGTAGCACTAGTGTGTCAAGGGATAAATAGTACACAGATTGAGGATGCCTGGTCAGTCTGTACCTCATGATTAGAAGAAGTAAAACACAGCTACAGCCAGAATGCAAAGGACATCAAGTATTAACAAGAAAGAAACCGTTTTTTATTGGAAGTCACTGATATATGGGGTCCATTTGTTACTCAAAACATCCTACCCCGTGCTGACTGATACACATTCCTAACTGTGCTTGGTTCTTTGGCTTCTGATTTATTTTTTTCCACTGGTTTATATCTGAGCTTTCTATTCCTTAAAAATTGAGATTTTTACATATCTGTATATCCCCTGTGGATATGAACACCCAGGTGCTTCTTTCTTTAATATTTATCCTGAATTTTCCTGATTTGGGACCTTAAGATTCATGCTTTGCCCCTGTAGTCCAAGATCTCTGGGTCACAAGACTGGGTTTTACCAAATTAGAAATTTGTGCACTTTGTTTAGTGATAAGTCTTTCCAAGACAAAAGCCAAGGTCATGCTTTCTGAGGTCATCTGTAAATTAACTTTACTAGTCATTGACTTTCATTTTTATTCACAAGAGCATTTAAGGCATAGCACCAAACAACCAGCAAAGCATGACTTTTCTTCTTTTCGAGTTGCTGGAAAATTGCTGAACCCAGTATGATATTTCGAATAGCTACTGAGCTAAATTCAAAAGAGCCCATTCATCTTCTTTAATAAAATATAGGTACCATCAGAGCGCTGTATAATTCTTTATTTATATGCTTACATTCAGTCTATAAAAAGTAATAGAGAGTTTTAAAAAGAATTGTCACTCTACTATATTTATTAACGTGAAGTATCATTATTGTCTCAGAAAATATGCTTTGCATATTTTTGCAAATATCATTTGCAAATATCTTCTCCCATTCAGTAGATTGCCTTTTGGTTTTGTTGATGGTTTTTGTTAACATTTTCCTCACCAACTGCAGAAATCAGTCTGCCTCTCCTGAGTTCTCCCACCTCAGCTTTCCAAGCTCAGGAGGGAGATAAGATGCAAAGTTACCAGATAAGCTCTACTGCTGAGAAGAAAGCCAAGGACGAACACAATGTGCACCTGGTTAGAAACCACTGGTGACTAAAACTCCCATGCTGGTGGGAATGGAAATTGCAACAACCACTTTGGAAAACTTGCACTATCCATGGACGTCCAAACTTTGCACCCCTGGGACTCAATAACCTTATACCTAGGTATATACTCAATAGAAAATATACATCTCTTTACCAAAAGACATGTAACAGAAGATTTATATCAACATTATTCCTAACCATTCCAAGTTGGAAACTACCCAAATTCCCAACAGATGTAAAATGGAATGGAAAAAGATAAACTACAGTATATTCATATAACAGAATACTACCCAGCTGTGGACACCAAAAACCTACAACTACATGCACAACATCCTGAATTAATCTCACAGATATAATACTAAGGGGGGAAAAAAAACACCTCAAATTCAAAGGAGTATCTATCATTATGAGTCCATCTTTAAGAAGTTTAAACAGAAGCAGAACCAATCTATGGTGTTAGAAGCCAGACTGTCACTTGTAGAGGATGGTGAGTTGGAGGGTGTGTGAAGGGGAGCTTCTGTGATGCTGGTAATGTTCTGTTTCGGATCTGGGTGTTGATAACCCATGTGTGTTCACTAGTGAAAATTCTTCAAGTTGTACTCTTATGTTTTGTGCACTCCTCTGTATGTGTATTATCTTTTACTAGGAAGTTAAGGCGGGGGGGGGAGGCAAGAAAGAAAACAAACAAAAATTACTGCAATTTTTTTTTTGTTTGTTTCTCTTGGTCATATCCTATGATCTTCCCACATATCCCTATTATAAAGCCTCCTAATATTTTTGACCTCACTTTGTTGAATTTGTTCCAGCTAAAGTTTTATATTCATTTATGTGTTAACCTTGTACATGCCAAGGACAGTGCCTGGAACATACTGTGTGTTTAAGAAATATTTTTAAGTGAATGAATGGATGAATGAATGAATAAATGTCTATGTTCTCATAACAGTATAAGTCAAGGACTGTGTCTGGTTTTGCTCACCAATAAAACATCCGGAACATAGTTGCATAGTTGGTCCTCAGATTTTTTTTTTTTTTTTTTTTTTTTAAGAGGAAGGGAGGGAGGGAGGAAAGAGGAAGAGAGAAAAAAATCCAGTTTCCCCAGGGGAGAGGAGGCAGTTTACACCATCTATTTCCACCATCCTGCCCATGAATTTTTCATGGAGAATTTGTGATTTTTTCCAATGGTAACTTTTATGCTGGTATTTTGTAGTCATTGACCTCTCAAATAAAGAAACATGGACTAGCCAGGTTATTATCAGATTTCTGAACGAGGGGCTCAACCCAAATGAATTGGATATCTCCCCACACTGCTGCCTGTCCCCCCAAAAATAAGTATGCCCTTGGGTGTCTGCATAGAGCTCTATAGCATTGGTGGTATTTAGTGAGAATAATTTTAAGGAGCATGAGTATAATGGTAATATTCTGGGGCATTTGTGTCCCAGGCATCATGTTAAACCTTTCACATCTTCATAAAAGCCCCAGCAGATAGTTGCTAGTATCATTCCCACTTTAAAGATGATGCAGCTGAAGTAATTTTCCTCTGGCCTGAGAGCTAACATGGATTGCAGTCTGCCTTTGAACCCAAAGGTCTTAACATACAGAGCATCCCCACGCATTAGAAATAGCCAGTATTTACCAAGCTAAGTATTTTAGTAATGATGACAGGCAGTATTTCTTGAGCATGTACAAGGTGCCAGATCCTTCTATGTCACTATTCAACCTTGCACAGATGAGGAAACAGAAACACTAAGTCTCAGGGAATAACCCAACATTGCCCAAATTGCAGATGGGGAGACAGCTGGGCTCCAGCACCTATATTCCTAATCATCACACTCTGCCACCTCTGAAATGCTGTAACATTCCATCTGTTGCTTATTGAACATGAGCCTGCATGGGAATCACGTGGAGGGCCCGGTGAACAGATATGAGGACCCCATCCATGGAGCTTCTGCTTCTGCAAGTCTGGAATAGAGTCAAGGCTCTGAATTCATAGCAAGCACCCAGGCTTTGCAGATGTCACCTGTCCAGGGATCACACTTTGAAGGACAGTCATTCTATCCTTGAAGAACTCCCCCTGAGAAAGAACCCATCACCTCCCTGGTGGTTATTTTTTTTTTAATTTTTATTTTTTAAAGATTTTATTTATTCATTTGACAGACAGATCACAAGTAGGCAGAGAGGCAGGAGAGAGAGGGAGAGAGAGAGGAGGAAGCAGGCTCCCCGCTGAGCAGAGAGCCCGACGCCAGGCTTCATCCCAGGACCCTGGGATCATGACCTGAGCTGAAGGCAGAGGCTTTAACCCACTAAGCCACCCAGGCGCCCCCACCTCCTTTAAAGAGAGGCTTAAAGTTACATTATCTGTGGCATTCGACATACAGGTTTTGAACACAGCAATAAAATGACCTGCCCAAGATCACATAGTTTAAAGGCATTTACATTTACTCTGTTTGATTTCACAGACAGAGCTTGTAAGGACATTCCAGTTTGCTTTTTAAGAATGTACCTTTTATATATACTAAACCAGTAGGTCATCCAGAGAACCAAAGCTTACATATTCTCCATTTCCCACAACATCTAGCGTAGCTTCCTACATAGAAAAAGCACCCAGGAATCATTTGCTAAATTGTGCTGCAGTTAGAACATGGATCTCTCCTCCACATTTCTCCCTGGAGTACAGATTTCAGTAGTTACGTTAGACTAGGAAATAGTTGTTTGTTGTTTTCTTCAAGTGCCTTCAAGTTTCCCTCATCTATCACAATTTGGTTGGCTTGCTACAGTTTGTTCTCGTGTATATTTTAATCGACAACAGTTATTTTTTTCGTGTGGACTAATCCTGGAGGCCAGAGAAAATGTGAAATGGCTTCTTGTTCATTCCCATTTAACTTGAACAATATACTAAGGTGATCAATATCTAGTTCGACTTTCCTCATTAGTAGCAATAAAACATTGGCATTCTATTATACATATCCTGCGAGTAAGTATAAGCACTTAATAATGCTTTGTTTTGATCACCCTCATGGGCGAAAATTAAGTAGACATTTTTGGAAAATGAAATCAATGCATCAAGGTAGGAAACCATTACAGGAGCCTTGAGTTCATACAGTTTACAAAGTTTTAGTGTCGTGGCATAACTTGGAAACTGAGATGAGTCTCTGGTGTTCTAAGTAATGGATTTACGGAAATTACAGTTTTGTATATTCTATGTCCAAAACTGATTCCACCACATTCTGCTTTTCTCACTTGACCTCATTTTCCTTCCAGATATTTCCACTCGTATTCCAGGTGCCACATTCTCCCAAGGCAAAGGGCTGAGGGGGCCACCCTCACTCCCCTTCCATCTTGCTCACCAGCCATCTCCTCAACTACCCTGCCTCGAGCTTCATTGTCTCCATAGAAAACCCTGTTGGTGAGCTCCCGGATCCACTGGCTTTCTTTTACCATCTCTCTGTGCCCATTTTATCAGTTCTCTGTACTGGTTTGTGCTGCTTTGCTTCCAGTGGTTTATACCTGAGGCCTTTGTTGGAGAATTGCCCTGCACTGGAACTCTGTAATCTTGGTGCTTGGGAATTTGTATCACCCTAGGGTGATCGACCCAGTCCCTTGGCCTTCAAATATAACAATCTCTGAGATGGGGTTTATGCTCCAGAGCTCCTTGTGGAATCAGACTGAGTCTGGGTCTCACCCTGAAAGCTCACTCTTGCTTAGTCTCTTCTCCTTCCCTGTCCTGCTTCCCTTATCTCCTAAATGGTTTCTCCTAAGGGCCATGCCTTGGGAAATCACTTCCTTTGGAACCCCTTTGCCTCCAAGTCTGCTTCTAGACAACCTGTCCCAAGAGAGTCTCACCTGGGGGGCCACTTTTCCATTCCCAGAGCTATTGCTTTAGTTCACTGCTGATAGTAAGCACTTCCAGTCACCATCTTGGCCTGTGACTCGTCCCAGTTAAACTACTGTCAGATGACCTCTCAATGTATGTCCTCATTCACATCATTTCCCTGATCAAAATCCAGCAGTCATTCCTCATTTGCTGTGGGGTTAAGGATAAACTCCTTGACATGAAATTTAAAGCCCTCCACAGCGTGACTCCAATCTACCAGTCATAGAACCCTGAAATCATGCGGAACTCTCCTCTGACAAACCCCTACCCACTTTCCCAGCTCCTTCCTTTGCTGAGAGCTGTTCCTTCCATCTTAAATGTCCTCCCATTTAATCCAAGTAACAAAGTCCTGACTATCAATCAAGTCCGTGTCAAGTGTCTTTTCTGTTACGAATACTTTATCGACCCTCTTTTTATTAGTTTCCTATTGCTGCCGTAACAAATGACCACCACAAACTAATGGCTTTAAACAACACATAGTTTATCTCACAGTTCTGTGGGTTAGAAATCTAGGCGGCCTCGCTTGGGTCCTCTGCAGAGGATTCACAAGGATAAATTCAAGGTGTTGGGCTTTTACCAGGAAGCTTGGGGAAAATCTACTTTAAAGCTCCTCTGGGTTGTTGGCAGAATTCAATTCTTTTAAGGTCAGAGTACTGAATTCCCTGGTCCCTTCTATTGTTAAAGGCAGTTCTTCTAAACCTTTGATTCTCTTGGACTTCTCCTTCCATCACGTCTCCGCTGTCTCCAACTACAGGAAGTTCTCCACTCTTATGGAATCACAGGATTAGATTCAGCCCACCCAGATAATCCAGTTTAATTCCCCAACTCAAAGTCCATAACCTTAATTATGTTTGCAGTCTGTTTTGGCTATGTAACATAACCACAGTACCGCCCCCTCCCAATAAAATGGTTTCTTCCTATTCTGAGCTCCTATAGCCCTTTATATCTCCCTTATAGTAATTTTCCTCACATCTAAAGTTGGGAGTAGCTAACTTACTTCAGCTGTGCTAGCTACGTGCCAGGCATTCTTGTAAGCACTTAACATATATTGACTCATTAATCTTCCTAACAACCCTTTGAGGTCGGTACTATCTAGTACTATCTCCATCTTACAAATGAGGAAACTGAGAAAATTATAGACTAATTACTTATAAACTATACATATATATATATATATCTAAAATATAAAAATATATAATATATATAATATAGAGCCAGAAAGATATATATATATATGTGTGTGTGTGTATATATATATATATACACATACACACACACTAATAAATTATAAAACCAGATATGAGAAGATGATGCTGTGTGTTTCTTAACTGGCTTGATTTTCCTTCCAGTGCCACAGGACTGCACCAAGGGCCATGTGACAGATCCTAGCCTATGGAGAATGAGCAAAGTGATGATGCTCACATTTCCTGCCTGGCTCCCTGCAATGTATGGCATGGTTTTCCATCCTCATTCTCTCTCTTTGGCTAGAAGCAAATGGTGTCAAGATGGCAGAAACCATACCATAAAAAGGACCTGGACCTCTGAGTCACCTCTTGCAGGAGTGAAGGCCAGAAGGTCCTGCTGACTCACACTGGATGGGGGCATGTGAGTTAAGTGACATTGTGTTAAATCACCAGGATTGCAGGGATCTTTGTTACAGCAGCTAGCACCACTTACTTTGATGAATACCGTAAATTTCAAACCTAGGAAATCTGGCTCTGGAGTCTGCGGCCTTAACTGCAATGTTATCCCTTCCTCGTTCCTTGTCTGAATAACAATATTTATAAGACTGTTGGGTAAATCTAATATTCACGGAGATAACATAAGTGTGGTTTAATATGTTCATAGCATATTTTATAATGTGGTGACCTGAACATTTCTGTCTGGGATTCTGCACTCTGATGTCACTTCCATTTCTACCCCTGCCATACTTATGTACTGTCTAACATACAGACAATAGATTTGCTGAACTAAATGTAGAAAATGAGGCTTTCTAAGTAAATTATTTCTATAAAATATATTTCAGAGAAAATGTTCAGTGCACTTGAAAAGTCACTTTCAAACATTAAGAAAGCATCCTGCTGACACAGAATCTGTAAGTTAAAGCACTCTTACCTGTTTACACCTGCCAGGTGGTACCTTCTCCTAACAAGTTTATCAGGAAGAAACTTACGTTACATTAGAAATATCCAAATACAGGGACGCCTGGGTGGCTCAGTTGGTTAAGCAGCTGCCTTTGGCTCAGGTCATGATCCCAGCGTCCTGGGATCGAGTCCCACATCCGGCTCCTTGCTCATCAGGGAGCCTGCTTCTCCCTCTGCCTCTGCCTGCCATTCTGTCTGCCTGTGCTTGCTCTCTCTCCCTCTCTCTGACAAATAAATAAATAAAATCTTTAAAAAGAAAAAATCCTTTAGAAATATCCAAATACAGTAAAGACCTGCGGTAAAATGTTTTACTTAATGATAGATGTGGCTATGGGTTACAAATTCAGCGTCTTCTCCAAGCAGTAAAATAAAGAAGGTCTCTTTCCCTAACACTCAAGGGCATAAGGCAGAGCCCTTTTCTCTCCACCAGGAGAGCATTCAAATAAAACATTTATACACATCTCACTTTGGACTTTCCAGCAATTTACATATAATCTGGTGCTATTCATTTCGCAGGAAAACTAGCAGAGAAGAGGGAGACAACTGAATTAATCCCACTCTAATCCCCCTGCTTAACACAACAGACTCACAGAAGGACTCACAGTGGACTTCAAACGAAAGGAAAACAATACAAACTGCTTGTTACAACACCAAATGTCAGAAGTCAGGAATAAATATATCCTGGAAGGGGCCTCAAAGTAATATGCTTCTAAAATGCTTCAAAATGATTCTAAGACCTCTGAACTTCATAAATCCCATCTGTTCTTCCACCTATCTGGCCTTCACCCATCCTAGAATGTAAAGCCCTGTTCCATGTCCATTCATGAAATGCAGGTTTGCATAAAACACTTGCTTATATCTATAAATGTATTCACATTTTAAATGTTCACAAACATATACGTTTGCAACGTATATGTTTGTTGTAACGTATCTGTTTGTAATGTTATCACAGGTTGCCAAATTGTACATACTTGCACAAATGTGTGTTTATCTGTAATGACAATGATGAATGTTCTGCCTCTAGTCTTCCCCTCTTCCCTGAATTTCAGACCCAAATTTTGACTGTGCAGTAGGCCTCTCCCCAAGTATATTGTAGTATATAAGACTCTAATAGCCCAAAACCAACTTCATGATTTTCTCCCCAAAATGCACTCTTCTGAGGACAGTCCTGATCTGGCTGATAGGCCTGTCATCTACCTCACAGCCTACATTTAAGAAGAAATCTAGCGGTTCCCTTCCACCCCTCCATTTCTCCATCCTATCACACTGAAACTGCTGTCACAGCCTATAGAATTGACCTTAGAAATGTCTCTGTAAATGTCTCATTCATCCCTGCAAAAACTGCTCATTGAGTGTCTACTGGGTCCCTACTCTTGTATTATGTGCAGATTACATTGTAGTAAGGGAAGTCAGAAAGTAAACTAGAGCAGAGGAGAGAGCCAGAAAGACAGAGAGAGAGAGAGAGAGAGAGAGAGAGAGAGAGAAAATAAATGCTCTGAAGGAAATGAAATAGTCATGTGACAGAACATGATGAGTAAGGTAGGTGCTACGTTGGGAAGGAAAGAGAAGAAAGGCTTCTCCGAACAGATGGGTGTCTGGACTGAGACCAGAGGATGGAAGAAAGAGAGCCCTGGGACAGCCAGTAAAAGAGATCTGCGCTGAGGGAACAGTCAGTACAAAGCTCAGAGGAGGACATTTTTTGGTTGAGTTCAGAAAACAGGAAAACCAGTGTAGATGAATGACGATGACTAAGGGGGACAGGAGTATAGAAGGACACCAAGGGAGGTAGGCAGAGTCAGCTCATGGACAGTCTTCCATTTTAACACTATCACTGGGGGAATCTGTTAGAAAGCTTTACGCAGGGTGCAATATGGCTTAAATTGTGTTTTTCCAAGAATGACTCTGGCTGCTCTCCGTATATTATTTCCAGGGATTTACCTTACCTGGGAAATAAATGTGAGAACAGGAGAAAGTTAGCACCTATTCCCATCATTAAGGCTAGGAACAGAATTGGTTTAGCCTAGGATTTCTGCAGCAGGTGTAGTAAAACATTGCTTGATTTAGAACATCTCTGCATAGAGAACTTGATAATGGAATTGCTGTCTATGTGTGTGCTCGGTTAGGTAGGTTGGAGGGACAGACAGAGAAAAGGGAGAATTGAGGATGACGCCCCCGACCATGGCTCTTGCTTTAGTTCAGATTCTAACTCAAGCCTGGACAAAACTGCAGTAGTGTCCTGGTCTCCATTTTTTACCCAGTGTCCCAATCTGCCCACCTAATCCTCTTCAAAACAACCTCTATGTTATCCTGTAAATCTCAGAATTGTTTCCCTTAAAATTTGGATCAGTCAAGGTATGGTTAGGAAAAAAGAATCCACACTAAGTATCATCAGAGAGGAGTTAATAAAGACAACTTTTTACTCAGATCACAAAGGGGACATTGTCATTTCTAGGGTTGGGGCAATTTAGATCATTCATATCTGAAAAATGCAATTGCTACCCTGCAGGCTGGGATACACAGAGGGAAAAGGGAGTACCCCACAACCTAGGAGCTTGGAGAGGCTCCTAGATATCCTAAGTTCCAGCCCTAATATTCCCTAAACCCATCAGGTTTTTTTTAGAACCTGGTCACCCCTGCATGTGTCATTTACTCTATTTGGAATTTCATTTGCCCTATGTAGGAACAGCTCTGGAAAGCTACCCTGAATTTCTCCAACCTGAGGGCATCGTTGTCTTCTTTTGACAGCCTTGTGATTCCATAGCTCCTGGGTCAACATGGATCACACTAGATTACCAGGCACCTACGTACAGCTGTCTCACCCACCCACAGGACTACAGATTTCTTGCAGGTAAGAGTCATGTCTTGAAGAGTTCTTAGCACTCCTCCAGAGATGTTTGTTGAATTGATAGCAGCACAGACAAGCTCAACAATCCACAACAATACTTAAACAACTTTTTGAAGTTCCAACCAGAACTTCAAATACTACTCACCTCACCATAAAAGGATACAGAATATATGGGGGTGTCACTTTACATGTATGACATCGGTATCAGCTGCTTTTTGTGCCATTAAACAAACAGACAAACAAAAAACTTAGTAAACTCTGTGGGTTGACCGTTTTGATGGGGCTCAGCTGGGTGGGTCTTCTGGTCTCACTAGGATCAGCCACACATCTCTGGTCAGCTCTGGGTGGGCAAGAGGCTAGCTAGTCTAGGATAGCTTGTGTCTGCTCTGTATGGCACCTTCCTCCAGCAGGCTAGACTGGGCCTGGTTACTGGACCAGTTCATTCTCACTTCTGCTGCAATCTCTTGTCGAAAGGAAATCACAAGGGTAAACAAAACTCAAGAAGTGAGGAAATTACCCCATCTTTTGGTGGGAAGAGATTGAGTCCTGACTATGGTGTGCTAGTTCCAAGCCTTAGCCTCAAAAGGCCTTGAACACCCTTGCTCAGTATCTCTGTTGAGACCTTGCCACCATGAGAGACAGTCTCTTGGCTTTCCAGTTGATCCTACTGAGACCATCCTAGGTAAGTCTACATCTGCCCCCTCTCAAACTGCAACAAAGACTAGCAGAAATGCTACCCAACCCACAGCTAACCACAGACGCATGAGTGAGCTATGCCAAGACCAGAAGTGTAATAATAAATTCTTATTATTTTTAGCCACTGAGTTTTGAGGTGGTTTGCTGTATATCAATAGCAAACTGATAGAGCACTTACTACCGACCTGCCATAACACTAATCTCTATGTTGCTCCAAAGTATCCTTTTAGTTGTTATTTTAATGTACAAAGATATTTCCTTGAATTACTAATTTATACACAGTCTCCCTCTTTTGTTCTCAGTTTTCTGATACCCAATGGCAAGCTTTTGTTTTCATGCTTTTTGAAAAGGAATATAGCTTAAAGCTAGGGTCAGGAATGTTACCTATTCTCAGCACAATCAATGAGCAGAGCACAGCCTCTGCAGCCACAGGTTTTATGCTGGTTCTGACACTGACTAGTAATATATCTTCAGGCGAGTTTCTTTATCTGTACAATTTAGATAATGATGCAAACCCAGACCCCCACATAAAGCTGTCCAGGTTGTGTATTGCACAATTCCAACTGCTACCAACTGTTTTTCTCCAGCACATAAGCTTCATGACTAGACATAGCAACCATGGGTTTTTTTTTGGAGCGGGGGGCGGGTAAACACAAACATAGTAGGCATTTATTAAGGGTTAGCTCTCCCTCCTTCTGCCTCCTAACTTCAAGACATAACATTAAAGCCTGAAACAACTGGCACTCCATGTTCTAACCCGGGGTTAGCAAGCCATGACCCATGGGCCAAATGTGGCCCATTGTGTCTTTTAGTAAATAAAATTTTACTGGAACATACCCACTCCACATCTATGGCTGCTTCCATTTTACAGTGGCAGAGATGAGGAATTTTAACAGCTCATAAAACCTACAAAGCCTCAAGTATTTATGATCTGGCCCTTAGAAATAACCTCTTTATACCTCAAATTTTTATTGCACATAAGAAGCAGTTGGAACTTGTGTTTAAAACACAGATTCCTGGGGCACCTGGGTGGCTCAATTGTTAAGCTTCTGCCTTCAGCTCAGGTCATGATCCCAGGGTTCCGGCACTGGACCTGGCCTTGGGCTCCCTGCTCAGCAGGGAGCCTGCTTCTCCCTCTCCAGCACCCCCTGCTTGTGTTCCCTCCCTCTCTGTCTCTTTCTGTAAAATAAATAAATAAAATCTTTGGGGGAAAAAAAAAAAGGTTAGAAAACTGGGACGCCTGGGTAGCTCAGTCAGTTAAATATCTGCCTTTAAAAAAATAAAAATAAAAATAAAAAATACACCAATTCTTGGGTCCCACCTGCCAGGGATTCTGACCCACAGATCTGGCTGAGACCTGAGAAGCTGCATTTCTAACAAGCACCCAAGTGGAACTGATGTTACCAGTTTCCACACCACACTTCACGCAGCACTGCCCCAACCACCTGAGCTAACCTAACTGTGCTAAATCCTTATTCTTAATATGCCAAGATATTAATAAATTTGAAACGTACACAAAAACTGAACCCATTTTGCGCAAAAGCTCAAAACCGTGCCTTAGGTATTGACCAAATTACACCTGCAAGCCATTTAAAGTACAAGTTTCCATACAGATAATTCATGTTTATTCACAGAAGGAAAAAGTTAATCTGGGCCAAAGACAGTAACCACCAGCCAAAGTCAGAAATCAAAACACAGGCACAAAAATAAAGAACACATATTAGGCTTTAATTACTAGCCTGTGTACAAAATGAAAAATCCATCTTGAGGTTCTCCTAAATTAGAAGGTTTCCTCCTCCTAATTGTCTCATTTGTCCAATTCTCTCGAAAATATCTAATAATGGTGTGCTTGGTGACAACTACATACTCCACGGCTCAAAATAATTTCTATTTTTCCCCACTAATAACAGATTGTTGATACTCCTCTGGCAGTTCTCAAGCATTCAGACTGATCACTAACGAAGTAGCTTACTTAAGATATAGCAGGTCAGATCTGTTGTGATCCAGTGAATGATATTTGAAAATCATCCTGCAATGAACCTTGATAAATTATTATAATTAAGCTGGTTGTTATTAGCCTGCCCTTCCTTGATCCCTAATTTAATTACCTTCAATGGTTTCTTTCTTCTACCCATCTTTCTACTTCAGTGCTTAAAATAAAAAGAGCAAATCACTTCCTTTTAAAATTGTATAATGTACTTTCATTTTATCTTGATCACTGAGACCCTATTCCTTTTATTAGTAGAAAAATGACTTGAATATTATTTTGAGTCTATTTTAAATATAGAATCAGCCTCAAAGAGCAAGAGATTCTTAAATGGCTATGGGAGAGTTTACAGTCACTTAGGTGTCCAGTTCAAAGGTATAAAGTTAAAAGTAAATGGTAGCTTCCGTAACGTGGGGCCTTAGAGGAAAGACTGGAACAAAAATCCCACACACTCCATGTGCAGATTCAAAGATTTATGAGCTCTTACAACTAAACACACACCCACACACTCCAATGGAATTGTCCTTAGATCTCAAAATGTGTTCCTGAAATAAATCCTTATGCCAACTGGAGTATTACAATAAAGAAATGCTTTGGATGGAGAAAAATCTGGTTTACCTCCTGGTTCTATCACTGTCTTTCTTTCTTTCTTTCTTTTTTTTAAAGATTTTATTTATTTATTTGACAGAGATCACAAGTAGGCAGAGAGGCAGGCAGAGAGAGGAGGGGAGGCAGGCTCCCTGCTGAGCAGAGAGCCCGATGTGGGGCTTGATCCCAGGACCTTGGGATCATGACCCGAGCTGAAAGCAGAGGCTTTAACCCACTGAGCCACCCAGGCGCCCCTCTTTCTTGCTTGCTTGCTTTCTTCCCTCCCTTCCTCCCTTCTTCCTTTCTTTTTGCTAGTTCCTTGAGTAGCTTTGCTAATTTATTAAAGTCATGGCTCTTTTAGCTTGAAAACAGAGATTGAAAATTCCTATCTCAATAAATTTCCTAGGTTCTGCTGGGATCATGGTTTGGACTGAAATAGTTGTCTGCAATTTACTTTCTCCTTTCTGTTTTTACACATTTTCCAAATTTTCTATGGCGGACAAACATTTCTAGGATAAATTTGAGAGGCAACAGACAGCATAGGGTTTAGGAGTGTGGACTTCTTCCAAGTGTCTGGGTTCAAATTTTGTTCCACTGTTTACTAGTTGTGTGACATTAGGCAGCTAAGTAATCTATCCATGCCTTAGAGTTTGTCACTCTGAAAAATGGGAATTAGATAAGCATCCCACCTTGCTGGATTTTTTAAAGGATTAATTAATTTTAGTGAAAAGGGTATGGCAAATGCTCAAAAATGTTAATCATCATCAT
The DNA here is from genome assembly GCF_002288905.1 of Enhydra lutris kenyoni. NCBI lineage: Eukaryota > Metazoa > Chordata > Mammalia > Carnivora > Mustelidae > Enhydra > Enhydra lutris. The sequence continues at coordinate 37,140,322 of NW_019154090.1, read as the reverse complement.
TACCATCATTTTTGTTACTTTGGTGATTATAAAATAGAGTGTTATTCATTCAATCTTCTGTGTTGTTGGCATAAAACTTACTATCATGTAGAACCCAATTCTTATTGACTATGTTCTCTACCTCTGGGGCATTCAAATTTACCTTCTTTTCATAATACAAAAAGAGTCTGGTTGGTGATCCAGCTTTCTGGGGTCATCTCCCTAACAACTGCTTGTCTTTGAACCCTTGTCTCAGGGTCTGTTTCTGGGAATTCTCAGACTAAGACATATACTTAATGCTGAGAATGCTAAAGTTAAAATTCACAGCAGACTACCTAGGAAATAGAGGAAAGTCCAGTGGAATGGAACAGGTATTACTTAACTCTGAAAAGCAAGGCTTGAAAGCAAGAATATCTCATTCAGTAAGTCTGTGTGCAAAGAAAGGCGGGAGTGGTGTCAATTTTGATTTTACCAGTGGTTCTGAGACATAAACTAGCCACCAGAGAGCACAGTGAGTGGAAATATCATCAGGACTTTGCTTGGAGCACTTGGTACTCCTGTCCAAAAAACAGATGTGAACAGGAAATTCAAAAAAGCAGAATGAGATGAGTTATCTGTGGAAGCCATGCAAAACACATAAATATATCATGAATTTAAATTCCTCTAAAAACAATTGCCTGATTCTTCTTCTGGCAGTATTGAAATTTACAAAACCAGACTGACCTTTCTGAAAACAGTTTAAAATGCTAGCTAAAATATAAATAAAATATTTTTAAATATAAGCATGAGTGGGAGAGAAAGTGTGGAATTCTCAGGAGCCAAACACTGAGAGCAGAAATCCAGATAGGCCAGCAGAGAGTCAAGCCCAGCTTCAAGCTAAAGGCATTTGCAAGTCCAATAGCACTTGAGAGTAGGCGGCTTTCACAGCCTGTTTTGGGACAGGGTTGGCTGAGATCAGGAGATGCCAGAGCTCACCCACATAAAACGGGGTCCACAAAGGGACTACTCTCAGAGTAGAGATAAATGGAGAAAAAACTGTCCTTGCTGCCTAACCCTTCCAAACCCTCCCATGCTTCACACCACATGAATCAACAAGGAAAGCTGATTATCTCAGACCCTGGCATTGGGTAGAAAAGAAAAGACATCAACTGAGAGCTTACAGTCACAAAACATTCTTTTGAAAGGTTTACAGTCCAACTCACATTACCTGAATGGTCTGAAAAACATCAAGCTGAGAATTTAAAAGCTTATAGTCTTACTTTTAGGGTAAGCTTCACTGCTTTAATAAATAAACGCTGAAATATCAGTGGCTTACCACAACCCACTTTATTTCGTATTTACATTATGTTCAATTGCCAGAGTATGGGGGCTGGAGATGAAGAGCTCTCCAACAGAGGTGACTCTGTCTTCACTACATGGCTCATAAGGGCTCCCCGAGCGTCTGCAGCTACCTGTCAGGGAAGAGGGAGAGGATTCTGTGAGGGATGTTCAGGGTAGAATACTAAAAATGGCCCCCAATGAATCATGTCTCCCCTTCCCCCTTTCACATTGTGACTTTGGAGCTCCTCTCATGGAAAGCTGGAATCTACTTTCTCATTCTTGAATATGAGTTGGCTTAAGACATGTGTTAGCGGGGTGCCTGGGTGGCTCAGTGGGTTGAAAGCTTCTGCCTTCGGCTCAGGTCATGATCTCAGGATCCTGGGATCGAGCCCCGCATCAGGCTCTCTGCTCAGTGGGGAGCCTGCTTCCTACTCTCTCTCTGCCTGCCTCTCTGCCTACTTATGATCTCTATCTGTCAAATAAATAAATAAATAAATCTTTAAAAAAAGACGTGTTAGCCAACAAAATATGATGGAAGCAACGTTCTGAATGCCTGAGCTCAAGCCTTAAGAGGGCTGGCAGTATCTACATTTTCCCATCTTGATAGACCAACTGCCATGTTGAAAGGATATCCAGACAATCCTGCTGCAAAGAAAAGCCACATAAAGGCCATAAGAATTGGTACTTCCCATGGAGAGACAGGCCACAGAGGGTAGAATCATGGCACCCCAGCTCACAGTGAGTGACCAGACCTCTGACATGTGATAGAGACCATTTTGGGCTTTCCAGCCCAAGCAAGTTCACAGCTTAATGTAGCCAAACAACTGAGCCCAGCCAAGACTAGTAAAATACTGCCTCATCAACAGACAAGCTCATAATAAATAATAAAGTGTTTGTTGTTTTATGGCACTAGGTCTTGAGAGTTATTTGTGACATAGCAATAGGTAATTAAAATGGGTGTTCATTCAGTGGCAAGATGTTTATCAGCCACATTTGGAAATGGATGCATTACTCCACTCACATTCCACTGGCAAAAATTCAGGCTCAAGGCCATACTCAACTCCAAGGACAGCTGGGAAATAGAATCTTGCTACATACCTAGAATGAGGAAGAAAATATTTTGTGAACAACTAGCTTGTTTCTACCATAGAAAACAGTCCCTGTTCCATAGTTCCCAAGCACTTAGCAGAGGCAGAAAGAGAAGGAATTTACCTTTATTTTAGACTTCAAAGAATTAGAACAAAATTCAAAATAAGCCTAAAGACAAGAAGGAGACATAGCTCTGGCTATTACAGCTTTTTAATAAGAACATAAGAGAATGTTATGCCCCCAAATTTGAAAATGTTTCCCCAAATAATGATATATCAACACTGACTCAAGTGTAATAGGGAATGTGAGTGGCCTATAACCAACAAAGAGAAAGAATTAGCACTTAAATCTTTTCCATAAAGAAATTCCCAAATCCTGACAGATTAGTGGGCAAGTTCTAACAAACATTTGAAGAAATAATTTGAATATTAGTCATACTCTTCTAAAGAACAGCAAAAGGAAGAATAGTCCCTAACATTTCATGAGGTGAGTATAATCATGTTACAGAAACCAAACAAGAAGCCCAGGGAATGGAAATTTTTAAAAAAGATTTTACTTATTTATTCGGCAGAGGGAGAGAGAGAGAGAACACAAGCAGGGGGAGCAGCAAGCAGAAGGAAAGGGAAAAGCAGGTTTCCCACCTGATCTCAGGGTCCTGGGATCGAGCCCCACATCGGGCTCTCTGCTCAGTGGGGAGCCTGCTTCCTCCTCCCCTCTTTCTGCCTGCCCGTCTGCCGACTTGCGATCTCTGTCTCTGTCAAATAAATAAATAAAATATTAAAAAAAAAAGAAAACAATATATGTATTTATTTACTTACTTACTTACTTACTTATTTATTTCACTACAGTGACAGATGAAAAGAGTCTAGTTTCCAGATTGGCATATAAGGAACTTGGAAGTCATCACTTTGTCTTAAAGTAAAAAGTTGAACAAACTGAAAATCAACAACTCTTCTTAGATCCCTCAGAGAATTGAGGTCACAGGGCAAACTGCTGCCCTAAATACTGAAGACAGAGACAAGGCAGATGGAGAGAATCACAACATACAGGAGCAGAAACTCTTCTGGAACCAGTTCAGGGGTAGGAAAACTGTCAACTAATTGATGAATTGCTAGAGGCTCAGTGTGGATAAAACTGAGAGTTAAGAACTCCAGGGACACAGGTGTTTTTTGGGGGGTGTGTTCGGGTACCATACTTTTTGAGCTTTACCTCTGCCAGGTTCTCATAGTGAAGGTAAGAGAAAAATCCCCTGGGGCTTCCAGTAGGGGAAGGGAAAGTAGCCATTTTGAAATATTCCAGATCATCCTGTTTCGCCCCCAGGAAAAACTATTCAACCAGAGCCTAATCTTTTGGATTTCATCAGAGCCTAACTGACCTGGAGGAAGGGAAATACCTGATCCCCAATCCACTCTGGCCATTCTGTCCCATCAAAGTGGGGAAAAAAGTACTGAGAGACACTTGTGAAATTCACAGCTCAGGGCACAGGCTCATTAAAGGGCATACCAATCATAGGATTACAGAACATTCTCCTCCCCCACATCTTATCATCACATCACAAAGCCCAGCTTACTGCAGTGCCTTTACCCAGTACATCATGTCCAGCCTTCACCAAAAAATGACAAGACATACTAACAGAGGGAAAGAAAAATGCACATTTGAAGAGACAGAGAAAGCATCAGAACCAGAGTCAGATGTGGCAAGATGTTGGAATTACCAAAGTAGCAATTTAAAATAACTACGATTAATATGTAAATGACTTTAACGCAAAAGGCTGGCAACATAAAGAATAGATGCATAATGTAGGCAGAAAGATGGAAATTCTAAGAAAGAATCAAAATATGTTAGGGATGAAAACACTGTAGCAAATGAAGAATGCCTTTGGTGGGCTCATTAGCAGAATAGACATGACTGAGATAATCTCTGAGCTTAAAGATATGTGAATAGAAACTGAAAAGCAAAGATTAAAAAAAGGAGTGCAAAAAAGAAAGAATACCCAAGAATGGTGGAACAACCACAAAAGTAATAATATACCCATGATGGAAACACCAGAAGGAGAAGAGAGAAAGGAACAAAAGAAATATTTAAAGGAACAATGACTGAAAATTTCCCCCAAATTCATGTCAGACATCAAACCATAGCTCAGAGAACATCAAACAGGAAAAATGCCAAAAACCAAACAAATAAACAAATAACAACAACAAAAACCCTACACTGGGAATATCATATTCAAACTGCGAAAAATCAAAGATAAAGTCATGCTAGAAGCCAGAGGAAAAAACACCTCATCTTACCTATAAAGGAACAAAGGAAAGAATAACACCAACTTCTGATAAAACATATAAGTGAGTAAAGACTGGATCAAAAGTTTTAAAGTGGTGAAAGGAAAGACCCCATCAACCTACAATTCTATATTATGCAAAATTGTCCTTCAAAAATAAAAGAGAAAGACTTTCTCAGGCAAACAAATATTGAGGAAATTGGTTGTTAATAGAACAGTCTTTGCAAGAAGGGTGATAAAAATTTCGTCAGAGAGAAGGAAAATAACATAGATCAGAAATTCAAATCTACATAAAGAAAGGAAAAGCATCAGAGAAAAAAGTAATGGTAAAAAAAAGAAAGAAAGAAAAATATTGACGTAATCTCAATAGATTTGGAAAGAATGGTGCATGAAATTATGTTTATATTTATTATATTTGTTTTAAAATTTTCTGGACAGAGGCACCTGGGTGGCTCAGTCAGTTTAGTGTCCAACTCTTGATTTTGGCTTAGGTCATCATCTGAGGGTCATGAAATGGAGTCCTGCATCCGGCTCCACACTGTGTGTGGAGTCTGTTTGAGATTCTGTCTCTCCCTCTGCCCCTCCCCTGCTTGCCCTCTCCATCTCAAAAAAAAAAAAAAAAAAAGGAAAAAGAAAACAAAAACACCAGACTGCCATCACCACTTTTGTTGCATATTATCCAGAGAACAAAACAAGGAAGAGAACCATAAAGCATAAGAATTGGAAGGGAAGAAATAAAGTTGACATAATTCAGAGCTGATGTGATTATCTATAGAAACCCCCACAAATCTGTAGTCATGTTATTATTATAAGGAGTAAGGAGTACAGCAAGTTTGCTGGAACAAAACCAATACCAGCTATTTAATTGTATTTCTATAAACCATTAAAAATAGTTATAAATCATAATTAGCCAAAAAAAACATTTAAAATAAAAATTAATAGTAGCTTGTGACTTTCTACAAAATAGACAACTGCAATATTGACAGGATTTATTTTGAATCTATACATCTATTTAGGAAGAACTGACATCTTATTATTGAGTCCTCTGATCCTTAAAAATTGTATATCCCTTCTTTTATTTTAAGTCTTTTTCTAATTTCCCTCAGCAAGGTTTGGAGATCTTATCATAAAGATCTATTACACATTATTTTGTAAAAGTCACCGTTACGTTTTTCATGTTTTTGAAATGTTTCATGTTTATGATAGGCTTTTCCATTTAATTTTCCAGTACATCACTGGAATTCCCAGTCATCATTAAATTCACTTATTCCTAGTAGCTTTTGTTCTATGTTTATTACAGAGATGACATTATATGTTAGCAGAAAAAGATAAACATTTTAGCAATTAGCTATCCCTATGAAAAAAATGAAATCAGATCCTTTAATAAAGACACACACGATTCTCCATAGATTAAAAACTTTAGAGGGAAAAGCAAAACTGTAAAATGCTGAAGAAATGTCCAAAAAACCATATTTATGATATTGAGATAAGGATTTCGTAAACAAGATAAACTTCAATTAATGAAGAAGAAAGGTAATAAACTTGGATATATTAAAATTAAAATTCTCTGATGATCATAGAGTTGCAGCACAGAATAGGGGTTGGGATCTCACACTTCAGAGACAAATGCCCAGGGTTTGAATACTGGCTCTGCTACCAACTACCAGTATGAACCAGAGCAAATTACTCATACTCACCACCTCTCTTTCCTCAAAAGTTTAGGTTGATAATAGTACCTATATCGAAGAGTCGCTAAGAAGATTAAATGACTTACAGCAAATTAGAGTCATATAACTATGTAAATGTTCATAAAATAAATTTTATAAAAAGAAATCAGTGAGAATGAAATTTGAAAATTGAGAGAATATATTTGCAACAAATATAACTGACCCAAAGTGTTAGAATATCTATCTATTGATCCATCCATCAATCCATCCAACCCTCTATCTTCTTCACACAGATCAAACGTAAAAGACAGTAAGCAAGGGACATAACAGGCACTTCACACAGAAGGAAACAAATACTTTAAGGTCGATTTGTCATTGTTGAGGAAAGCTGAAGATGCTCCTAACTTAAAAGCCAGTAAGCTCACTCTTAGGAATACACCCTGGAGGAACCATTATACCTGCAGTTCAGGAGATCTATATAATAATGTTTTCAGAGTACTGCCAAACAAAACAAAAGACAAATTTCCACCCATAGTAGATTGGATAAGTAAGTTGTGTAATTCAATTTTTAGTAAAACCGAAAAATATATCAACCTGGATGAATCTCAAAAATACAATACAATGGCTTTTTTTTTTTTTGAGCCAAAAAAAGCAAGTCACAGAAAAATACATTCAGTTTGAATCCATTGATACAAAGGTAAAAGCATGCAATATGAAACACGTTGTTTAGGTACACAAACATATGTGGTAAAATAAAAAAGAAAAACAGAAAAATGATATAACACAACATTTAGACTAGTTACCTCTGATAGACATGGCAGGGATGGAATTAGAATGGTGCAAGAGGGGGGCGCCTGGGTGGCTCAGTGGGTTAAAAACTCTGCCTTCGGCTGGGGTCATGATCTCAGGGTCCTGGGATCAGGCCCCACATTGGGCTCTCTGCTCAGTGGGGAGCCTGCTTCCCTCCTCTCTCTGCCTGCCTCTCTACCTACTTGTGATTTCTGTCAAATAAATAAATAAATTCTTAAAAAAAAAAAAAAGAATGGTGCAAGAGGCACTTCAATTTTAATAGAAATGTTTTGTCATTTCAGGTGACTAGTATTAGGGTGTCATTGCATTATTATTCTTTATCTCCTGATATTCTATACCATTTTCTTTTTGTATCTACTCAATGTTTGATTAAAAAAGCAATCAAATACTAAAATCACTTGTAGAAGAGAGTTATGATGTATAGTTTTAAAGTGACCACAGGAAGAAATAAAGGAACAAATAAATTTTGATCAACATAGCAAAGGGCAAGAAAAAGAGAACAGAGAAATCCAAAAACACCCAGAAACTCCCAAAATAGGAAGTGGTCTTGCAGGGTAGCAGGGTTCTTGCTCCTGAAGTCAAAGAATGATGAAGATTGAATCTAGTGGAAAAAGGACTAAATGAAGTGAAAATCTTTTAAGAAAAGGCTAGAACAGAAAAGAAAAGCTTGTGGTCCTGAACGGGTTGCCACTGAGGGCTTTTACATTGGTCTTTCACAGGAAACTGATCAGGGAACTTGGTAAGTTTCTTGTCAATATCACTGGTGGATTTGTGAATATCATGTCTATATTTAGAACAAACAGAGCCCGCTTGTAAATATCATGAGCACAAAGGAGGTGCTCTTGTAAATATCATGTCTATTTCTCCACCTCTGGTATTTCTGTGAGCCTGGTTATGTAGCCCCCTGTATTAGCCTAGTCCCATCACCCCCACTTTGTCTCTCCCTACCTAGCCTTGCCTGTCCTACGGCCCAGGTAAAATTAACCAAAATAATAATAATCGCTATTGTTAGTAAAATTTGTTTATTGTAAGGCAGTGATTCTCAGACTGTTTCAAGAAACAAAATAAAACAAAATTCAACTATATGGAGAGGTATATTCCACAACAATACAAACAAAACAAAAGCCGCAGCTTTGCGTAGTAGCGGTATCGTAGCCAATGAGGTTTATCCGAAGTGTGATTATTTCTAATTGAAAACAAAAGAAGAATAACAATATATAGTAGAAAGTTTTAATTTGGAAAAAGGGGTTTATTCTATTTTCCAAAATTATAAAGACCTCATTGAGAATAATATAGTCATGAATCAGTCAATTAATTATCTCACAATATACAGCTCTTTCCTGTTATTCACAAGAGTCCAAATTTGTGTTTGCTTACTTATTGAATTTTATTTGTAACCCTAAAATCAATACCCATGGCAATTTTGCAATTATTTACAGACATGTACCAAGTGGCAAAAAATTAGAGTTATCAATGTGCAGTTATCAGTGGAGGACAAATAAGGCAAAGCTCTGCCTTTTTATTTCAGCTCTCATACTGTAAACAAGTATCCTTTTCGTGGCCTATTTAGGGGCATGTTTTTCTTATTTTGTATGCTTTTTCTTGGTGATTTCACAGTTTAAAATGGCCCCCAAGCAGAGTGCAAAAGTGCCACCAGGGCTCCTAAGTATCCTTTATGGACAAAATGTGTGTTAGATAAGTTTCATTCAGGCATGAGTTATTGTGCAGTTGTCCATGAACTCAATGTTTATAAATCTATAATATGTATTAAATAAGGTGTCTTTAAACAGAAACACATATAAAACAAGATTATATTTTGATTGGTTGATTAAAATGTTGCGACCAGTGGCTTGAAGGAACCTAACTTAACATGCCCCTTAGGAGCAATGTCTCAGTATTTGCTAATTTAGTCTTCAAGCTGACTTTGAGACTATAACAACCACAGATAAGGACTATCAAATGTTCTTATAGAGCACAAAATCACAATCACATTTGGAGAACTGAACATGTCTCTGAGAATTCAACAAATCAGTTAAACTAAATTTAATTAAAATATAAAGAATCCAAATAACCCATACAATAAGCTTATTTTGGCTGGCTGCTAGCTATCTTCTCTGCCCAAGTCCTACAGTAGCATCCACATCAATGAACTTCCCGACACTCCAAACCCCTAGATCCTTACCCCTTTATCGCCAATGCAGTCTTCCCAATCCAAATTAGTCACCTGCTCCCCTGGCCACATCTTAGAAATTGTTATCACCAAAACCTGCACTTTCTCTAAAATCTTGAGTTTAAATATCCTATCAGGTCTACCAGCTTTGTTCCATCTCTCTCAGTAACTCACAAACTCCCACTGCTGCACTTTTAAAACTGCTCCACTTCTTTAGTTTTTTGGAGACCCAAAATACTGACTCCCTTACTATCTCACAGCCTATTTATTCCACCCTTCCTTGTCCAAACCTATGTCCATGATTTCTCATTATAATCATGCCTTTCCAAGAACCCCTTGTTCCCTTGTCTCTCTTCCATTCTCTCTCTAGAAAATGTTTTCTCTCCAAATCTTTTCTTGGCCAGCAGCTTATAATTCTTTAGGATTCTTCCTGAGTATTGGGTCCTCTGGGTGACCTTTCCTGACCCACCTATCTGATCTGAGTGCAGCCAGCTATCTCTATTTCAACTCCTTGCTTCTTTCATAGCATATATGGCAACTTGCAAATATTTCTATTTGATATGTACTCCTCTCCCCACTTTTGTTCTAAAACATAAGTTCCATCAGGACAGAGATCCTGACTTTCTTGTTCTCCCTACATTACCTATAACTAATCTGATCCCTTATACATATTAGAAATTAATTAAGTGCTTGCCATAAAAAGGAATGGTTATCAAATTTTTTACCCTATAAACCATATACATTGTTTTCAAATGTCAGTCTGTGGAACTATTATAAATTTTAATCACATGTAAAGGGGCACCTGGGTGGTGAAGTTAGTTAAATGTCCAACTCTTGGTTTTGGCTCGGTTCATGATCTCAGGGTCATGAGATTGAGCCCCACCTCTGGCTCTGCACTTAGCATGGAGTCTGCTTAAGTTTCTCTCTCCCTCTCCTTCTGCCCCTCCCAAACACTCAAATAAATAAAATAAGTCTTTAAAAAAATCTAATCATGAGGCGCCTGGGTGGCTCAGTGGGTTAAAGCCTCGCTGCCTTCGGCTCAGGTCATGATATCGGGGTCCTGGGATCCAGGCTGGCATTGGGCTCTCTGCTCGGTGGGGAGCCTGTTCCCTCCCAACCTGCCTACCTCTCTGCCTACTTCTGATCTCTCTCTCTCTCTGTCAAATAAATAAATAAATAAAATTTTAAAAAAATCTAATCACACATAAGAAGATAAATACAACCTTAATTAATTCTATACTATGGAAATTATACTATCTACATTTTTTCACAGAGTATAATAAAACCAAAAATTTAATAAGGAAAGTATAACCAAAATATATCTTAACCAGTTGGAAATCTAAAACCTCTATTTTTAAGACTTGAGGAAAAAAAATTAAAGGTTATAATTATAGTTACATATTTACAGTAAATATGGTGGTCCACAAGGCTCTGGCCTGTTCTACCTTGGACTTAAGCCATACACTCACAGTTTTAATGACTACCTACATGCAAAAGATCTACAGGCAGCTCACTAGCTCAGACCATTTCTCTTACCCCCAGACGTGAATATGCAAGCAACTTCCTCCCCTGTAGTGCCTACTTGGATCTCCCCAAATCCCTTCAAATTCTAAAGTCTTTGAGAATGTTTTCTTAGCCAAGTCAGTTATAAATCAAATTATACATAGTAAAAGTAGAGATGCCAAAGACTTCTCAGAGTGCATTAAAATTTACCTACAAAACATTTCACATGCTGCCAGGCAGATGGAATACCAGCAATCCTAAAAAAAAATTAAACTGATATGAGTGGGATTAAGAAATTAACATTAGCAGATTATTTGGTAACAAAGCAGATCCCAGTGACATCAAGTTTGGAAAAAATTTCTATAAGGAGCAAGGAAAGGACAATGGGAATCTACACAAGTCTCACTCCCCATTTTTTTTTAAAGATTTTATTTATTTATTTCACAGACAGAGATCACAAGTAGGCAGAGAGGCAGGCAGAGAGAGGGGAGGAAGCAGGCTCCCCACTAAGCAGAGAGCCCAATGCGCTCACTCCCCATGTTTTATCCATCACCAAGTTCTAGAGCTTGTTCTACTTCCATTGGCTTCTTTTTTCTCACATCTCCAGCCCATAAACTCACTTCTTGAAAGAACAAAGTGGAAGGACCCTGAAACACTCTTTGAGTTCCCATCTTATCAACAAACCTAGAAGCAAAGGAGCCCATGTAGAGTATATTCCTTTCTGTTAATTACAGATGGTGTTTCTCCTGCTCCTATCCAAGGTAAACCCTCTGCTTGTTCACTGGGTGCCCATAATTTTAACTCTCTGCCATGTATCCTTTCTCCCCATCTCTCTACTGAATCATTCTCTTCAGCATTCAAACATGTAATTTCTCCCACTTTAAAAGCTTTTTTCATGGGCAGAGGACATGAACAGACATTTCTGCAAAGAAGACATCCAGATGGCCAACAGACACATGAAAAAGTGCTCCACATCACTCGGCATCAGGGAAATACAAATCAAAACCACAATGAGATACCACCTCACACCAGTCAGAATGGCTAAAATTAACAAGTCAGGAAATGACAGATGCTGGCGAGGATGCGGAGAAAGGGGAACCCTCCTACACTGTTGGTGGGAATGCAAGCTGGTGCAACCCCTCTGGAAAACAGCATGGAGGTTCCTCAAAATGTTGAAAATAGAACTACCCTATGACCCAGCAATTGCACTGCTGGGTATTTACCCTAAAGATACAAACGTAGTGATCCGAAGGGGCACGTGCACCCGAATGTTTATAGCAGCAATGTCTACAATAGCCAAACTATGGAAAGAACCTAGATGTCCATCAACAGATGAATGGATAAAGAAGATGTGGTATATATACACAATGGAATACTATGCAGCCATCAAAAGAAATGAAATCTTGCCATTTGCGACGACGTGGATGGAACTAGAGGGTATCATGCTTAGCGAAATAAGTCAATCGGAGAAAGACAACTATCATATGATCTCCCTGGTATGAGGGAGAGGAGATGCAACATGGGGGGTTAAGGGGGTAGGAGAAGAGTAAATGAAACAAGATGGGATTGGGAGGGAGACAAACCATAATTGACTCTTAATCTCACAAAACAAACTGAGGGTTAATGGGGGGAGGGGGGTTGGGGGGTGGGATTATGGACATTGGGGAGGGTATGTGCTATGGTGAGTGCTGTGAAGTGTGTAAATCTGGCGATTCACAGACCTGTACCCCTGGGGATAAAAAGATATTATATGTTTAAAAAAATAAAATTAAAAAAAAAAAAACTCAAAAGTCTGGGAAACACTTGTTTCTTTCTTTTTATTATATCTTGCTTTCCTTGAGGCAATGAACATAAACATGATGTGGCTGGAATGCGGGTGAGGGGAGGCAATAGGAGTCAACAGGAAGTAGCAGGAATGAAAACAAAAGCAAAAAATGATTGATTGTTGGGGTACTGGTAAATGTTTAACAATCTGGGTTTTTTTTGTTGTTGTTTATTTTTAAAGACAAAGCCTTGATTTATAGTGTTTGCTGGTTGTCCTGTAAGTAGTCCTACCATGGCTGATTTCAAGTTGGTGGTGGGACATCACTGAACATAGCATTGGGAAGAAATGGGCAGTAATTCACCGCTAGGTAGTATTTTCACCATATAGACACAAAAGACAATCTTAAGAGTATATGTAAAAGAAAAGGAGTCAACTAATTAGAAAGTGATGAATTACGAGTGGTTATTAACTTTTTAAATATAACTTATTTAATTGTAAGTTTATATAATTTAAAATTTAATAATGGTTTTAACTGTCTCACAAGATTCCTGAGAATTTAGCAATTAGCCTCTCAGCACACCATGCCTATATATATATTTATTTATTTATTTTAAGTTATCTCTACACCCAGTGTGGGGCTGGAACTTACAACTCCAGGATCAAAAATCACATGCCTTACCAACTGAGCCAGCCAGGTGCCCCACATTTGTTAATATTTTAATACAATTGTTAATATTTTATAACAATTTTCCTGACACAAAACAAAGCAGCCTTTTGTTGCTCAAGTGTTGAATGAGTTGTTTCGCATTTTTAAGTGTTTTAGATGCCTGGGGGCCCTACCTCATGTCCTTTAGAATCACTTGTGATGCAGCTGTTGCTATCAAGCTCATGACATTTGTTTTGTGTGTGTTTTAAATTTTTTTTTTTTAAATTGAACATAGTTGACATAAAATGTTACATTAATTACAGATGTACAACATAGTGATTCCATGTGTCTATATATTCAGAGCTCACCAAAAGTGTATCTACCATCTGTCACCATACAGTGCTGTTATAATATTGACTGTATTCCCCGTTTGGTAACTTTTATTCCCATGACTTATTCATTCCATAAGTGGAAACCTGTATCTCCCACTCCCCCTCACTCATTTTGCCTATCCCCTGAACCCTCTTTCAGTCTGGCAACCATCACATTGTTCTCTGTATTTATAGATCTGATTCTGCTTTTTGTTTGCCCGTTTATGTATTGTTTTGCTTTTTAGATTCCACATCTAAGTGAAGTCATATGTTATTTGTTTTTCTTTGTCTGACTTATTTCACTTTGCATGTTAACCTCTAGGTTCCTCCACATTGTCACAAATGACAAGATCTCATCTTTTTTTATGGCTGTGTAATATCTATCTATCTATCTATCTATAGATATATGCATATGATATATACATCTCACATCTTCTTTATCCATTCATCAATCAATGGATATTTGGGGTGCTTCGAAAGCTTGGCTATTATAAATAATGCTGCAATAAACATAGGGATGCATAATTAGTGTTTTCATTTTCTTTGGGTAAATACCCAATAGTGGAATTATTGGATCATATGGTATTTCTATTTTTAATTTTTTGAGGAACGTCCTCCACACTGTTTTCCACAGTGGCTGTACCAGTGTACAATCCCACCAGCAGTGCACAAGCATTCCTTTTTCTCCACATCCTCACCAACCCTTGTTATTTCTTGTATTTTTGATTATTCTGACAGGTGTAAGGTGAATCTCATTGTGGTTTTGATTTGCATTTCCCTGATGATGAGTGATGCTGAGCATCTTTTCATGTGTTTGTTGGTCATCTGTATGTCGTCTTTGGAAAAATGTTTAGTTCCTCTGCCCATTTTTTAGTCTGATCATTTGTGTTTTTAGTGTTTTACACAGTGAAGGACACCATCAGCAAAGCCAAAAGGTTATCTACTGAATGGAAGAAGATATTTGCAAATGATGTATTTGTTAAGGGGTTAATATCCAAAATATATAAAGAACTTATACTACTCGTGACACTTGTTTTGTCTTTTGGTTTATGCTCAGCACCTTTTCTGGACTAATTAGAAGTGTAGGGGTAATCTATACCCACTGGAACAACCCTTAGCTGATGGGAAAGGAAGGTGATGAATCATTATTTCTCTCTACTTATTTCATTTACAAAACGCTCCAATTTCCCACAACTGTGGCCAGTTTCATAATGGACAGTTGGATCGAATATCCTCCTATCTATATTAACCTTCTCTGTTCCTCTCACTCCTGATATCTGAGAAAACCTCCCAATAAACTGCCTATTCCTAAGCTCCTGCCGCAGGCTTCGCTTGCAGGAGAACCCTTGATTAAGTCAATGACCATTCTTACCTTCTTGTATTGTTCTACTAAAAGAGCTTGTGTGATTCAAGGGTATCGTTTTCACTTTTAAACAGAATGACTATGACATTTGGACTAGAAATTTAGAACTCGTAGAAACAAAACACTCCGAAAAGCAGGGGTTTAGGCACTCTGATAGAGAGACAGGTAACTGTTTCTCTGTGGACGTTGGGACTTCAGATGATCTAGGCATAGGTCATAATTTTCTGGTTCTCTTCTAAGAGAAACAGTGTTATAAGCTCATCTGTACTCATGTGATTTCACAAGTGTGTGTTGAAAGAGATGTGACGGTGTGTAGTTTTCAAGATGGCCGTAATAAAATCTCTCCTCCCACATCCTCTTCTTACAATGGGAACTTGACATTCCCAACATCAAAAAGGGAGGTCTGTGTTTCCTCTACTTAATCTGGGCAGGCTTGTGACTATGTCAGAAGGAAAGAATGCTCATGGATTTCTCAGGCTGTTTTAAAAAAGTGATGCAGCTTCCACTTGGTTCTCTTAGGACAGTTTCTTAGAATTCTGAACTACTGTGTAAGCTGTCCAGCTGCCTGGAGGCCGCCTTGTTGTGAGGAAGCCCAGTCTAACCCATTGTGGAGAGATCACATCACATGGAGATCCCCTGAAACAACACTGATTGAGAGAGAGAGAGAGAGAGAGAGAGAGAGGAGCCCATGAAGTCCCCAGCTGCTCTAGTCACTTGCTGTTCCAGAGATCCCAAATCAAAAACACCCAGGTCAGGGCGCCTGGGTGGCTCAGTGGCTTAAGTGTCTGCCTTTGGCTCAGGTCGTGAAACTAGGGTCCTGGGATCAAGCACTGTGTGGGGCTCAGCTCTCTGCTCAGCAGGGAGCCTGCTTCTCTCTCTCTCTCTCTCTCTCTGCCTGGCTCTCCGCCTACTTGTGATCTCTCTCTTTCTCAAATAAATAAATAAAATCTTAAACAAACAAACAAACAAAAAACACCCAGGTGAATCCTTCCTCAATTCCTGGCCACAGAAACCATGAAAGATGATAAATTTATGGGTGTTGTTTTAAAACAATTTACATTTTAAACTGATTTGTTATGAATAGTAGTAACTAGAACAAAAGAGATGCTCAATTCGCATACCTCCTTTCCCTTTGGTGGAAAGCCTGTCTTATGTCCTACTGTGAGGGTAAAGGTCAGGCTTGCACCTCAGCTGGGGAGCAGTTAATTACTGTGCGTAGGTGGATTCTTTTTTTTTTTTTTTTTCAGTTTGGATCTAATAATTGCTGCTTTTGACAACTGGAACAACTAAATAGTCGATGAACATATAATGTGGATGGTGCTTTGAGTTATAGCCGTTTTTAAAAGTTAGAGGTATTCTTTTTTTAGTGTTACCATTTTTGTAGAATTACAAACTCACGGAAAGTGCCAAGAATTGTACAAGAAATGCCATGTACCTTTCATGCAGATTTACCAATTATTAATATTTCACCACATTTGCTTTATCTCTCTCTCTCTCTCATTCTCTCCCCCAGCATGTGCGCAAACACACACACATGCGTTTTTTCTGAACGGCCAAGGATAAGTTATGCCCACTTGCCTCTAGACCTTAAGGGTATGTTTTGTAAGAATGAGGACATTCACTTCACTAACCACAGTATATTATCAAATTCAGGAAGTTTAATATTGATAGAATACTAATCTCCAATCGGGAGATTTTACCCAAATATCTTCAATCATATCAATAATGTCCTTTATGCCATTATTTTTCCTGGTCCAAGATCCAATCCTGGTTCACAGATTGCATTTAGTTTTTGTGTTTCTTCATTCTCCAGAAATAAGTTATTCTTCTTTTCAGCTTTCTAGAAAAAAATCACTCTCTTTGTCTTTGCTGCTAAAGAGATACAAGAGAGAATCAATCTGACCTTCTGCTTTTGTTAGACTGTTTTGGAGACTGCTTTCCAATATGGTGTGTATCTCTGGCTTTAAAAAGTTAGTGTGTATAAAAGCCTTCCCTCAGCAGGGAAAGGTCTAGATGTAGCTGCTGCACCGTCAACATCTACCCAAGTAAACACGGTTTGTCTACAAATCGAAAGCCACTTCTGACTTAACATTTAAGAATCTGAAGAATGAACCAGTAGTCTGATAATCTGCATTTCTTATGAATAAGTGATTAGTAATTACTGCTGCTCCTTGGAATCAAAAATATTTGTGCTCTGAGGCTCTGAGAGAGCTGTGTAACTTGCTGGGGTTTGGAAACAAAAAATTAATGGATCCCCCCTTCTCTTTTCTTCTGACTGAGGTCCCAGCATGTTTTTGCTTTGTTTTGTTTTGTTTTTCCTGACTTGGGAACTGAGAATGGTATAAGGTCACTTGTTCCTTTTCTTTCTTTTTTTTTTTTTTTAAATTTTATTGAAGAATAATTGGCACATATATAATTATATATATTACACATATCTATCATGTGCACAACATGATTGTATAATAAACATATACATTGTGGAAAGGCTACCAACATCAAGATAATTATCACATCATTACCTCACATAGTTAACTCTTTGTGTGTGTGGTTAGAATGCTTACAGTCTACTTTCAGCAACTTCCAAGTGTATAAAATTGTATGATTAACTATTGTCACCATGCTATGCATCAGATCCTCAGGACTTATTCCTTTTATAACTGAAAATTTGTACCCTTTGACCTACATGACCCTGTTAGCCCCCTGCCCCCAGGCCCTGGCAACCACCATTCTATATTTCTATAAAAATGAGCTTTTCTCTTTCTTTCTTTTTTTTTTTTCTTTTTTTTTTTTTTTTAAGATCCAACATACAGTGGATGCCAAACAGTATTTTTCTTTTTCTGTCTAACTTATTTCACTTAGCATAGTGCCCTCCAGGTTCACCTGTGTTTTCACAAATGGCAGGATTTCCTTTTTCCTTAAGGTTAGTTAATATTTCAGTGTGTTAGTGTGTGTGTGTATGTGTGTGTATCGAATTTTTTTAATCCCTTCATTCATCAAAGGACATTTAGGTTGTCTCTATAACTTGACTACTGTGAACTGTGCTGCCTTGAACATGGGGGGGGGGCGTGGGGTACAGGTATCTCTTCAAGATACGGATTTCGGTTCCTTCAGATAAATACCCAGAAGTAGAATTGCTGGATCATATGGTTGTTCTATTTTTAGTCACTTGTTTCTTCTTAACTTAGTAGCTTATTACATTTTTAATGTGTCTCTGTCTAGAGTAACATATCAGAGTCATACCCTGGGATGAATCCTAGACAAATGGGAGAAGAAAAATTTGAATGTGTTTGCAGAAGTTGAGTACTTGAGTACCGTAAACATTATTTGTGAAATGACGAATAATACTGCTTGCAATTTAGGTTTTTAACTTATGCTTCTGTGATCAGCAAACAAATTATTTTTGTTCAGTTTATTGAATGATACCTATTAGTCACCCTCAGTTCTATCAATCAATAAATGTTAAAGGATAACACTGTTATGGACAAGATATACCATTCATTGATTTTTCTTTAAAAGGAGGTCCTTATGAACAAAGAATTATTGGCATTATTAAGTAGTTAATGAACTATCTCCGTTAAATGAGTCATAGGCAATATTCCACTTTCCAACTACTTCAACAAAAAGAATTTTTTTTTAATGTTCAGTTAGCCACCATGTAGTACACATCATTAGTTTTTGATGTAGTGTGCAATGATTTGATAGTTGTGTATAACACCCAGTGCTCATCACACCGTGTGCCCTCCTTAATATCCATCACCCAGCTACCGCATCCCCCAACCCCCTCCCCCCTGAAACCCTCAGTTTGTTTCCTGGAATCCATGGTCTCTCATGGTTTTTCTCCATCTCTGACTCCCATCCCCCCTTCAGTTTTCCTTTCTTTCCCTCTGGCCCTCTGTGCTATTCCTTATGTTCCCCATATGAATGAAACCCTGTGATAATTGTCTTTCTCTGTTTGACCTACTTCACTTAGCATAATCTGCAGAATATTTCTTGAGTTTGAACATTTTAGTTCTATGGAAAGAAATAATAAAAATAAAAAAATTTTGACATAAGTTTTGGTGATAAACTTAGTGACAAAATATAGTGCATACCCCCCAAAATAAGTATAGAGTATATAATGTTTTTTTTTCCTGCTTCTTGTTACTTTATTTTATTTATTTTTATTTTTTATTTTATATTAGCATATAATGTATTATTAGCCCCAGGGGGAGTATGTAATGTTTTTTAATGTTAAGAACACTAGTATAGTATAGTAAAAGGCTGGGGCATAAAGTCTTGATTTGAGCTCAGTTTCACATAATCGTGTACGGTCCTAACGTAACTTCCAGAAGAAAGACTGAAAATCCAGTGTCAAACAGAGAGGAGCAACAATGTTTGCAAAACCTTGTCAAAAACAAGATAAACCTGTATATACAGTTTAAAAGTGGAAGAGCTATTTTAAGCTAAGCTGTGTACTGAAAGCTCACAGCTTCAGTCTCCTTTCATGTCACTAAACAGAATAGCCCAAAAAGAAGGAGTGAAATGCAGGGAAAAGGGAAAGGAAAGTTGAAAAGTCACTGAAACATGAATAACGCTTTCGAGAAACCTCAAAATGCAGCAGTTTTGTATAAAGCCCAGTAATCTCTCAGGGCTGTGTGGGAGGGTTGTGGCTCTCTTCTTTGTACACGAGAAGAGCCGTCACTGGATCCAGCTATTTTATTGTGGTTCTTTTGTTCTCATAGCTCTGCATAAGGAAGAGAAAATGTTCTTAAGGAGTGTAAATAAGCTGTGAGATCTAATGGATTAAAATAAAGCGTGTGAAACGGTAATTCTTTGAGATGGAGCCCTGAAGCCCAACTCTGACATCATCTAAAAATACCCTAGTTTTCACTGATAAAAAATTTTCGTACATATAAATTCGTTCTCTCTCACTCTCTGCCTCTGTCTCTCTGTGTCTCTGTCTCTCTGTCTCTGTCTTTCTTTGTTTTTCTCCCACAAACACACATTTCAGCCATGGCTAGGTTAAAATAAAACTCTTCCTCCGGATGTTTATAAAAATGCAAACTTTCAGAAAGGTCATTTGAACTCAGATTTTAAGCAGAGACTTAATGAAACAAAAAAATCAGCCAAATGTGTTATAAAGTTCACTAATTAAATCTGAAATGAAATCCAAACGCATTTAACAGGGCTGAAAATATTGGAACAAAATATATATTCTCCAAAATCTGTTGGACAGAAACAAAACTAAACCATCAACATCTTTATTGGTCCAAATCAGTCATGCATTTGGAATTTCTATTGCTGCATTCAATTGAAAATTTATCCCAAAAATGTCTTGGATGTTGTGTGGCCGTCTGACCAGGTTGTTTACTCCTTATAGGGGCCCCAGTTTTCCTTAGAACTCTGTTATAGGAAAGTACCTGTGAGGAATCAAGAAGGTTTTTTTGTTTTTTTTTTGTTTTTTTCCTACAAAGCAATGATTAAACATAAAATAATCATAAAAAGATAATGACTACCAGTGTTTTCTCAATTATTACTCAGTTTCCTTGATTGGGAAACCTTTTGAATCACAAATCTCATCCCATTGACTATCAGCTTTTATTGGAATTTGGAAGGTGGCTTATATTATACACAGTAATACTTTGGAATGAAATCAATGGTCCTAAAAGGCCAACTTGTCTTTGCCATTGGTCCAATTAAAGTGCAGAAGTAAAAAGCAGAACTGACATTGATTTTCTTTTTTTGAAAATAGATTTTTTTCCTGATAAGTGGTAAAAAAAAAATGTATTCTACAAGACTGTTTTTCTTTGTGCTATAAACTGTGTTCCTAATGTGCTCTTGGTTATCTACCTGATAATGAGGAAAGTTTAGTACCAGTTAATCCATTGTTATGGGATTTCCTTTTGCTTGTGTTCATTCAACTTATTTCAAAACATCAAGGAGGAAAAATAAGGAAAAAGCAAAGATGGGAATCTAGGTTTGTCAATTGCATATAGTATGTCACTCAGAGGCCACAGCGATTTTTCATATGGTGGGTTGGGAGGGGTGGGGGGCAGCTGTATGCAAAATTATATTCAGAACAATAAATGAAATATACTAAGCTGTTAAAGATGTTGAAAGAGGCTGTAAATTACAAGTGGTAATTACTAACTTATATTAGTATATGACACCGAAGTGATAACCTGAAAATTAAAATCAGAGTATAAATTTGACATTGGGGTGCTATTTTCCAACACTATTATATACAAACGTATCTATTTATAACATGAGTACAGTGGAGGCAGGGAGAGGAAGTGAATCATCCAAGATGTTTTGATTTTATGACTAAGATTCAATTGGAAGCTTATCTCCCTGATGCACTTACTATACCATATGGGTGTATACCTCAAGTTACTATTTCCTGTTATTCCCTATTCCTGTAAAACAAATGCCGCCCAAACATGGAAGAGAGTTATAGTGGGTGTATCTCTCATTTACAGGCTATGGCAGAAAAAGCTCTCAAAAACCTTCATCTTGTTTCACTAATAGATATTTGCATACATCAACAAAAACCTCTCATGTGTTTGGAACTGTTTTATGGTCATAAAGTCACATCTTTCCTGATTTAATATTAGCTTCAAGGGGAAGGATCTTTTTTTTTTTTTTTGCTGAATAGCAGGAGCCTTTAGGACAAAAAGGATCCTTGGAAGGTGCTTTATTTCAAGGTGAGTTGTACCTGAACTCAGTGGGGGGTGGGTGCTTAACCATGAGGGTTTATAACACCGGGGCAGTAGGTCAGACAAGGGACTATATCATTAGCTTCCATTTCCCTTTGATAGATACGTTCCCTCCTGTCAGACTGGAGAACTTCCATTACCTGTCAATTCTCAAAAAGGAACTCTGTCTTCGTCTAGCATACACGTATTACCAAGATGAGCTTGAAATTGGATCTTGTTTAGGCAATCAAAACATCTTTGGTGATTCACTTCCTGTCACTGAACTGAAAAAGTGAAGGCACAAATAACCACACTTCACACTTAATTATCTAGAAAAGCAGCATTTCACTGAGTTGAATGTCATTTCTAAAACCGAGCTTCATAGAATTCTCCCTCTCCTTCATCTCACCGTGGCCTGATCCTCTATCCATCTTCCCCTCACTGCCCACATGGGAAATATATTGGATGCATTTGACATGCATTTGGGGTGAAAATCACTTTTACATCATTAAGTGCAATTGAATCCCTTAATACCTAATCCTGGAATAGGCATCTTGCTTCTTTTCTTAAAATATGTGTTTAGGGCAAGGAGGAAGATTTACTGTGGTATGCAAATATGGAATCAGTACATTGAAAAGAATTGGGGTCCTCAGAAACAAAATAAATTCGTCCATTTATGCAAAATACAAAAATACTCAAAACTTAATTATGCTGTTAGAAGTAAGGACAATGGTGTCTCTTGTGGGGATGGGGGATAGTGGCAGGAAGGGGATAGATAACATTCTGTTTCTTGACCTGAGTGCTGTTTCCAGGGCTGTGCTTTGTGAAGATTTAGCAAGACCTACAGGTCTGGTACACTTTTGGAAACTATTCCATAATAAGACTAGAGAATTTATAGGCATGTTTAAACAATGCTGTTCATTTTTAGATCCTGTTGTATTAAGTGGCTGATGACTCTTGGTATTGTCTTTTTAAAAACCGTTTATTTTGAGATAATTATAAATTCACAGGAAGTTGCAAAAGATAGTACAGCCAGGTTCCATGTAACCTTCCCCGTTTCCCTGTGCGGTTATATTTTGTATGACTACGTTATAATATCCAAAACCAGGAAATGGACCTGAGTACGCATGTATGTATAGTTCTACTTCATTTTAATCAAATGTGTGGATTCCTATAATGACCACCACACAGAGACAGAAACATTCCACTACCACAGAGTTCTCTCATGCTATCCAGTCCTAACCACACACAACCTCCTCCTCCCCATCATGCCTAACCCCTGGTACCCCTGATCTGTTTCCCATCTCTATCAATTTGCCTTTTTGAGTGTTATAAATGGAATCATGCAGTATGAGACCCTTTCAGATTTTTTTTTTTAAACTTAGCATAAGAGACCCATCCAAGTTGTTGTTTCTATCGATAGTTTACTCCTTTTTATCGCTAAGAGGTATTCCACAGTATAGTGTAACTATCCACTTATTGAGGGACATTTTGGTTGTTTCTGGTTTTTGGATATGACAAATAAAGCTACTCTGAACACTCACATATTGGTTTTTGTGTAAACATCAATTTTAATTTCTCTGGGATAAATTCCCAGGAGTGCAATTGCTGGGTTGTATGGTACATACACGTTTCATTTTTTGTTAAGAAACTGCCGAACTGTTTTCCTCAGTGGCTCTGCCATTTTATGTTTCCACCAGCAATGCATGAAGAGATCCAGTTTCTCCACATCCTTGCCAGCATTTAACATTTATCACCATTTTTAAGTGGTAGCTCTTCTAATAGGTGTGTGATGATATCTCATTATGGTCTTAATTTCTATTTCCACAACGGCCAGTGATGTTGAACAGCTTTGCATGTACTTATTTGCCATTCGTACAGCCTCTTCAGTGAAATGTCTTTCCTGTTTTTCTCCCTCATTTTGTTCCCTTTATGTTTGTTTTTTGCCTAATCAATTCCTTTAATATTTTTAGCTTCTTCTTCAAATAACTAAAAATGTTTCCCCGTTTCAGTATCTATAGATTTTATTTCTGCTAGTGATGAACAGTTCTTCCCACTTGTGTCCAGAGTCCCTCTGCGTTCTCACCTCCTTTATGTTACTCATCTTCTTTGTTCTGTCTGGAAAGCCACTTCCCAGACTCTTGGCCTCCATTTTGCAATGGTTACTGACGTAACTTCAAAGCACTAATGGACTCAGATCATCAAATGACAGATCTTCCAGGAAGCCTTGACTTCTCCTACCAAATATACACAACCACTAGTCCTTTAAATGGGCACAGTACACTTAAAAATAGTTTCCAGCAGCACCCTGGTAGGTACTATTGGTGCCCTGTCCATATGGCACTTGGCATTTCTTTGCACAGTGGCTTCTGTTCCAGCAATCACTCCCCACTGTCTGAGGCTTTGTCTGGCTTCCAGAGACTGCTTTTACTGGGCAAAAGTGTTGCTCAAGCAATGGTGAATACGCACCTTAGCTTCCTCACTCCTTACTTGGGATTGTTGGTTGATCACCCAGAGTTCCCAAGTGGGATTAATCCCCAGTTACCTACAGTGGTAACTGGCTTGATAGCACCTTTCATTAGCTACCTTCTTTGTCTCACTTTCCTACTGATTTTTTCTGAGGTCCCCTCTTGAATAAACTCAAATAATTGCCTCAGGTTCTGCTTTAGCAGAACCCAAAAGTAGGCACAAGTATTACCTTCTACTATGATTAATAGTACCTCCCACACCCATGGTCTTTCCTCTTAAAGTGAGAACTTTGTGCAGGCAGGCAACTGAAGAGAGAGCAAATCAAGAGGATATCCTGGCAGAGAAAATAGCTAGTGCAATGGCCATGAAGCCAACATTTTGTTGGTATGTGTAAGGAAAAATAAGATATCAGGAAGACTGGGATAAATCAAGCAAGGGCAAAAATGACTGGAGCTTGAGATGAGCTCATGTAGGATGGTTCCAACTTTCCCCTTCTCCAAATAAGGAATGAGGGTGAAGATGAGAACAAATGGGCTGAAGAGAATTTTTATGGCCTAATGACTATGGAAATGTAACATTTCTCATTAATATCACCAGTGTCTAATGGATCTTAAATATATTATCAATGCACACAGGCCATTTCTCCTGGTGTTGTAATATTATTAATACACAGTCAAACTAATTAGAAACCTTAGGATCTTCTTGTTAAATAGAAAATTGGACACATGAACAAGGTTCCAGGTTGTATATTTATTCATTAAACAGATATGAAGTCAGCATGTATTGTTGGGTTAGGTATTATGGAGGAGTCAAAATGACAGTCTGTGAATTGTGCAGAGATACTAGCCATTTTCAGACCAGGATGTACTAGTCACTGGATTTTGGTTAGACTTTACTTATGCTGCATTCTCATGTTATTCATGTCAAAATGAAACAACCTAAATTTTGACATAAATCTTCTCCAAACCAGGGGACAAGGCCATTAACCCCAACCAGCTGTATCTGAGACCAGAGGCCATGAACCTTTTCTGCAGAGCTAAAAAATAAATTTAATTCTTGACCCGAGACACTGTATCTCAGAATTGATCAAAGTCTGTAAGACTCAGTGATTTTAAGGGAGAGAACGTTCCCTGGAGACCAAGTTGAGAGGTCTCTAAATCCATTTCATTTCTGACTAAAGGTACACTTTCAGGCTTTAAGTTATGCCATGAATGTGAAAAGGCAGTCAACCTTACTAATGCAGGGAAATGCAAATGAAAACCACAATGTGATATAACCTCACACCTGATCAAGCATTTCCACTTCTGGGTATATATCCAGAGGCAGTGAAAACAGGATATTGAAGATAGCTGTACTCCCATGTTCAATGCAACATTATTCCCAAAAGCCAAGACATGGAAACAACGTAAGTGTCTATTAACAGATAAATGGATCAAGAGGATGTGAGATATACATACACACACACACACACACACACACACACACACACGTGCACGCATGCACACACACTGGAGAGTTATTCAGATGTAAAAATGGAAGGAAATTCTGTCATTGCAACAACAATATAGATGGATCTTGAGGGCATTATGTTAAATGAAATACCAGAGACATAAAGAGAAATACTATATGGTATCACTTATATATGAAATTCGAAAACACTGAACTCTTAGAAACAGAAAGTAGCATGGTGGTTGCCAGGTGTTGGGGGTAGGGAAAGTGGGGAGGTGTTGGTCAAAAGCTACAAATTTTGAGTGATAAGATGAATTCAAGTTCTAAGGATCTAGTGTATAGCATGATGACTTTATACTGTTAATAATACTGTATTTTATATTTGAAAGTTTCTATGAGAATAAAGCTTCAATGTTCTAACAACAACAACAACAACAACAACACAACACAAAATAGTGATTATGTGATGTGAAGGAGGTGTTAAATAACCATATTGTGGCAAATGCTTTGCAATATATACATGAATCAAGTCATCACATGGTATACCTTAAATTCACACAATGTTATATGTCAATTATATCTTAATTAAACAAGAAAAAGAGTTATGCCATGAAAAGAGAAAAGAAATACAAATACAGCAAGCCCATCTTGGTGTATTCCTTATATGTATTTTCAGAAATAAAATATTTAAGAAGGGATAATTTATTTACATTAGACTAGCTTTCTCCCAGTTATATACCTGTGTTTTGTGTTACTGTTATCATGTGTCCATAACAAATTACCTCCAAAGCGTAATGGTGTAAAACAATGGAAGATTTATTTTGCTCACAGATCATTAATTTGGGGAGGGCTCAATGGGGAAGAGCTATCTCGGCTTGGCTTCTGCTGGAACGGCAACCGGATGCTGGAATCATCTTTACATTCACTCCTTCACATGTCTAGTCTAGTCTTGCATCTTGCTGGGAAGATGCAAATAACTGGGGCTGGCAGGGCCAGGGCTTCTCTGGCATGGCTCTCTATCTCTACAGGAGGTCTCCCTATGGTCTCCCCTTCTTTGCCTCTTCAGTGCAGCAAACTTCTTACTTATTGGTTCAGGATTCTCAAAGTGCATATCCCAAAGGACTGTGTCAAGTAAAGCCATTTTGCCTCTTATTGGTTGGCTCAGAAATCATATAACAAGTCTGCCAAGGTCTACTGTTCACCCTGGTTCAAGGGAGGTGACCTAGATCCCAACTCTCAATGAAGGAGTGTCAATGTTACACAGTAGGAAGAGCATGTGGGATATGATATACACTGTTTTGGCCATCTTTAAAAACTACTGTCTGCCATGTTTTGCTTTCTCTAACATGTGCTAAACTGCCAATCTATGAATTCTTTCTCACTGTCTGATGGGCAAAATAATTGACAGCATTCAAAGCCTGACTCCAGCTCCTTAAACACAACTTGAAATCATAAAAAGATTAAGAAAACACTCATCACATACTATACCCAACATT
The DNA here is from genome assembly GCF_002288905.1 of Enhydra lutris kenyoni. Taxonomy (NCBI): domain Eukaryota; kingdom Metazoa; phylum Chordata; class Mammalia; order Carnivora; family Mustelidae; genus Enhydra; species Enhydra lutris. The sequence continues at coordinate 37,113,273 of NW_019154090.1, read as the reverse complement.
TTTGCACATGGCATTACATTGGAATCAGAATTGAATCTGAAACTCAGCTTTGCCATTTTTAACTCAGGTTTCTTCGTCTGTCAAAAAACATGGAATTCTTGTCTCAGGGTAGTTATAGTGTCAAAATGAGATAGTTCGTGGAAATCTTGGGCAGAATACCTGTCCGTATAACTACTGGGTGATAGAGATAGAAATTATAGTAGTAGTAACGGCAGTGAAGTACTTTTTAAAATGTCTATTTTGAATCCTGTCCATAGATTTTCTTCTGCTCCTCCTCTACGTTCCACAATAAGTAGGCTTCTTTTAGTTTTATACTTCCCAAGCTCATAAACATTAGTGCTTAGAAACTCATGTGTGTCTATCTGATGAATGTATATTGGTTTGAATTAAACAGAATCCAATCAAGTTCTTTCTAAAAATAATACCTCTGTTCTGTTCTTGGTTCAGCCAATGAATCACTTGTGGAACTTGGCACTGGAAAGCTTTGTGCATTTTGTCCAAAAATACCATTGCCTTAGGGTTGGCCTCTTCCATTGTAGAAGAACTGTTGTTAGGCTTGTTGGCAGACGTCTCCCCTCAGTAATAGTGAGTGTATGGCATGTGACCTCCATCTGGAAACCTTTGTTCTTCACTGAAGCCTGTGAGTCCCCTGCAGGCCCCATGCTCTCTCCTTCCATTCATTGTCCTGATGGAACTCGCTTTCTGAGCTTCTTGTTTATCATGGAAGCTCAAACTCTCCAGTGGCCTCTCTTGCACTGCTGTCTTCCAACTGTTCATCTGCTTTTACTCTCAACATTTGACTGCATTTCACTGAAAACTTGTTAATTTTTTTTTTAGTGGCAAAACATGTTATTTTATTATTTTTATTTTTTAAAATTATTTTTTATTAACATATAATGTATTATTATCCCCCAGGGGTACAGGTCTGTGAATCGCCAGGTTTACACACCTCACAGCACTCGAAAACTTGTTAAATCTTTGAGTGCAAATGATATGTGTTCTACTTGACTAATTATTTTATCCACAAATATATATTTCACCAACTATACTGGCCAGACACTGTTCTCAGTGCTGGGAATTTGCAGTGAGATATAGAAACTCCCTCTCTTAGGGTGGGCTCCCCCAGAAGCAGATCAGGAGACATGGATTCATGTGCAAGAAGTTTATTTGGGAGTTGATGTCAAGAATCACCAGTAGAAGAGGGGAGAGTGGCATCACAAAGGGAAGAGACAACAAGGGTATTTTTTCCAGTGAGTTAAACGCTGTGGACAACAGGAGCTTGACTCCACTGGGAAACCCTGGGAGACAGTGCAAAATACGTTCCTCAGAGTTACCCCCTGAAGGGGTAAAGAAGCTGGGGTGTTAGCAAAGGAAACAGTCAACAAAACCAAAAGACAACTGACATAATGCGAGAAGATATTTGCAAAAGACATATCAGATAAAGGGCTAGTATCCAAAATCTATAAAGAACTTATCAAACTCAACACCCAAAGAACAAATAATCCAATCAAGAAACGGGCAGAAGACATGAATAGACATTTCTGCAAGGAAGACATCCAAATGGCCAACAGACACATGAAAAAGTGCTCAACATCACTCAGCATCAGCAAAATACAAATCAAAACCACAATGAGATACTACCTCACACCAGTCAGAATGGTTAAAATTAACAATTCAGGAAACAACAAATGTTGGCAAGGATGCAGAGAAAGGGGAACCCTTCTACCCTGTTGGTGGCAATGCAAGCTGGTGTAGCCACTCTGGAAAACAGCATGAAGTTTCCTCAGAAAGTTGAGAATAGAGCTACCCTATGACCCAGCAATTGCACTACTGTGTATTTACTCTAAAGATACAAATGCTGTGATCCAAAGGGGCACCTGCACCCCAGTGTTTATAGCAGCAATGTCCACAATAGCCAAACTATGAAAAGAACTTAGATGTCCATCAACAGATGAATGGAGAAAGATGTGATACACACACACAGACACAGACACACACACAGGAATACTATGCAGCCATCAAAAGAAATGAAATCTTGCCATTTGCAACGACGTGGATGGAACTAGAGGGTATTATGTTGAGCGAAATAAGTCAATCAGAGAAAAACAATTATCATATGATCTCCCTGATATGAGGAATTTGAGAGGCAATGTGGGGGGTTTGGGGGCTAGGGAAGGAAAAAATAAAATGAAACCAGAGAGGGAGACAAACCGTAAGAGACTCTTAATCTCACAAAAAAACTGAGGGTTGCCGGCGGGGGGGGTGGGGGGGTAGGGAGAAGGTGGTTGGGTTATGGACATTGGGGAAGGTGTGTGCTATGGTGAGTGCTGTGAAGTGTGTAAACCTGGTGATTCACAGACCTGTACTCCTGGGTCTAATAATACGTTATATGTTAATAAAAAATTAAAAAAAATTAAAAAAAGAAGCTAGGGTGTTTATACTCCCATCACTTCCCATCAGAACTGCTCACAGGAAGGGGGCCACACTAGTTCCTGGGCACCTCTGTAAAAGCAGATCCCAACAGAAAGCTCTTGGGCAAATAATTATGATAAAAGGTAGGCCAGCATGAATTGAAATAGTGAGTTGAGGGATGTACTTATTTCCAGAGCTGCTGTATTAAAGTACCACAAGCTAGATGGCTTAGAACAACAGAAATTTATCGTCTCACATTTCTGGAGGCTTGAAGTCTGAAATCAAGGTGTAGCTATGCCGTGTTACCTCTGAAACCTGCGGGGAATCCTTTGTTGCCTCTTCCTAATTTCTGGTTGTTTGCTGGCAATCACTGATGTTCCTTGGCTTCTAGACGCATCCCTTCAATCTTCTGTCTACACAAACATTTCGCCCCGTATACTCATTCTGTTTTTCTTCTGTGCGTGTCTGCCTCCATGCCCAGATTGCATTTTTTTATAAGGACAATAGTCATATTGGTTTATGGCCTACGCAAATGACCTTATTTTACCTGATTATCTTGTTAAAGACTATTTCCAAATAGAGACATACTCTGAGGTACTAGGAGTTAGGACTTCAATGTAACCTTTTTTTTTGAGACACAATTTAACCCATAATTAGTGATAAAAGAGGGGTACTAGCAGCATCTGATGCAACCTCTGCTTTAAAGTTCCTGTGCTCTAGTGGGGGAAAACTAACAAGAAGGAAAATAAATAAATGCAATATGTAGTATATATGACGGTCATACATACGATGGAGATAAATAAACAAGGGAAGTAGGATATTTCTTTGTAGTCCCCAAAAGCCTCAGCACAGTTCTGTACACAAAGTAAGAGGCCAATAAGTATTTGTTAATGTCATGACTAAATGTGGAAGTAGAGAGAGCATTACTACCCACGTTATTATTCACTGGTTGTTTAATATCCATCAATGACCATTAAATTAGTGTACTAGGTCTCTGTAGAGCATTTGTGTCCCTTGTTATTGTAATGGTTTGTTTATTTACTTACTAAGGACTTTTAGAAGCTCCATATGTTAACTGTTGCTATCAGTAAAGTGATCCGTTAAAAGTAAATTGTAGTCCCTCTGGAGAGCTATTTTGAGGAAAAGGAGTTAACTTTTTTTTTTTTTTTTTTTAGATTTTATTTATTTGTCAGAGAGGGAGAGAGAGCGAGCAAGCACAGGCAGACAGAATGGCAGGCAGAGGCAGAGGGAGAAGCAGGCTCCCCGCCAAGCAAGGAGCTCGATGTGGGACTCGATCCCAGGACGCTAGGATCATGACCTGAGCCAAAGGCAGCTGCTTAACCAACTGAGCCACCCAGGCGTCCCAAGGAGTTAACGTTTTGATATATATGTCTAGATAAGGTACCTCCCCCCAAGAAAGCAATTTTGTAAAACATTAGCTTGCAAATGGAATATCAGAGCAGAAAGGGTCTCCTAGTTTACTTAAGGTAGACACAGTGATATCTCTTTCTATCCTTCCTTATGAGGCTTTTATGTTGTGTGTTTAATTGTATTTTTAATACATAATATCTCTTTAGCAACTCAGAAATGGACATGCCAAGCATTGAAAGTATAATTATATAAAAATGCACTGGCCTTGTTTCAGTTTTCATAGTGATAGAAATTATAGCAATAAAAACCTTCTAACTCTGTGTATTATGGAGAGAAAAATGACATTAATCCTAAACAATGGGTAATAATTGAGAGCTGTTGTCAAGCAGTACAGTGACAGAAAAATTACCTTGTTGATCTTCTTTGTTTCTTCGACTAATGACCAGTTATTAAAAAAAATTAATTATAAAAAGGAACAGTTCGGTGCTATAATCCGTTCCTGTTATTAATTGGAAGAGAGACTATTTTAATCTTATTTTGGCAGTCCCTTACCTAAACTGTTAACAGTTTCTCTACTCTGTATTATTAGGTTAAGTCACCAATTGTAGTTGTTGATGACTGGGCATCCTCTCTCAGCCCTTTCAAATTTTGCTCCCTGGGCTCTGTGCCCTGAGACCAATGGGGTTCCACTCAAAACTGGTCTTAAATACATAGTTGGGTTTTTTTCTTTTTCTTTTTTTTTTCCCCCTCCTGAAAGCTACTAAGCACAGTTTGAATGTCAGTGCTTTCAATTAAACTTTCTGGGTTTTGTACTGGTGTTAAATAGGCCACCACTGGGGTTGGTTGCTTCCAATAAATGTAGAACTAAGAGAAACTGTAGGGTGTAGAGAGGGAATGATCTTTTTAACCAACATAATGGAGATAAAAGATGAAGCAAACTGCTCTTTTTCTTGCTTGAGATAGAATAGAAACATGGTAAATGATACTGTTAAACAAGTGAACCATGGTGAAAATATCCACTGAAAAAGGAAAGAGAAAGTAAGAAAAAAGACCTTCAGTTAACTGTGCCAGTTATCGGCCACGTATATCAAAACAGAAAGGACAGATGATCCAGTCTTCGGAGTTGATTTCATATTCAGTGAGATCACGTAGTGAGGAGTCATTTAAATGATTGTCTTTCCCTTTCTTTCTATCATTCTCTCTGTGGCCCGTGTGGAGGGCCAAGTAGCTTTCTCTAGTTCATAGCATCATACATGCTCGAGGAGCAAGAGGACTATACAAGCCTCATGCTTCCCTGCCCATATTCCCGGGTCCTCAATATCCCCTGCCTGCTGATTGCTTCTCAGTGTAAGCACCCATGACCCTGTTCTTGAGCACTTTCTCTGGCAACATAAACCAGGCTCTGCCCATTCATAAGGCGAGTAAGGAGTACAGGGAAGTCACCATCCATGGGAGCAGTCCTCAGTCCTTCAGATGGAACAACTCCGAGTGAAACTGCCTACACTCTCTCCCAGACGTCCTCAGCTGGTTGGAGCTCCGGGTACTCACAATGATAACCTGCCTGTAATGCACCCAGCATTGGCTTCCTTCCTTGTCTTCCTATCCACGCTCCCACTTGCACTGACGTTTCCTGGAATCTGTTCCCCACCCTCAGTAAACTACTGGTAATCATATACTAGTATTATCATTACTGGGAAGACTTTAGTGTTTTAGATTTAAAGGAGCTCTTTGGCCTTTGTAACTGTCCTTATCTTCTTCCTCAAAGCAGTGTTCATAGCCAGTTCCGATTTCTCCCGGAAGCGTTTTAATATTGCTTAACATTCTCTTTTTTTTTTTTTTTTTCCTAAACCACAGACTGGTCAGCATAGTCTGTCCTCTAACCCCACGTGGTCTACTCAAACTCTCCTTTCTATGGGATTAACTAAACCGCTTGCTTCACAATGTGAAGGTTAAATAAAGTAGCCCAGGTCACACTGATTGGATTGAAGTTCAGGTTGTCCTGACCAAAATTTCCTTCCTAGTCTGCAGTACACACAACTCCCAGCAGTTTAGGGTGCCAAGTAGCCCAATGGCAATTGGTTTAGTTTGAGCTGGTTAGGTTCTTCTTTCCCCTCAAGCAGCACAGGGAAAAAGGGAAATCAGTGTCAGGGTTCAGGTTGTTGCCTAAAACTGTCATGCTCGAACTTCCTATGGGCCAAAGGGTCAATCCATTACTTTGTGTGGTTAACAATCTTTCTGTAGGGCTTACTCAAAAGAGGGCAACAGTGCTTAAAATTGTGCCTTTATTATTTATTGTGAGATCCTACTACATAACATGTTTTGGAAACTTGTCCCCAGTGCGTGATGGGGTTCCCACTGAAGCTTTGAATTGGGGGTGTTTACCTGGACAAATGTGTATTCCTTCTGCTGTAAGTTTTCTTGCACTTTGGAATTTGCAAAGGTGATTAACATACCCCAAGTAAGAAGCTAGTAGGATGAAAGCAAGGATTAATAAGGAGGCTAAGCTCTCACCCAAATGCGGCTCACTTTTAGTTCTCCTCTTACGGGCCACCATCCCAAACGGGGACCCAAGGAGCAATCCAAAATGAGTCTGGGTGACTAGCTACCATACAGAACAAAAAGTAAGATGATTAATCTGCCCGTTGTAGAAATGCCTTAACAATAAAGCTAGGATTTATAGGTCCTACAAAATCCAAATAAAAATCTACTAAGTTATATCAGTGGCCACCAAGGTTGGAGAGATGGGATCATCAGGGATTAAAGATAGGCATCCATAGAAATTATTTCTTTAATTTGTCCCTTCATGAGTGGCTTCTATGGGATTAAAAAAAAAAAAGTACATAGGTAAATACTTTTGGTCAGTACCAGAGTAGCATATTCCTGTGATGGGGAATGCTGTGGGCTGGACAGAAGTGTGATATTGTCAGGGCAGACATGCAGAAACAGAACCCTCATATAGGATATATCTTACATGCTTCTACAAGTATCTAAAATATAAAATTTATATAGGAAGGGGTGCCTGACTCTCTCAGTCAGTAAAGCATGCAGCTCTTAATCTTGGGGTTATCAGATTGAGCCCCACACTGAGTGTAGAGATTACTTAAAATAAAATCTTAAAAAAAAAAAGAGAGAGAGAGAGAATTAGTTCAAGAAGTAACAGATTTTGCTCTAGAGTCTTAAGGCTCAAAGTGTACAACAAGCAGTATTAGAATCACCTGAGTCCCTCCCCAAATCTACTGAAACATCATCTGAATTTTAACAAGATACCCTATGTACCCCATGTTTGAAGAGCCTTATCCTAAAGTCTAGACCTATATTGTCCAACATATTAGCCACAAGTCACTTATGACTATCAGCACTTGAAATGTGGCTAGTCTAAGTAGAAAAAGGCTGTAAGTGAAAAATAAATACTGAATTTCAAAGACAGTATAAGAAAAACAGTGTAAAAATATTTCAGTTATTTTTATATTGATGACATATTGAAAATATAATATTCTGAATGTATTGGGTCAAATGAAATATATTTTGTACAAATTTACCTCTTCATTTTTAGTTGTTTAATGTGGTTACTAGAAAATTTATAGTTACATATGTTGGCTGGCCAAGATGAATAAAGTTACTATAGCCTATCTCTCCTACTGATTACAACAAAAACTCTGGGCAGAATATGAGAAACAATTTGAGATCTGTGAAAAGTAACAATGTGAAGTGAACTGGGCATTGAAACCAAAGCATGAGTAATGACCCATATAGGGGTAGAGCTAACGATGGGATGTGGCACTTGAGTTTCATGTTTCCTTTTTACTCCTTTGTCTCCCAGTTGTGACCTGAGGGAAGGCAGATTCTGAAAGAAAAACTTCAAGGAAAATTCTCTTTTTTTCTTTTCTCAACTAAAGGACTAAAAAACGGGACCCCTACATGCTGGAGATTGTGGGGTGAATCCCATCTTCTTTTTTCTTCCCTTTCTCTCATAGCCCTGCCCAGAGCCAGCCTGGTGAGTGAGCTATAATTATGTGGTGGTGGTATAGGGACTGAAACCTTGAGAGACACATTGTATTTCTAGCCAGAAGTACCAAAAAAGGATCTCTTGTCCAAAAAGTATGCACAATCAATGTTATTTTTCTTTTTCTCTTTTCTTTTACCATTTATCTCCAAAGTAGCCCTATTTACACAGAAATACACAACATTGAGAGGGAACTAAATATCTGAGAAGGCTCTATCTTTTTGGTTCGATGAACCAAAAAAAGAAGCCTCTGGGAATCAGAGAGTGTGGGAGAAAACCCAGAGAGAGAAAGCTACAGAAATGGATCTCAGAATAATGGGTATGTAATCACATAATAACTCTTGGAATCACCCCTGGGATGGGTATGTGTGGAATTTTCCAGCACAGCATAGCAAAGACTTTGAGGACCAAACTACAATATAAATCATAACCCAAATGTCAGGCTATCCTCAGGGTAGAGCATACACTAGGCAGACTCAAATAACAGCAGACTTTGGAAACAGAAATGAAATTGGGACCATCGCCGCTGAAGGTGAAACTTCTTAGCAGTCTGATGTTAATCATGTTGAGTATCAATTTTTTTTTAAAGATCGGCATTCTCGGGATGACTGGGTGGTCACTCAGTTGGTTAGGTGTTTGCCTTTGGCTCGGATCATGATCCCAGAACCCTGAGATCAAGCTCCCCTCCACTCCCCCACTTCCCCATCCCCCCAACCTCGTCACCCTCGCCCAGGCTCCCTGCTCAGTGGGGAGCTTGCTTCTCCTTCTCCCTCTGCCTGCTGCTCTGCCTGCTTGTGTGCATGTGCTCCCTCTCTCTCGCTCTCTCTCACAGTCAAATAAATAAAATCTTAAAAAAAAAAAAAAAAGATCAGCATTCTCTAGAGGATTTTAACAGGACCTAAAAACTTGCAAGATAAAAAATGTCCTGGATATGATATAAAATTATGTGACATACTAAGAATCACAAAAATCTAACAAATACTCAAGGGAAAAGACAGAAAGTAGACGCCAAACATAACATGACCTAAGTCTTGGAACTGTCAGTAAAAGACTTCAAAGTAGCCATTATAACCATTTTCAATGAGATAATGTTAACACTCTGGAAAGATGAAATTTCTCAGTAGAGTAAAAGAAATAAGTACCAACTGGAAATTTGAGGACTGAAAAATAGAATATCTGAAATGAAGAAATATACTGGACTGGCTAAATAACAGAATGGGATTGTAAGAGCAAAGAGTCCAAAAGAAATTAAATAATATGAAGAACATAGTAAAAAGGTGTTTAAAAAAAATGAGCAGAGCCTCAGAGTCTTATGAGACTATGTAAGACAATAAACAGGTCTAGCATTCATGCCATTGGAGTCCCAGAAGGGAAGGAGAGAGTTTGATGCAGCAAAAAGTATTTGGAGAAATAACAAATAAGTACTTCCCAAACTTGTCAAAAGTCATAAATTTAAAATCCAAGAAGCTCATTGAATCCAAAAAAAGGTAAACTCAAAGAAAGCAGTCTCAGATGCATGATAATCAAACCATTGAAAACCAAAGTAAGAAAAATCTTGACTTAGCTTGAGTAAAAGCAGCACATAACATAAGTGATGATGATTCAGGTAACTACAGATTTCTCATCAGAAACCATAGAAGGGGCACCTGGGTGGCTCAGTTGTTTAAACATCTGCCTTCTGCTCAGGTAATGATCTGGGATGCAGTCCTGCATTGGGTTCCCCGCTCAGTGGGGTGAGGGATGTGGCCCTGCTTCTCCCTCTCCCTCTGCCTGCTGCTCCCCATGCTTATGCTCTCTCTTTCTGTCTCTCAAATAAATAAATAAATAAAATCTTTAAAAAAGAAACAAACAAACAAACAAACAAACAAACCATTGAAGCCAGTAAACGGGAGTAACATTTTGCAAGTACTGGAAGGATTAAAACAAAAAATACAACCAAAACCAGCCAACAAACAAAAACCTGCATGCCCAGAAAGTCTATATCTAAATCCAGAAAATATCCTTGGGGAATGAAGACAAAATGAATACATACTCAAATGAAGGAAGACTAAGACAATTAATACCAGTAGACTTACCATGAAGGGAATTCTGAAGGAGATTTTTCAGGTTGAAGGGAAATGGTACCAGAAAGGAACCTGAAACAATAGGATTAAAGGAAGAGGGAGAGAAATGTAAATATTTGGGCAAATATAAAAGACTGTATTTATCCTCTTAAAACTCTTTAAAACCTGTATGATTATTGAAAGCAATTATAACATTGCCTGGAGGTGTGTAAATATAATCAGATGTAAGATATATGAAAATTATTTTAAAAGGGGGGTATGGTAAAAGTCCTATATAGTTGTAAGGTTTCTATATACTATTGAAGTGATAAAACATTAACTCTATGGGGACTTTGAAAATTAAGTAATTATATATATATATAATATTTATAATTACTTAATATATATAATACACATATATATGTATCCAGGGATATATGCATATATATCCCTAGAGAAACCATTTAAAAATGATAGATACAGTAAAAAAAAAAAAAGTCAATAGATAATAGTCAAATTGTTCAAATAATCCAAAATAAGACAAGAAAGGGAGAGTTACAGAATCAAAAACAAATGATAAAATGGTAGAACTAATCCAATCAAATATAGTCAGATCAAATAAAAAATTATGACTCAACTAAATGCTGGCACAAGAAAACCACTTTAAGTCTTATGATAAAGTTAGGCTAAGAAAAAATGAAAAAAAGATGTACCATACGAATCCTGTTCAAAAGAAAACTGGAAGGCTTATTTTAATATCAGGCAAAGTATTTTTGGGAGGTGAGGAAAATTACCATGAATAAGCAGGTCAGAAGGCATCCTAAATATGTTTGTACCTAGCAAAGAAGCTCTGAAATACTGAAGAAATACTGATAAAACTGAACTGAGAAAAAGGCAGATTTACAAGAATTCTTAGCAAATTTAACACCTTATTCTCAGGATTTGATAAAGCTATTAGACCAAAAAAAAAAAAAAAAAAAAAAAAAAAAACCACAAAAAAAAAAAAAAAAACAGCAAGGTTAAAGAAAACTGAAAAGTACTATCAATCAAACTGACCTTACTAGCCTATACAGAATATTCCACCTAACCGAAGAATATGCATTCTTTTGAAGTGCTTATGGGACACTCACCAGGATGGATCATATTCTGGGTCATAAAACAAATCTTAACAAATTTCAAAGAATTGAAATAATATTCATTTTATTTATTCTCTCACTATTCAGAATTAAATTATAAATCAATAACAGGGAGATATCAGGGAAATCTCTAGCATTTTGAAATTAAACAACACACTTCTAAAATATGCATGGGTTAAAGGCAGAAAAAGCAGAAAAAGGAAACACAGATTTAATGGAACAAATGAGAAAATGATAGATTTAAACTTAGTCGTTATCTGTAGCTACATTAATTGTAGATGGTCTAACTGCCCCCTCATTAAAAGGCACAGGTACTCAAGTTGTTGAAAAAGTCAAGTCCCAATTACAAGAAACACATTGTAATATAAAGACAGAAATTAGATTAAGGTCAAAGGAGAAAAGGGAACACTTGTGCCCTGTTGGTGGAAAGGTAAATTGGTTCAACCACTATGGAAATCAGTATATAGCTACCTCAGAATATTAGAAATAGAACTATCATATGATCCAGCAATTCCATTTATGACTATTTATCCCAAAAAAATGAAAACACTAACTAAAAAAGATATAGGTAACTTCATGCTCATTGCAGCATTGTTTACAATAGCCAAGATAGGGAAACAACCTAAGTGTTGATCAATAAATAAATAAATGGATAAAGAAATTATGTGTGTGTATATAATATATATATACACACATATGTTTATAAATACACACAATGAATATATACACAATGAATATATATGCAATGTATATATATATACACACATATCAAATCATGTCGTATACTTGAAACTAATATAATGTTACATGTTAACTACATCTTTCTAAAGAAGAGTAAATACAAGAATAAAATACACAATTAATTAAACACTTAAAAGTTAGCGAATTTAACTCACCATATTAAAAAGCAAATCAACAAATCAAGAAAATCTCTGTGACTTTTGGGTAAGCAAAGAGTTCTCAGATACATCAACAAAAACACAATCCGTAACTTCTGGTCTTTTGAAAAATTTATTTATTTATTTATTTATTTATTTATTTATTTGAGAGAGAGTGAGTGGGGGTGGACAGAGGGAGAGAGTCTTCAAGCAAACTCCCTGCTAAGCTAGGAGTCCTACCTGGGCCTCGTTCCCACTACCCATGAGAACATGACTTGAGCTGAAATCAGGAATTGGATGTTTAATTGACTGAGCCACTCAGGTGCCCCTAAACTTTTGGTCTTTGAAAGACCCTGATAGATATGAAAAGTTATAAACTAGGAGAAAATATTTGCAAATTGAGTAGGTCACAATGAACATTTATCCATAATATAAAAAGAACACTGAAATCTCATTAATAAGAATCAAAATAATAAAATTTGCAATAATATTAGAACAGATACTTCACTAAAGATATGTAAGTGGAACATAAGCACATGAAAAGGTGTTCAACATCATTAGTCATTAGGGATATGCAAATTAAAACCACAATAGGATACCACTGCATACCTATTAGAATGGCTACAATGAATAAATTAATACTAAATCATGTTGGAGATTTCCCAGAACTGGAAAAGATACATTGCTTGTGGGAACGTAAAATGGTACAGCCACTTTGAAAAACAGCCTGGCAGTTTCTTGCAAAATTAAACCATGTGTTTACTCTATAAGTATATAGACCCATCTGTGTCACCACTGGGTATTTACTCAAGAGAATTAAATTTATGTTCACAACATAAACCTGTACACAAATGTTTATAAGCAGCTTTATTCATAATCTCCAAAATTGGACACAACCAAATGTCCTTCCACTGGTGAAAGGATAAAAGGTAAATCCCTAAAAGAAAGACAACTCAGCAACAAAAGGGGAACAGAATATGGATGCTGCAAGATAGATAATTATTTTCTAATTTAAAGAAGCCAGACTTGTAAGGCTACTACTATATGATTCCATGTATATGACATCTGGAAAAGGCAAACAAAAAGGATGGCTAACACATTGTAGTTTGCCAGGGGTAAGAGTGGAAGGCATGTACGAGTACAAAGGAAGAGAAAGAGGGAGTTGTTTTGGGGGGGCTGGGACTGTTCAGTGTTCTGGCAATGGTGAATGGTGATGGTTATATGACTATGCATTTGTGATAGGCAGAATATTAGCCCTCAGAGATGTGTACCTTTTAATTCCCAGAACCAGTAAACATGTTAGGTTACATGGCCTAGGACCATTAGAGTAGTGGACAGAATTAACTGGTTCTAATCAGTTGATTAGGGACTGATAGGGGCATTATCCTGGTAATCCAGGATAAATTATCCTCCAACCCGCTAGAAACAGGAGGATCCCTCGGCATTTCTTCTGATACACTCTCCTCTTCTTGACTTATTTTTATTCCTCATTTGAATCAAGGAAGATGCATGTAGGTTCATCCTTTGTTTTAAAATGAATGGGAGTACAGGGACTCTATTTTACAAACCAGAGTTCAGCACAGATGGACAAATGCCAGCATATTTGAGCCTCAGAATATGTGAAATGAAGATAGTCGCAGAAAATCTAAGGCTTTGGTTATCTTTAAGGAGTATTGTGCGCCTCCGATGAAAGGTGCTACAGATTCCCAATGTAATTACTCTGCATTGTTTTCGGAGCTCAGCCACTTTAATACTATTGTGAGTGTTATTTTTGATCATCAAGTAAATTTCAGTGTTTCATATTCTTTAGAAGAGACTTAGTAATTTCATATTTTCTGTTTTCAAGAGAAGAGACAAAGGCTGCTCTTACTCAGATAGCAACACTGCATGTAAAACACTTTCATCCTTCATGTCTGGAAAACAGAAAATTGGAAGGAACTGTGAAGATTGTTAATTTCCGTGGCAAAAGTTAGCCCACATGGTTCATGAAGATTCTTCATTTTTTGGAAGAATTTAAAACCAACTATTGTCCGTTAGAAAGGGGCTATAGGCATCCTGAAACTGCAGATAAGATTTATGTGCTTTTTTTTTTTTTTTTTTTTCCTGGAGAGAAGGATCATACCTTTCATAAGCATCACAAAGAACTGCTACTGCCTTAGCAAATGGCATAAAAGTCCACTTGAGGAGAAGAAAGGAAGAGTGATTTCATGTGTATTGCTCACATACTAGTTTCCGAAAATGTGTTCTGAGAACAATAGTCCCAAAAGCATCTTTAAGAAGAAAGGGATTCCATGGTGAAATCATGGGAAACCATATTCTACTGGATGTACTTTGGAGAGTCTTAAAACACTTTGCTCTACTTTTTACATCATAGGGCTTGACCAAATTTACTTGATAGTTAAAAATTACCAAACTCCAACTCTGACTGTGGATATATTATTGGTGCATTTGAACAGATACATTGGGGCTATGGAACAGTGTATTTCTTTGTTTTAAATCTTTGTTGAAGTCCCAGGTGTCGCTAAAATTTACAGCTGTAAATTTTTAAAGAACCTGTTAATCTTCCAGCTGTTTGTATGAATGAAGAGCAGTATTTTAGCCTGTGAATGATTTTGGCTAAATATCAGTCTTTCATATCTACTGAAGGGAGATATTTTCTCACTGAGGATGGAACTATGACTTTATTCTGATTGGATCCAACAGTAAAAAAAACCCAGCATACCCACTGTATTACCGTTTCTTCCTTTTACATTTCATAGGAAACTGCTAAAAAACTTGCTGGTCTAAATCCCTTGAAATATCCTGGGCTGTTTCAGGTACTTCATTCATAACTTCATTTAATCTTCACTATATAGAATCCCTAGATTCAGAGAGGTTAAGTAACACATTTTTAAGCAGCTTCATTGAGATAAAATTCACATGCCACAAAACTCCCCCACTTAAAGCATGCATACAGTTCAGCAGTTTCTAGTATGTTCACAGAGTTGTACAACTATTGCCAGGATGAAACTTGAGAGCACTTATCATCACAAGAAGAAACCCCATGCCCATCAGCAGTAAAACCCATCACCCCTCTCCTCCAGCCCTCAGCAACCAGTAATCTACTTTCTGTCTCTGGATTTGCTTATTCTGGGCATTTCTATTTTCTTTCTTTCCTTTTTTTTTTTTTTAAAGATGTTATTAATTTATTTGACAGAGAGAGACGCAGTGAGAGAGGAAACACAAACAGGGTGAGTGGGAGAAGGAGAAGCAGGCTTCCTGCTAAGTAGAGAGCCTGATGCAGGGCTTGATCCCAGGATCTGGGGATCATGATCTGCTGCTTAATGACTGAGCCACCCAGGCATTTCTGGGCATTTCACAGACCTGCACAATATGTGGGGACTGGCTTCTTAGTACAGGGGGTTCAAGGTTCACCCACATTGTGGCATGTGTGAGTAACTCATTCCTCTTCGTGGCCAAATAATAGTCCACTGTATAGGGGCGCCTGGGTGGCTCAGTGGGTTAAAGCCTCTGCCTTCTGCTCAGGTTATGATCCCAGGGTCCTGGGATCGAGCCCTGTGTCGGGCTCTCTGCTCGGCAGGGAGCCTGCTTCCCCTTCTCTCTCTCTCTCTCTCTGCCTGCCTCTCTGCCTACTTGTGATCTCTGTCTATCAAATAAATAAAAAAAAATCATAAAAAAAATAGTCCACTGTACGAATATGCCACCTTCTATTTACCTGTTCACCAGTTGATGGACATTAGGGCTGTTTCCACGTTTTGGCTATTATGAATAATATTACAATGAACACACATGTGCACATTTTCGTGGGATTTTTGGGTCATACTCTAAGTCTATGTTTGACTTTTGAGGAAATGCCAGGCTGTTTTTCTCAACCTGGATGTTCTCCACGGAGCTCCTATCTGTTGTTGAGCCTCTCTAGCGAATTTTTCATTTCATTTATTTAACTTTTCAACTCCAAAATTTCTATTTGGTTCCTTTTTATTATCCTTTCTCTTTATTGATATATTCTACTTGGAGAGACACTATTGTCACACTTTCCTTTAATTCTTTAGACATGATTTCCTTTTAGTTCTTTGAGTATATTTTTAGTAGTTGATGAATGATCCTTATCTGCCAAGCCCACATCTGCACTGTTTCAGACATTTGCCACTGGCTTTTTTCTTCATGTGTATAGGTAGTATCTTCCTGTTTCTTTCCGTGTCTCAGAATTCGTTGTCGAAATCTGGACAATGCAGACAATAGATTATAACGACTCTGCTATCACATTTCTCCCCTACCCCATCCACTCCGATTTGTTATTGTTGTTGTTTTCCTCACGACTGCCTATTTGTTCCGCAGCTTTTCTACACTAAATTTGTAGATTCTGTATTCCCTGCAGTGTATTCTTGGAGTTCTCTGCTAGCTTAAAAAAAAAAAAAAAAAAAAAAAAAAGCTTTTTTTTATTGTTAAGGCTGGGATGTAGTGGTTAACCCTGGGTCAGTGTATTTTAGTGGACAGATGGGTCACAGATGGGTCAGATTTTCTTAATTTCCTCGAACCAGTACGTGTCCTTTCTACTGTTTGCCAAGGGGATTTGTTTGAAGCATTTTCGAACCTCAGGCCATCTAGGAGTTAGCCTTAGTTTTCCTTCCTGCTTGTTTAGGGCTTCATGGTCAGTCAGAGGTGAAGGATCAGGCTTCCTCTTTCCTCAGGTTTTTCCTGGGCTCAGGGACATCCCCTGTTATGGGCATATAGCCCTGCACCTGTACGCAATCTTCTAAATCCTCAGGAATAGATCAGAGATTTTTAAAGGTCCCTATGGTCTGGTTCTCCAGATCTTTCTTTTAAGTTGTTGTTCAGGCCTGTGTTCACCTCCCCTGAAATCATAGCCTTAGGTGGCTTTGATGTTAGAGTGTCATTGAGTAATGTGATCCCTGGGAGGGTCAACACCTGTGGGGAGGTGGGCAGAAGTGCCCTTTGGAGAGGGATATGGAAACAGATTGTTTTAATTTTTAAGATGATCTTAAAAGTTTGCTATTGTTTTCACTAATGTCCTGGAATTAGGACTTGTTTCGCCAGATCTGAGCTTCAAGTCAAATCAGGTAGAAACCCCTGCCTGGGCGCAGGGTTATTCTAGAGAGCTGCTAATTTGATAAAAAGGTCGAGTGTCCTTTGGAGATAGAACTTCTACTGAAGCTCCGAGAAGGTCAGTGTTTTCTGCTGGCTGTGAGGCTTCAGGCATTTCTCTAACACCTCACCCCTGATCTGGGGAGTGGTGGGAATGAGGATATTCCTAAGTGAAAATGACATGGACTCCACTGTTTTTAAATGAGATTCAGTTTTTCTTGAGTAGATTTGTTTGTTTGTTCTGTGACTTTGGTTAAATTGCAGAGTTATGAAATGGTTGAATCTGATTGTTTTGCTTATATCTTCATTATTCCTGGGAGAGTGGGTTCACTGAGGTTCATGCTTCCCCATTTCAGCTTGATCAAACCCAAGTATCTCAAAAGTAAAACACCCAAGCTGCTAATCTCCATGCTTAGTCAATAGACTTAAGGAATATAAAATGCTTGGAGGAGTTTTGCGCATACACTGTAAAGTATTATGAGCATGTAAGCATAGGAGTGTTAGCTATTATTAATGCTATTTCCTTTCCTCCCCAAGGGTGGCTTCTCTCTTTGGCTTCAATGTTTGGAGCAGGGTGAACTGTAGACTGTTTGAAGCTGCAACTCTGTAAAGCCACTGATAACTGAGGAGAATATTTAAAGTGTATTTTCAAAGATTTAACAAAGTAACAATACCCACTGCGAGTTTCAGACCTCAGGCTAGCAAGGGGCAGATGGATAGCTTCTACTCAAGCCTAGGAGTAAAACTGGGGTTAGCTTATAAACAGTGGCGGGAAAGAAATTTATTGTTAAAACAGAGGTACTGTGTCATACTAAGGGTGTCTCCATTCTTCTGTTTAACCTTTTTCAAATGGTTATTTTATTTTTAAAACCTAGTTGAGTAGAAAAATGCTGTTTCTCTTTTTCTCTCTAAACCCTGTTTCTGGGGATTGTGGCTGTCCATAGTCATTACTAACGGGAGCTTATCTTGATTAGCAGTGAACTAGGAGGAACTAAGAAGCCTCCTGAATTATGTCATTCTACCTATACCTTATAATGGAAAACAACTGGACACTCTATGTCGACTAGAAAATTTTGAACATGATCTCTGGGAGGGGAAACACCTGTAGGGAGGTGGATGGAAGTGCCCTTTGGAGCAGGATATAGAAATAATGTTTTAATTTTTGAAAGAATAAAAAGTTACCTGAAATAACAAAAGCTCTTGATAAGGCATAACATATTGACCTAAAAAAATCTATGGGTGATAGATTCAGTAGACTTAAGGACTAAATAAGACAAAGCTTGCTGTCTATATTTATCAGTGAAATGGAAGTTCCACCTTTGGCTGACACTGAAATTTAGACTGGAAAGGCCAATCTAAGAAAATGGTGGCCAATGCTGCCAAGAGCTAATCTGCATAATGGGTTTTTATTTTATTTTTGTTTGGAGAGCCAGAAAAAAAAGGGGGGGGGGCGTTGGCCTAGACCAAGGAGGCAGCTGCCAGGGCCCATCCATCAGGTGGCCTTGTATACTGATGTCTAGACTAGTCTCTTGACCCAGGTGCCCTGCATAGGTTCCCTGCATAGGTTCCCATGTGCCAAGGTTTGGAAGAGAAGCATGCTCTTCCATTTGCAGCCTATGGGGGCTCCAGGAAATGGTGAGTGGCTGCCCCTGCAGTTTGGATCTTTGGAAGCTCAAGGAGGCAGCTCAGCCCTGCAGAGAATAATGAGGTTTGTCAGAGGTCATCGACCCAGGAGGATTAGCGGGAAGACTGAAAGGAGTCAGGAGATGAATGTGAATTCAAGTGAGACCCACCCTGGGGAAGACTGGAAAGAACTATTTGAGGCTCGGGGGAGGGACTTAAGACCTATGCTATGCCATGATGCTTCAGCCAGGGAAATCTGAATTATTGCTAAATATGACTGCTTTATTACCTACGCACTGATGAGGATTGGAGACGCTGTAATATTTGCAATTTATTGATCCCCTCTTATACACCCAACAATGTAGTATATTTTTTAATCTATGGAATTTCCAGCAGTTCTTCCAGGCTGCTTTTATTCTCTACATTTAGTAGATGAGAAAAGTAAAACACCGCTATCCCAAGGGCACCCTCCTAGTATTTGGCAGAACCAGAATCGGAACTTGGATCTTCTTTGCCCAAAATGGGACTGTCATTCCAGTGTACCATCTCTCATGCATCTGTAGAAGCACACTTCTTACTTGCAGTTTCAAAATGTCTGCGTAACAATTTATCATAAGCAGAGAAGGCCCATAGACATCAACAACAAACATCAAAGGAAAAAGTATGTTAGTGTGCTGTCAGGTCCTACAAAATCACATTGAGAAAACTGGGTGGATGGAAATTTTTCTGTGGGAAAAGGGCATAAAACAGTACAAAAGAAAACTGACTCAGAGGGTGATTAATGTGATTATTTAGTGTATAGTGTATACTAATATTAATGAACAGGATTATAAATAATTTAGTGTATAACAGAAGTAATAATTGCTTCCTATTTATGTACCCAACTTGGGAAAAGAAAGTTACTTTGAAAAGCTGAGATGCTGATAATTGTTTACGCGAGCTTCCATTTTAAAGAAAAAAGCATTGCTGAAGCTGAAATGGTTCCAATGAAAGGGAACAATTTGAATGAGTTTTATGAATTGGATGATGACGAGGAAGAAAACCAATTATGTCTAAATATAAATTTAACCAATTCTTAATGGGTACAATAAGTACAGAATTACCCAACAGATTAGCCCCCAGGATGTTACCATTCCATTCGAAATCATGCTGGTATGCGAGAGAGGCTAAACTTTTTGTGCTAACAATTTTTATTGAACGTTTTCTTTCTCAAGGCTCTGAGCCCGGGGACCTTGGCTAAGTTGATTTTCTAAGATGTTAGAGATTTCAGTGCTGAGACTGTGGGTGAACCCAACTTTTATGGACTGAGTTGTGTCCTTTAAAGTCCCTGTGTTGAGGCCCCAACCCCCAGTGTGACTATTTGGAGACAGGGTCTGTAAGTAATTAAGTTTAAATGCGATCATAAGGGTGGGGCCTTAATCCAATAGAACTGGTGACCTCTTCTTTTAAGAAGAGGAAGAGCCACTAGGAACGCACATACACGCAGGAAAGGCAACAGAATGACATAGTGAGAAGGCAGCCATCTGTGAAACGGGAAGAGAGGCTCACAAGAACCCAGTCCCACTGGCACCTTGATCTTAGACTTCTTGTCTCCAGAACTATGAGAAAATAAATGTCTGTTTTTTTAAGTCCGTGGCATTTTGTCATGGCAGTCTGAGAAGAATAATATACTCATACTGCGACAATTCTCAAATTTAAGCGAGGCTAGTTCATGTGCCTTATCGTATGTTAGTATCACTTAGCGTTCTTCTGTCAATCAGTAGAAAATGTTTCAAGATAAGGGAGCAATGGCAGGGACTCCCAAACTCTAACTACCCTTGGGTGAATTTTAAAATAAATGATGTGAATTATGCCTGACAAGTGTTTTTCTCCTCTTAATTTTATTGCATATCATTTACATTGATCTATATGAATTTCCTATCTGTCTCACTTTTCTTTAAGCTGAAGATAATTTTGTTGCCTCTTAGAGTTGCTATTTAAATAACACTTAAAAGTATTTTTACAAGGACTTTGCAATATCACAGGAAAAGCTTTGTCTTTTAATTCCATAATGCCTTTGACAGTCATCCAAGAAGAAGATATGATCTGAGGACAGTGCAGATGAGACATACATAATTTTTAGGTTTTCTAGAACTCACTAAAGCATAGATGAAATAAAGATGTCTCCAGGTATCTATCATAAGGGCGTCTAGTCTTTCAACACTATTTTTTTTTAAAGCAGTGATATTGAACTGAATTTACAGAACCATTAGGCAATTTATGCAGTTTCTAAGGTACTCATTAATCAGCCCTAAGCCAACCCCTTCTTGACCCTTCAGTGTCCCTAACTGGCTTTCAAAAGCAACCCAGCTCCTTTGTGAGCGCTTTAAGGGAAGAGACTTTTTATTTTATTTTATTTTATTTTGTTTTAAGATTCTACGATTTTTTTTCCCCCGAGAGAGAGGGGGAGAGTGCACACACGCAGGGGTGTGTAAAGAAGAAGCAGACTCCCTGCTGAGCAGGGAGCCCCACATGGTACTGTACCTTTTTTTTTTTTTTTAAACTTATTTAAATCTTATTTCTGGGTCTCCAGAGCTTCATATTTATTACACACTCCAAAATATAGATCTTGAGTGGTATTGAAATCTGCCTGAAATAATTAATATCTTTTGTCCCTTAAAAACTGGATTCAATAATAAGACTACAACAGAATTATAGCGATTTTATCCAAAGTGCTTTTAAAAGTCACATTTCTTCTATTCTTTGAGACCCAAAGAGTATATATATTTCCTTGGAAAATGGTGCAGCTCTGCAAATCCATGATAGCTCCTTCAAACAAAGGAAGAAGAGAAAAGTGGATCAATTTAGCCAGACAATAAAAATTAAGTTGCTTCTATTTTGACTAAAGAAAACATCTTCTTTTATGGGAGAATTTCAAAACTGCAAATTACAATTTAAAATTATAGCCGAAGGGCATAATCTACAGGAAGGCAATTTTTATAAGATATATTAAACTCGAACTTTTCTATTATATTTGATGAGATGTAGAATCATAGCATTTTAAAACTTAAAATAAGGAAGGGGCCTTAGAGAGCTCCCATTGAAAAGCAAATCATAAAAAAGAACCCTTGTCCATGTGTAAAAATGCAAATTTGCCTTTGAAAGATGGAGCGGCATTTCCCCAGAGGTCTATGTGCAGAGTGATTTTCAAATAAAGACACCAATGATAAAAAAAAATTTTGTTCTCTTAATATCTGGTTAAAAAAAACCCCACACACCAAAAAACAGGCATTCGTCATCTTAGGTGCCTCTGTTAAAGATACTGGCTGTTGCCATGGCACCACAGTAGGGTTGCTAGCTGGCTTGTTCACCTGGGAGAAACCTTGCATTGCATTCTCTATCCCTTCTCAGTGTCAAGTCCCGATATTTTGTTATGCTTTGTTTTTTCCCTAATTCTCTATCCAGACACTAAGTAAATAACTGTGGGGCATCGTACTATAACAGAAATAGCAAATGGTTTGGAATCAAACAGACACAGGTTTGCGTTCCACTCTGCTATTTATTTACTAGCTAGGTGGTCTTGGACAACCGCTTCTTCACTCTCATTTTAAGTTGAATACTGGAGGATAATGATTCCTGGGTGGGGCATTGTTTTAAGAGTTAGAGATAGTGTATCTAGTCTAGATACTGTATCTAACACACAGTGGGTACTTATTTATTATTATTTAGTTTTTTCATGGAATTGGCCAGTTTGTCATTCAGCTGTAGCTCCTCAGTTTTAGTCCAGATTCAGTTGTGACCTTGGTTGTTTTAGTTATGCCCTGTGTAGATTCAAACTGGTTTGGATCAGGTCATGTGAAAAATAATACCAGACATGTTCACCTTTATTCCAATTCAGAATTAGTGAAAGCCATGATGTCATACGATGAGGGCAAGATTGTCCATTAGAATAGTCACACACACACACACACACACACACACACCTACTTTGAGCAATTTATCCATCCCTAAGAACCATCTGCTAAATGTACAGGAGTTGTTTACTCTGATAACTATCATAAGCAGTTAAGCCTAAAAATGGTCACAGAAAACTACTCTGTGTCAGGCAGTTCACAAGATGTCTGGGTAGCAGCATGAACCGAATAGTCCTAGTACTGGATTTCATGGTATCAAAGAGAAAACTGAAATTACAGAAATACTTACAAGCCCTCTTTCACAGGATTTTTTTTTTTTACTCTTCTTTCTTCTCATGAAAATTTAATAATCAATTTCCTCCAAGGCCCATTCTCAATTATAGGACACTATTTCCTGCTAACATAATAAGGCTCCAAGACACCATACATATATTTGTGCGAGTACGTAGTACTCCACTGCCAAAAAAATGGTTTGATAACTGGAGTGAAGATTTTTGAACCAAGGAGAAAAAGTGAAGGGGAATAGATATTGACATCACCAGGTTGACCCAGGGAAAATGTATGTAGTAAATTATCTGTCACAAGATGTGTTCTCATCCTTCTTATTGATCAGTTTAGTGATAGAGAGTGAATGAACCAAGCCATAGCCATTATGTCTCTTACACATCTTACACACTTGGCCATAGGCTGAGTCTATTAGCAGGAATGCACTGGCCAATCTGTACAAGGAAATTCTGGATTTTAAACATGCAGGTTTGAAAAGAGATCAGATGGATAGTTATCAGAGATGGGGAATGGGGGAGGAAATTGGAGGAAGGTGGTCAAAATGTACAAACTTCCCGTTATGATAAGTTAAGTACTAGGGATGTAATGTATAACATGATGATTATAGCTAACATTGCTGTGTGATATATATGAAAGTTAAGAAAGTAGATCTTAGGAATTCTCATCCCATGGAGAAATTATTTTTTTACTTTCTCTTTGTTTTATCTATATGGGCAGATGGGTGTTAGCTGAACCTATTGTCCTCTTCCACAATATATATAGATCACACCACCATGCTTATACTTTAAACTTATACAGTGATCTATATCAATTATTTCTAATATTTCTAATAATAACGGGGGGAAATGCAGATTCAAATTGGTATTGCCAACAAAAAATGAACAAACCTTTTAGAATTTCTAAAAAAATAGGAGTTTTATTAGAGCCCAAGTTAGAACCTCTGCTGGGGATACACAATCTTCAAGAGAGTGCTCCCCTCCAGTAGGGGAACATTTGGAATAGGGTTATATACATTTTTAACATTAAAAAGTTACAAATTATTAGACAAAGAACATTTCAGAAAGTTGCAAACCTTGTTTCTAGTATATGCAGGGCTATATGACTTAAATCTTATGGGAACCAGGGAAGTTTATTCCTTTTTCTTATTTTTTATATTCAGAATGCTACTTTTGGTTATTTTCTTTAACGAAGCAGATGTGCGATGTGTGCTTGGGGCAGAAATAGAGCTCTGAGGTTTTGCCACGTCATTTTGACCTTGGTAAATGTTAAAGTATAGCTTTCCTGGGACCTCAAGAGCAGGGCCCACAAACATTAAAAGTGGAAAATTTCTTTTATCAGTATTATTACTTTTGAAAACTCTGGCTGTATCTACAAAAGATAGATAATCATGTAACCTCTGATCTGGTAATTTTGTTCCTAGATATGAATTCAATAGAAATGCATACAATGTTGCTTTTTTCCCCTCCCCTTGTTTTTTTAGATTACCATGTTTGGTACTAGTTAAATTACTTTCTCTAGTCCCAAATGGGAATGAGTTTTATATCTACTTGGGGTTATTTGTTGATATTTTCTAATGACTACATTAAAGTATGTGTTTTAAATTTTAATTTGAGAAATAAATCAAATATGCAAAAAATTACAGCATATGCCTATCGCTCTGAATCATTTTCCCCCCCAAATTTGGTTACATTGGATTCATGCATTCAGTATTTCTTCTATTGTGGATAATGTCATTTATTTATTTATTTATCTATTTATGTGGGTGGCTTTATTTTCTACCTAACACTTTAGTAATCTGATAGAGAAAGATGAGTATCAGACAGAAATACATTTATGCTGCATTCACTGTAATGAATTCAACAGAAATGCACATAAGAATTTTCATGGCACCACTACATTTAATAACCCTACACCAGTACATTTAACAATCCATTTACTAGTCAGTAAATAGTAAAGTGGCAAATCATTTGTGACATATTCATGCTGAGTAACAGAAGCCAGATCCAAAAGTATCCTCTGAATGATTCTCCTTATTCTTTAGTAGGCTGGACTAATAAGCCTGGGAAGGGTGGTTACTGGAAGTTTCTGGGCTGCTGGTGGTGTTCTATTTCTTGATCTGAGTGTAGGTTTTATAGATGTGCCCACTTTATAAAAATCAATTTATAATAATTATTACAAATTAATTATGATTTGTACCCTTTTCGGTATATATATATATCATATATGTATAGAAAGTCCCCCTCCCAAAAGAAAGTAATATCCAATTAAACTTTAGGACTCTGTCATAACACATGGAAGTGGGGAGAACTGGCCAGAAAAATCTATCAGAAAATCAAGCTCAGTACAGTCGTTGTATCAAGAAAGATCCAAGATTTTTGACTTTTCTTTTTGGAGATAATTGAATCCAGTGGCTAATGCTCGGGAGCCCCAGTAATTGAATCAACATTTTCTTGAACAAAGTTCTGTTATTGTCCTCTTTTAATTTTTGCACGCCCTATGTCAGTGAAATGGACAATGCAATGTTGTAGCTAAAAGCCTCCCAGATTATGAGTAAACTACAGCTCACCAGGGACTGTCTAGTTTAAATAGAAAGCAGAATCTGAATGAATGACTTTGTTTTTCCCCAAAGAAGATCATTGTTCTCATGTAGGCATTGATTTATGCATCAGTCAGTCATAGGGCACCTACTATACTCCAGACCCAGTATTTCAATGTTAGGGACAGGAAAAAAGTGACATGCAATCCCTGTCCGCATGGAACTAATGATCTAGTCAGGGATTGGGGGGCTAACTCATTTAACAAATATCTAAAAATGGTGGGTTATACCACAAGAGTGAGTTATACAAAGGGCCTTGAAACAACAGAAAAAATGAGTAACTGATCCTTTCTAGGTATCAAAGGAGACTTTATTGAGAGGTAACAATTGCCCTTGGTTATAAAGAATAAGGTGGAGCTTTCAGAGAGGAAAGGGGAGTCTGGCCCAAGGGAAAAGACTTTGCAAAGTCATTGCTGTGAGAGTGCACACTTGTGATATGCCTGGAGAGGGGGGAAGGAGGAAAGGGAGTTAAAGACAGCAGAGGAGTTTGGGGTTGGATTATAAAAGCATATAAGATTCTTTTGATGCTCTACCCAGCTCCCCTTTGCCTGGCCAAGTATGTTCTTCCTCTAGCTGCTATGAGTGTTGGCGCATTTCATCCCCCTTCTCCAGAGAATTTCCCTTAGACTACAAAAGCCATCTCACCCAGAAATGCCAAGAGGTTGTAGAACCTCACCTACTGGGGAAACCTATAGCCAGAAGTTTACTGATCTAGGAGTATGAGGACGTGCTCTTTGCTCTCTGATGAGGCAGCAGTGTAGTGTTGTTCATGCTCCAGAATTTTGCATAGCTTCTTCCCCCGTCCTATCTTGCTTCCCTCATTTCCCTTCATTTGAGGGCACCCCTCACTAAGCTGCAGGCACAAGATGCCCAGTCTCAGACTCAGCTTTTAGGGACCCTGCGCTCAGACCTCTATTTTGATGCTATAAATAATAGGGAGCCATTGAAAATTTTAAGTCTGTGCAGTGACTCAATCTGAATTTCATTTTGTAAAGTTAATACTGTCGTAACTTGGAATGTGAATTGGAGGACAATTCCTCTGCTTTATTTTTAATCTAAAAAATACTACTTTTAAACACTGTTAGGATATAACTTCTTGATAGCCGATTTCAGGAGGGGTGTATATGTATGTGTGTGATGATAATGCCGTGAGGAGAATGTGATTATGTGATTGCATCTGGGAAAAGTGGAAAGTGAATTTTCTCTCCGTGTTTATTATTTTACTGTAATTGCATTCCAGAATTTTCTGTTTTATTTAATTGTTTGCTGATAGTGGTTTTATTATGTTTTTTATAGCAGTAATTACTTCTTATTTCCATGTACATTGTTTGAAAATCATTCTTATTCTATAGTTGATTATTTTACCATATTATTAGAATTAGAGCTTTAATAATTGATCATGGGAGAGAAGGGTGACCAATTCTCATTGGTGGCCTGTGAGGGATCACTTGAATATGTTATAAGGTTTCTTTCTTTTTTCTCTTTTTTTCTTTTCCCTTCTTTCCTCCTTTTCTCTCTCCCTTCCTCCCTCCCTTCTTCCCTTCCTTCACTGGATAACTCAACATATTAAATGTATAACAGTTAGAATAATTGCCTTTTAAATTGTGTTTTATAAAAATTCACTCTTGCTAATTAGTTGACCTTTATGAATAAAATATGCACGTTTTTATTCAACAAGAGCTGGGGTGATGTAGGTGTTTGCTGTAGAGTGCTTCTTGATTCACTGGAAATATTACTTTTCCAAAACTGTAAGTCTAGTCTTGATTCTTGCCATGTGAGGAGGAGAAATTTATGTATCTATGTAATTTTTCTTAGTCATGGAAGAAGGGAATAAACCTTTTTTTAAGATATTAAATACATAAGAAAGCCATTGAATACTTCACATGAAGAATTACTTATTAAAATAAAGATGTATGATCTTTTTTTATCTTTACCTGAGAAAATCCTATTTAACCTCAAGGCTAAGAAAGAATATTACTTCCTCTGTGGAGAGGGGCTGAAGGAGATAACATTTATTCCTCTTTTTCTAATCCAGAAGCCAACTCTTCCCTTGAAATCCCATAATATTTAGTTCCAGCCCTCTTTAACTGCCATTGGATGCCCTTTGGGATTATAACTACATAAATTTCAATTAGCTATTACTGCATAACAGTCTTCTAATGCTCAATGGCTTAAAATCATAAAAAAGATCTTTCCTAAGATGATCGGTCAGCTGGGTTGTTCTGGTCTCATCTGGGCTTATAGATGTGTTCATGGTGATCTCTAGATGGGAAGCAGTTCTACTCTTCACTGGGATCTTCCGAGTCTGGGGCTCAGCAGGTTTTAGGTGGCCCAGGACAGCCTTAGCTCGGACAATCAGGCTGTCTTCCCTGTGGTCTCTTTTGATTCATTCAACCAGGTTAGTCCAGACCTGTTCACGCGGCAGCTGGACAGGTTCTGAGAGAGAGTCAAAATGTACAAAATCCCTTGAGGCCTAGGCTTGGAACTGACACATCATCACTTCTGCTAGATCTTATTACTTAAGTAAATCGCAAGGTAGACCAGGTTTAAGGAGTAAGAAATTGGCCCTACTTCTTGAAGGAAGACATTGCAAAACCACATTACAAAGAATATGGTTCAGAGGAAGGTGAAGAATTGAGGACCTTTTCCTGTGGAAGCATCACATAGACATATGTTTGTATACATATTTTCTCTCTATTGGTCTAAAATCTTGAAAATAAGCCAATATTTTATCATCTTATATTCTAGTATTAATGGTGTTGCTTAGAATATACTTCTTTTGGTTTTAAGTTTACAACAACTCTCCTCCTTTTCTACTGAGAATAGTTGTTTGCTCATCCTTTGGCGCTTTCCTCCACTCCCATCCAACCTAGTCCTAGGGAGTTTATGGGGTTTTGAGTTGGGTGCCCTAGCCGAAACAATTGGTCAGGGGATCAGAATAAAACTAAGGCCAGGACAGTAAGAGTCTTTCTCTCAGAAATTTGATCTTGCAGATTCATTTAAGAAGAGAATTTGGGGGACACCTGGGTGGCTCCATTGGTTAAGCATCTGCCTTACACTCAGGTCATGATCCCAGAGTCCTGGGATAGAGCCCCACATCGGGCTCTCTGCTCAGTGGAGAGTCTGCTTCTCCCCCTCCCTCTGTGCTCTCTCTGTCTCTGTCTCAAATACATAAATAAAATCTTTCCTTAAAAAAAAAAAAAGAAAGAAAAAAAAGAATTTGTTTGAAGCTAAGGTTTCTTGCCTTCTCGAAGCCTGATTCTATAAATCTGTCCTCCATTTTGAAGCATCCCAGTAAATAGCCTTTATCTCTCATCCTAAGGCAAAACATCTAGCTGTCATAGGGACCTTATATTGCTCCCAACTCTCAAAAGTTTGTTGAGTAACTGAATGAAGGCAAGGATCCTATAATCACTACTCTCTTTATCCTGTAAGAGTGTTTAGTATGTGCTCTCCTAGGTCACGGACAACTCTCTTTTGGTCTGCCCCACAGCCCTTTCTCCAGGAACTGTTCCTTCCCTCATCCATGTGGTTGAGGAGGAGCCAACAAGTTACTGCAAGGGCACCTTACCTGGTGGCCAAAGTGTATTTGAATGGGGTGGCCAGTGAGTCTCCAAAATTTGTGAACAGGGAATAAGACAGTCAGGCAATTAAAAAATGTAAGTTGTCATGCTGTGAAACACATTCCCAGCCACATACAGAGATCTTTCCTGTGAATGTATGAATTTAGGCAAGTCACTTGACCTCTCTACAACTTTAGCTTCCACAGCTGTAACATGGAGACCACAATTATCTACCCCCCCACCCCCCAGGGCTGATTAAAATATTAAATGTGACAGTGAGTGTGAAGAACCTTGTCTAATTCCTCATAGGGTCCAGTTTAGTTTCCTCTTATTGTTCTGTGTGGATCTCTTCATAAAATACCTGATTTGGGGGTATCATTTTTATCACAGATCCCATACAAAACTCCTCTCATGTGCCAAGTATTTTCTTTTCTTTCCTTTTCTTTTCTTTTTTTTTTTTTAAAGATTTTATTTGTTTATTAGAGAGAGAGAGAGAGAGAGACAGAATGAGAGAGCATGAGAGGGGAGGTCAGAGAGAGAAGCAGACTCCCCATGGAGTTGGGAGCCCCATGTGGGACTCCATCCCAGGACTCCAGGATCATGACCTGAGTCAAAGGCAGTAGCTTAACCAACTGAGTCCCCCAGGCACCCATGCCAACTATTTTCTTAATATTCTTCTTCAGTAAGAATAATACTGAGTTCTGATGTACCACCATACTAAGTAATTTGAATAAACTGACTGATTGAGTTTTTCTAGCAATATCCTGGGTGGATTACTCTTACCAATCTACACATGAGGAAACCACCTGAAGACTGAGTTAAGATGCATTCATGTCAGTGTCTTACATCTCCTTCATCTACCGTGCTTGCTCAGAGCTTTCTCAATCTAGTGTGCTTGGCTGACAGCAAAAATGATGACATCTCTATGGCCCACAGAGGAAAATGATTGAGGCTGCTCCCAGCTGGGATGACTGGACTTTGGTGCCCCGTTTGGTCTACACCCCACCTAGCACCCTCTTGTGGCAAAAGTATAAATATTTCAATTGTCCATTTGCAGATGTGCAAAGGTATAGTGTAGGGTGAATTTAGAGTGATTTTTTGATGATAAAATTTGCAGGAGGAAAATAGTTTTCTGATGAAGATTCCTAGGTAACCAGAACATACAGCCTCCCACCGTTGCCATAGAAAATGGATGGAGGCAAGTTTCGAAGCCAATCTCCAGCATCATGACAGTTTGCAAAGCAAGAGCTGATTCTACTCATTCAATTGCTTCTTCCTGCTGTCAGTATGCTCCATTGTGTCCTTTCCTAATGTAGTGACCAAATACCTAGGTTTCTAGGTCTCTAGATTAGCAATAAACATAAAATTGTTTTAGAATCTATCCCATTTCCTTACCTGCTTTCTCTCTCTCTCTCTCTCTCTCTCTTTTTTTCTACCCCAAGTCAAGAATGTCATAAGAAAACAAAATGTTTTTGATAAGCAGCAGATGTTTGATTCTAGAACTAAAGTGTTCTGCCCAGCATTGGTGAGGAAAGCATTTTGCCTGGCTTTGCTTTGCAGTGCCTGTGAAGCTAGAAACTTGCTCTAGCTTTGTTACTGAAGAGAAGGGCTATTTAAAAATATGTGAATAATTAGGTTTATAAGGAAACTTGAATGGAAGGGAACAGCAGTAGATTTGTATATAATGAGAAGAATATCCAGCAAATCATTGACTGAATAAGAGAAGAAGGAAAATACCTGTCAGTAAATATTTAGAATTGACATGAATCATTAATCATGAGAGAAGACTGGAAATTTTCACAGAAAACCTGCTATGTGACAGTCACTATGTTCTCCTAATTTTACAATAAACTTCAGTGGTGTTTTTTATGACCCCCATGTAAGAGATGTTGCTGGTTCCAGGCCTCAAGGTGGGTCAGACTTTGGTATAATTCTGGCACCAGAAAGCTTAACTTTCTTAGCTCTTTCCCCTGCCCTATCTTTCTTTCCCTACTTTTTTTCTCCTGAGAGCACACTCAATAAAGTGCTTGCACAGTATCATCCCCCTTTCAGGTTCTGCTCCTTGGGACACTGACTCAAGACACTCCAATTTATTGATGGGATATGGACCCTCATATGGGTCAGAAATTGGGTGAGGTCAATACGGCTCGTATACGGAGAACTGGAGTTCAAATCTCAGCTTTTCTAACTTGACAGTCAGCTATTTCTCAATGTAATTTTTATGTGGAGTCGGTGGCTGAGACAATTAAAATACTCTTCTGTCTCTTTGTGCGTTTCAGTACCAACACCATACTGATTGATAACCACATGCTGGTAACCATGGGTCAAGACTTAGATCCCAATTACTGGTTCCAGGTTGATATTTCTACTTGGGGGTTCAAGATGTCTCTAACTCGGGATACAAAACTGAGTATCTTACTACCCACCAAAGCTGCCTGCCCTTTGTGCAGCCTCTTACAACTCAGCTGATGGCAACTGTGTCCTCCTCCCTGTCCAGCCCCAAATCCTTGAAGGCACTCCTGATTGCTACTGTTCTCTTAGCTCCAATCAATCAGAGAACCAGTCCTGTTTTAATCCACATTCAAAATACATTCAGAGTGTGATCATTTCTCTCAACCTGCACCCTGACCACCATGATCTGGGCTGCCATTATCTTTCGTCTAAACTGGTACAAAAGCCTGTTAACTGGCCTGCCTATCCCCTTGCCTCCAAACAGCTAATTCTTAGCACTACAGCCAGAGAATTCTTTCAATGCGTAAATTAGTCAGAAACTCTGCTGACTCTCATTTCCTCTGGAGCAAAAGGCAAGGCTTAAATTGGTCTACAATACCTGATCTGATTTGCCCCGCCCCACTTCCAGTATGTCTGATTCCTCTCCTACTACTCTTGTCCCTCCCTCAGTCACTCCTGGCACACTGGCCTCCCTGCCTTCATCAGACGCACGCACGGACGTGCTTCTACGTGAGGGCCTTTGCACTAGCTCTTCCTTCTGCCCGGGACACTATTCCTCAATATATTTTCATGGTTCCCTCTCTCACCTTATCTGAGTTTTTGCTCAACCTTTTTATTTAAAATTGCACTTTAACCCTAACTAACCATCAATTTCCTTTAGCTTACTTTACTTTTTTATTTTTATTTTTTAAAATATATATTTATTTAAAGATTTTATTTATTTATTTGACAGACAGAGATCACAAGTAGGCAGAGAGGCAGGCAGAGAGAAAGGAGGAAGCAGGCTTCCGGCTGAGCAGAGAGCCCGATGCAGGGCTTGATCCCAGGACCTGGGATCGTGACCTGAGCCGAAGGCAGAGGCTTTAACCCACTGAGCCACCCAGGCACCCCTAGCCTACTTTACTCTTTTAAAAAAATATTTTATTTATTGATTTATCTAAGAGAGAGATAACAGGAGAGAGCATGAGCATAGGGAAAGGAAGAGGAGAGGGAGAAGCAGGTTCCCTGCTACTGAGCAGGGAGCCTGATACGGGGCTTAATCTCAAGACCCTGGTATCATGACCTGAGCCAAAGGCAGATACTTAACTGACTGAGCCAAGCAAGCACCACCCCCCCAACACACACACACTTTACTTTTCCAATAGCATTTATGTTCTTACAATATACAATGGTATTGATTATTAATCAGTTTATTCATTTATGGGTTTCTTTTTTTCCTCCCTTCTCCTCTTGTAACCACAAGAGGAGAGGAATCTTTGTCTGGTTTTAATCACTGATATATTCCATATGACTAGTAGCACTCAATAAATCTATGTTGAATGAATGAAGGAAACTTAGCTGTTTCAGTTTGAGTATCTGTCTTTTGATCAGAATGGGAGTTGGATGGGATGACATGTTGGAGTTAAAGGATTGGTGGAATAAGCAGAAGTTGTCCAAGTATTTGATTTCATGATGTAATTCATAGAAGTAAGGATGATACACATGCAAACTCCCATGTACACAGCCATGATTTTCATTCCTGTTACCAAGTTTCTCTCTGTACCTTTTATGTGGGATTTTCTCTTTAAGGTAGGTGGTTCCTCACTGAGGCATTGAAGGATAGTATCACTTATCCATCAAGGACTTTGGTAAATTCTCTTTTGTTTCATTAGCAATTGACCAAGAATGCAGTAAAAAAAAAAAAAAAAATCAGTTATTTATGAAATTTCCGATGAAACAATTCAGATAGTCTGTTTGAAAATCAGTTAACCATCAGCTCTTTCTCTGCCCTCCCCTCAAGATAGCATTTTTCACTCTGTCAAAGGACATATTATAGTTCCTCTATCAAATGGGGTTCCTTCACGGTTCACAGGGTGCTACAAAATCCATACCCACAGGACTAAAATGCTTAGTCTACTTACACTTAGCTTGTTCCTTTGTCTAGTCCCCAGCTGCTAAAGAAGGAATTATATCATAATAAGCCTCTTCGACCTCATAAGAATACATGTAAGCATATATATGCATAAGAGAGGACTGAAGAGAAATGTCAAAATACCACAGGTTTCCCTCTGAGGGAATTGGTATCTGTTTCCCATTCATACATCTTCTGAGGATTTCCACAGGCTCTGGAACATTTTGTGTTTGGTTGGAAAAAGTCTCAATTCCCTTCACAAGTCCTTCCTCAGTTTTAAAAATTAGGATGCTTCGTCCACACTTTAATATTCTTTCATCTGAAAGAAGGAAGTAACACAAATATTCTTAAAATATTTTAAAGAATGTTTTATTCTTCTGGACACTCATTCTCTTTCAGTTTTCTTCAACAACTCAGACTTCTGTGAAGTGTGGTCTTTCATACATTTCTGAAAGACCATGTTTTTACAAGTGACACGCTGTTCCTTGGATGGTCCAAGCTCTGGTTGTTGTTGGAGGGTTAGACGGTCTTGATATCCTCAACACTTTGTGATAAATTCTGAGTCGCCCCATGGTGATCAACGGTGATGCCTACCCCATGAAGATGAAGTCTCTGGCTAGGGCCAGTACAGTATTGAATCTGGAGTTTAATATGTTCTTGGCTCCTCAGGCAATCAGCATTTGCCCTAAAATACCTTTGCGGAAAGTAAGTGATCACTGACAGTGAGAGGTCATGCCCCATAAATAAGTTCTGGGCCGCAGGCATGTTTCAGAGTAGAGTCTGGAACTCCTAAATTATTGGTAACATCTTTCAAACTAATCAAAGTTTAAGACAAATAAGGTAGTTTCCTTGTTGACAACACTTCTTTTTGTGGATGCAACATCTGGCAAATTCAAAGAGCTTTCAGTCTGTATTGCTGATGAACACAGGATAATTTTGAAAATATTGTTGAATTTGTCCTTAAGCAAGGGGAGGATCTCTCTGCATCCCACCCCCCCACCCCCGCCATGTCCCCACAACATTGTAATAACCAAAGGCTTCAACGAGATTTTTTTTTTTTTAAATATTTTATTTGACAGAGAGAGATCACAAGTGGAGAGAGAGAGAGAGAGAGAGAGGAAGAAGCAGGCTCCCTGCCTAGCAGAGAGCCCGATGTGGGACTCGATCCCAGGACCCTGAGATCATGACCTGAGCTGAAGGCAGAGGCTTAACCCACCGAGCCACCCAGGCAGCCCAGGCTTCAATGAGATTTAATGTGAACTAGACAGGGTTAATGATAGCGGGGGACGGGGGCGGGGGGAGAGTTCACTATAATCGTTAATAATGAAACTTTTAAGATGTACGTACACATGTTCTGAACAGGCAGTGATTGTATGGGCAAATCAAAACCGTTTGGGATTTTCGTGTTGTGCTGAAAGAAAAGCCAACTGTGAAGATCCATTATGTTGAGCTAGATTTAGAAACAATCAACTTGAAAAGAGAAGTTTATTTCTTGTATATAACCTGGAATTCTTCCCATCTGAAAACAGGTGCAGGCAGAGATGGCTACATCTTACGTGAGAGGCATAAACAGAATATGTTTCTTGAGGGCATTTTCTTCCCTCTCAGATGCTTGTTTTTATTTGAGATGTTACACTGTCATTTAAATGCTAACTTCAGTTCCATTCTTTGCTGCAAGGAAGCACTTTTTCATTAATTGGAAAGAAAAGGAAAGAACCCACAGCTGCCCAAGTTGTTAAACTAAACACTGTTTTCAACATCATCTGCCAAAAATAATGTCTGACATTATGAGAGGAAAAAAGATAAATACATTTGGAGATTTGAGAAAAATCACTTCATTTTAATATTACATTATTTTTTTATGAGGGGAAAAAAGCCAAAGAAATGCTGGCATTATGTGTGTGAATCGCAAACATGTGTATTAAAATATAAAATGTTTTGTTATCTCAGTTCCTGAGTTCTGCCTTAGCCAAAGGTAGTTTCTCTTAGAAGATGTGTAAAGACCCTTGAGTTTCTAGAAAAACTCCTCAGTGTATGTGTCAGTACCTTTAATAGGACTCTGATGGCTCTCTAAAAGTTACAACTACCTCCCTAAATCACTAATTTTTACTTCAGAAAGAAAATAATTTATCTGTTAAAAAAATACCTGGTTTCAGATTCTTAATCAATAAGCTTTCTTTTTTTGCTTTGTAACTTAACTAAAGAACAAAGGAAAAACAATTTTGAAATTCTATTAAAATAGATTTTTAGTAGATATTAAAGCTACAGATACTTAATATTGATTTAATTAACTAATAAATACTGATTGCACACAGAATTCTACCTAAAAATAAAAATAGAAACTATAAAAGTCTTCCATTTGTATTTAATTCGTCAGCAGTTTGTTCAATGATAGACTATTTCACCTCCTCAGAAGTAAAATTGCCAATTCTGTCTTTTTCCCCAGCTGTTTCAGCAGCAAGCAATTATTCCTTACAATTCAACTTCATTTTCCTCCTCTTTGGTTCTCAGAACATAGAACTGATTTGGTCACAATCTCTGTAGGATAACACTAATAAAATGGTTCCTAGGACAGAAGTTGATTAATTTTTTATTTACCTTCTTTCGTGGCTTTTTAAAAACTTCTTCCGTTTTCCTAGAATGATGTATTCCAATGTTGTCATATTTCCAAATTGTTCTCATCCTCCAGCTTTAGCTCAAAAGCCATTTTCTTTCAGCAGCTTCTCTTGGCCACCTGTTCCTTCCCCCATGCCAGAGTGACTTCTCTCTTATTCATTATTACAACATGAACTTTAAAAATGCTTGTTGCGTAGCTCTAACTTTCTCTTACAATTTTTGGCTCTGTGGCATGATGTGGATATTTGTAATATATCACACACTTTGCGAGAGGCAGAGCACCTGTTTCATACATTTCTGTATTCTCCTTTCTGTTCAGCAAAGTTCTTCGTGTAAAGGACGTCCTCCATATATGGATGAAGGACAAACATATTTGCAGCACTCACGATGCATTTTTATTTCATGTATACCAATACACTGGGCACAAGAGCAGTGTAGATGTCAATGTTTTCAATGAACACTGTAACATTTCATGTAGTCTTAATAGTCTGTATTTCTCAGGTTAAAATAAAAGGACACGAAAGTTACAGTGACAAAGGGAAAGTAAGTTCAAGATACACAAAGAAAAAAAGGAAACTCCTCAATGCTGTAAATATCAATCATGTTTTGTTTGTTTGAAATTTCCTACTCCATAGTAACAGGAAAAGGACTAGAACCCAGAGTCCTTTAGAGATAGAATCACTTCCTGGTAAATATAAGAACGTACCCACAACTTCTTTAGAATAGTTTTTAATGAGTAATGAATGTCCTTGAAAGAGTACACTGCAGTTTGTTTTAAAGAAAACTGAAATATAAAGAAAAACAAATGTGTTGTATTCCCTCTGTACTTCTGCCTTTTTCTTGGTCCTCATATTAGGAGAAAGGGAGATGTGGAATGTCGGGAATTGTTTATAAAATTAGCACACATCATTCCCATGAACATGGAAAATATCTGACCCACGGCTGCCCCAGTTTGCTCAACATCGTGGATACTCTGCGGATGGTTGCTCGTCCATAGCCTCTGACAAAACTCTGGGTAAACAAAGTTGGATGGTTTTCAGAACTGTCATCCTTAGTAGATTTACAGACACAAAGAGCTGTCACTAAATTTAGTCAGTGACCCTGAACTTGGAATAATCTGGAACTGGTACTCTCAGCCAGGGCTGTGTTAAAGTCTAAGGAGCAATTAGGGGCAAATAACAAGATTGGATTCTGACATGTGGGGTGAAGGGTGGGCAGAAAAGAATTGAAATGCTGATTGGGTAATGTTAGGGAATTTATATCCAACCAAAGAATGATTTCTTCTTTGCTGCACAATCATAGAGCTACTGGGCAGGGTCAGCTACCAGCAAGGTCATTATAATCAGCGCTCTCAAACTTGGGTGTGCATAAAAATTACCTGCGGATCAAGCGTACGACCGTGATTCAACTCTATGCATGGTGCTATGCTCACACGTGTGCTACCATCTGTCACCACACAGTACCATTATCTGTATTCCCTTCACTGTACCCTTTATTCCTGTGACTTAGTCATTCCATCACTGGAAGCTCTTGTAACACTGTGTGTCAACTATATTCAAAATAAAATGAAGATGTAAAGAAATGGTGGAAGGGAATAAGATACATCCATTTAAAGGGGGAAAAAATGGACCTATCTTGTGTTGATGTACTTCCTCACTCAGCATCTGTTTGGGAGGATCTTTCTTTACATTTTTATTTCTCAAATAGAACTTCACAAGGTTAAGAAAAATTAACCTGAGGATCTCATTAAAACGCAGATTCTGGCCCAGGGCCTGAGATTCCACATCTCTGACTGGCTCCTGGGTGATAATGATGCTACTGGTCCTCAAAACACACTCTGATCAGCTACAGAATTACCCCATTTAAAGTGTACTACAATGCAGTGGTTTTTAGTATATTCACATGGTTGTGTAACCATCGCCACTACCTAATTCCAGAACATTTCATCACCCCAAAAGGAAACTCTGTAATTTTGGCTATCACCCTCTCTCATTCCCACTTCCTCCCAGCCCCTGGCAACCTACTTTTTAGGTTTTCTTTCTAAAACAAAAGTCTATTTACTTTCTTTATGGATTTGCCTATTCTGTATATTTCATACAAATGGAATCATACAATACATAATATTTTGTTTCTGTCTTCTTTCTGTTAGCATACTGTTTTCAGGATTCAACCTGTGTTGTAGCATAAATCAGTACTTCATTCTTTTTTATGGCTAGATAATATTCTATTGTAAGGCTCTACCAAATTTCATGCATCTATTCATCTGTTGAGGAACATTTGGATTGTTTCTACTTTTTGGCAATTATGTATTATGCTGCCATTCACATTCTCATACAAGTTCTTACATGAATGTATGTTTTCTGTTCTCTTGAGTATATACCTTGGAATGCAATTGTTGGATCATATGGTAATTCTTTGTTTCAATTTTTAAGGAATTGTCAAACTGTTTTCCAAAGTGGCTAAACCATTTTACCTTCCATTGAGAAATTCATGAAGGTACCAATTTCTCTTTGTCCTTGCTAACACTTGAATCAATATTAATACATTATAATTAACTAAAGTCTGTACTTCATTCACATTTCCTTGGTTTCCAGCCAATGTCTTTTTTTTGTGTTCTCAACTCTTATTCTGGATACCACATCACATTGGTCATATCTCCTCAGGCTTCTTTTTGCTGTAACAGTTTCTCAGACTTCCTTGATTTTGAAGAGTACTG
Source organism: Enhydra lutris kenyoni (assembly GCF_002288905.1). Lineage (NCBI taxonomy): Eukaryota > Metazoa > Chordata > Mammalia > Carnivora > Mustelidae > Enhydra > Enhydra lutris. Next base: position 37,074,691 of record NW_019154090.1, on the reverse strand, counting down.
GTCAGCAATATTGTAAGATGACCTTTTATTGGGATTTGTGTAATAATTTTCTGATGATAAGGATGAACTTATGGGTTTCAGGAGGTAGATCACAGAGATAGATCATCATGTCACATCAAGGGTGCATACAATGAGCCTAATTATCACTGTTGATGTTGACCTTGATCATTTGGTTAAAGCAGAGCTTTTCAGGTTTCTCTACAGTAAGATTATTCCTCTTTTTAACCATTATATTGGTAAGGACTCATGGATATTTATTTTATACTTTGGGTTATAATCTAACACTATTTTATTTTGTTTTGTTCGTATTATTTCAAGTTTAACTACCGAGGACTCTTTCAGAGTGGCACAATCCCTCAATGTGAGGTTTGTTTTTTGTTTTGAGCACATCTTTACTCTCTAGCTCTACAGTATGTCTAGGCTCATCTTGTATATTCTCTTCTTTAGTTGTAGAATCAGACAAATCTCCAGGGTGCCCTGGCTACTTTTATTGGATACTGATGTTTGAAAATAAGACATTATGTTGTTTATTTGGGATTTTTCCTGTTTATTAATGTAGGTTTTTATTGCTATGACCTTCCTTCTTAGAACAGCCTTTGTTGCGTTCTGTAATTTTTGTGAGTTTTATTTCCATTTTCATTTGTTTCTAGACATTTTCTTCTTTCTCTTTTGATTTCTTCTGTGACCCATTGGTTGTTCAGTAGCATGTTTAAGTCCCCTCCTATTAATGTATCCTTGTCTTTCTCCCCTAAGGTCTATTAATATAATATATATTTAGGTGCTCCTGTGTCGGGTGCATAAACATTTACAAAATTATGTCCTCTTGCTTGACCTCTTTAGTACTATGGAATTTATTCCAAGTGTGATGGAAAGCTGATAGCAGATTGTATTTTCTAAAGCTGGCAACATATATATCACCTATCCTATGTGCTCTTCCAACGTGTGACTGTGCCCCTCCCCCATCAGGAGGGGGAATCAAATTTCCCATCCCTTGATTCTGGACTGCTTTTGACTGCTTCAATGAATAAAGTATGGAGGAAGTGATGCTGTATGATTTCAGTGGCTGAGTAATAAAAGGCAATCCACGTTCTGTCTGGCTTGTGGGAGGGCTTATACAATCATCCCCAAGTCTACAGCACTATGCAAGGAAGCCAAGCTCCATGGAGAGACTATGAGCAGGTGCTTTGGTCATACCAGCTAGTAGTCTAATCTTCATGTCATACCAGCTCAAATGAGTGTTCCTAGAATTCCAGCCACCAGACATTGAATCACTCCAGCCTTTGGGTTTTCCAGTTGAAGCTCAAGACAACATGAAACAAACAGTCCATTCTCTTGGTACCCCATCTGATTTTCTGACTCACAGAATCTTAGAGCCTAAAAAGTGGTTGTTTCAAACTACTAGGTTAGAGAGTAATTTGCTGTATAACAATAGTAACTGGAACAGAGCCATTCGGGGCTTTTGACTCAGAAAGTGATATGATGTTACTTATTTTAAGATAACCACACTGATTGTTCTATGGAGATCAGGCTGTCACAAAGCAAAATGGACATGGGGAGACAAGTCAGGAGCCTGTTGTAGTTGCTCAGAAGAGAAATAATGGTAGCTTGGATAGGGTATGATTGGTGCAAGGGAGAAGCTATGGTGGGTTTCTGTATGCAACCTAAAGATGAGGCCCACAGGCCTTGCAGATGGATCAGGCAAGAAGCACAAGAGGAACAAGTAATGGATAACTCTAGGGGTTCTGTTCTGAGCAGCTGGGTAATAATAGAGGCATTTCAGTAAAGTTAGTAGTTTTGAGAGATACTTCTATGTGCCTGTAGTTTAGGGTACAAGCAGAACTGGAAAAATAAAGTTGAGACCTCAAAACATAAATTATGTTTATAATTTAATAATATAATTTAAAACCATATCTTTTGTGGCGCCTGGGTGGCTCAGCGGGTTAAGCCTCTGCCTTTGGCTCAGGTGATGATCTTAGGGTCTTGGGATCGAGCCCTGCATCGGGCTCTCTGCTTGACAGGTAGCCTACTTCCTCCTCTCTCTCTGCCTGCCTCTCTGCCTACTTGTAATCTCTCTCTCCCTCTCTGTCAAATAAATAAATATTTTTTTTAAAAACGTATCTTTTGAATAGCATAGTTTAAGGACTAATTATAGTTAGGAAAAAAAGATGTCTTTAGACTGAGCCCTCACATGCTCTCAACATGAAGATGAGGAGCAGCCATCGAAGGAGATGACCAAGTAGGAGGAAAGCCAGGAGACTGCAGTGTCTCAGAAGCCATGTGAAGAAAATGATTTCCAGAGCCCTGAGTCATGGAGTGATTCAACTGCTGCTCATAGATCCAGTTAGTTAGGAATGAGAATTGACCATCATACTTGACAGCATAGAAGTCATGGATGATGTTGACAAGAGTGATTTAGTGGGTCGGCAGGGATCCGTGCTTGAATAAGAGCAAGGAAGTAGAGATGAAAAGAGTAGGTAACTTTTAGAGGGCAAAAAGAAAATGGTAGTGTCGTTGAAGAGAGAGAGAGAGGCTTAAAGAAGCTTTCACTGACATTGAAAGATGGTACAGCATGTTGGAGAATGTTTGTACACTGCTAAAAATGGTTTAATAGAAAGGAAGGAAAATGGTGATTCAGGACAGAGACAAATGCCTGAAAGAGCAAGATCCTTAGGTGGGCAAGTAATAATTAGTTTAGGTATCCATATGGAGCCTAGACAGGGAAAACAACTTCCAGTAGAGGAGCCAGAGCCCCTAGGCTGTGAGCAGGAACATTGTAAATTGGATATTGTACAAGATGGAAGTTCTCTTTAATTGTTTGTTTGTTTTTTGTTTTTCTCATGAAATAAGAAATCACCTGGGTGCTGGGCATGAGAGAACTGAGGAGGTGTGAATAGTTAACTCAAGAAAAGAAAAACAACTTTACTAGGGAATTGTAGAATTTGGGGGCATCACTTAAGTAGTACTCAAGGTCAGCAGTGGTGAATGTAAGGTGAGATCATTATAAAGGGAGCAGGCTGTGGGATTTTTATCTGTTCATTTTCAAGTTTTTTGAGAGTGGGTTTAGTGAATTCAGGCACTTTTTTTTTTTTAAAGTGATTTCAGCAGAGGAAGAGAGAGATTGTTGAGATGGGATGGATTGTATTATTGTTCCCGATTTTCACTTTATCCAGTAAATAGGATTATACATCTACACTCTTTGCAGTCCCTGCCCATAACAATTGACCTTGGGTCTGACCATGTGACTTGCTTTAGCCAATAGAATGGGGGTAGATGTCAGGGGAGCAGAGACTTGAAAGGTGGCTTGCACGATTTGGCTGGTTCTGTTGAGTTGTTGCCAACACCCTGAGGAAATCCCACTCTGTGCAAATGCCATCCCAGAATGAGGACATGTGGAGTGGACTGAATCAAGATTGTGACTTAATACAGAGCCGCCTCAGCTGCCCTACAGATGCATGCTCCAGAAATCTGCATCTACAGACTACTCTTATCAGCCATAGGGACTTTGCATCATTTGTAGGATTATTTTAGCAGAATCCTGATTAATACATGAGAATGCAGTTATGCATATGATAATATGAAGGTGTCATCATAATGGTGAATGGAATCTAAGCCAGAGGAGGAGGAAAGTGAAGCATGAAGGAGGGTATAAACAATGACAAGGTGGCAGAGTAAGTGGACCAGAAGTCACAGTAGAGAGGGAGTTAGACTTTTAAAAAGAGAGGTAGAAAGATAAGGGGTAGTGGTGAAAGAATGGGATTCTTATACTTGATATTTAGAGGAGGTGGAGTTATTGGTAATGTCAAGAAAATGGCAAGGTCTAGAGATGACTGGTAACATGTGGTAACATGTGGCTGAGGTAGGGTGAGGGCAAGGTGTGGCTTATGGTGGAGGAAGGGAACAAAGTTCTGGGAGGTCAGGCAGATTGGATAAATCAGTCATATGGCCATTTAAGTGACCAAGAATGATGACTGGAATCCTGGCGGGGCTCTGGAAGTAAAGAGATTTTTAAAAAAAATCTCTAATAAATGAGAAAATTTCCAATGGACCTGTCCATGACAGCGAGAAGAAATAGACAGCTGATGTAACCTAATGTGAGAGATTCTAAGAGATGGAGTTGTTTAGGGAGAAGGAAAGACCAATTATTTGGAAGCAGTGATAAAGAGTAAGTTTCTTCTAAATTTAGTAGTAAATGGAGTGAGAATCAAATAATTATAGCTAGTACTTGGGATGGCTGTAAGGAGTCTTATCCTTAGAGGAAGACTAGTTCTAATTAGAGCCAAGTGGGAAAGAGTTCATTTCAGAAAGAAGATGAGGATATTGGGGGTTCTGCTGACCATGTACCATATGAGTTCAAGATGATGAAGAAGATGGGTTTGAAGGGTCAAGAGAGGGTTATATTGGGTTAGATCAGAGGATAAACAGGGTTAGTTAAATATGAGAGCTGTGGACATGTAGGGTAACTGGTATACCTTTGATGACTAGAAGAAAAGAGGAAACAAGGCATGATGGGATTATTTCTGACATCTTTATTGGCTGGTCTCTCAGGCAGTTTTTAGTGGGGAGGGAAGAGTAACTTGTCGGGCATTAAGGAGGATCTGCAGGGTCTCCTTAAGTCCTTTTGTATATGTTATTGAGGCGGGGGCAGGTGGATACCAGGAGCTCTTGGCTTTCTTGCAATACATCTGAAATTATTCAAAATGTGACTTCATTGATCTTCAGGTAAGCTCTGTGTTCACTTCTCTGCCCTCTTATTTCCATCTTGACTCTCATTTCTGCTATCTTTGAGAATTTACTTTTTTTTTTTTAATACTCTGGTCAAAGAAATGTCCTCAGGGCAGAATCCAAAGATCAGATATTATTAGTTGCTGTTGTTATTCTATAATTGTCAAATACTTACTAACATAACAGTAAATAACAGTAAACTAACCGTTTACTGTAGGTCAAGCATGGAGCTTACTGCTTCACTTAAACCATCTCATTTCCCTCACTACTCTATGAGGTGGGAAACAAGTATTACTCTCATTTTACAACAGAAGAAATTGAAGCTTTGAAGACTGAAATCACTTATCTGGGGTCACTCATGGGGCATGAGGCTGAATGATGATTCACATCTGGGATTTGGGCTCTGAATCCTGAGTGATTCATTTGTCCAGCGTGTGACTGATTGCTCAGTGGAAGTCTGTGGGTAAGAGCGAACAAGTTTGGGCCTTAGTAGCTATGAAGGGCTAGCCCTCCTTTCTATCGTCCTAGCATGCCTTTGATCTAGATTTGTCTTTAGATGGCTCAATTTGTGGTGGCTTCATCTGCATAGGTATCTTTCTTCTTTGGACCAAATGGTCCACTTCCTCTTGGTCACAGCATTGGCAAAATGCTTTGCGCACCACAGATGCTTAAAACAATATATTAGTCGCAGGATTTAAGAATTACCCATGTGTCTGGTTAAGTCCTCAAATTAGGCATAGATTAAAACTAACTGGGGAGTTTAAAAAAAAAATTCCCAGTGCTCAAGGCATACTCTGGACTGATTAGCATCATTGAACCTAGGGCCAGATGTCAGTATTTTCAAAGCTCACCAGAGGATTTTGTTGGGGCCCCAAAGTTATGAATTACTGCTCTGAGGGAGGCAGGTCCTAATATTTGTTGGTTCTGCTTAAGATACACTTATATTTCTGTGATATGGGATTCAGGATGCGGGAAGGAAGCACTGGTATCAGAAGACCTGGGATGTCAATGATGGTCTTTTTCTCTCTCCGTACTGCTTCCTAGAGCAAAGCTGTCATGTAAATGACTATTTATTCCATTTGATTTTTCTTCTCTCTTCTCACTTGTGTTTGCTGCTTTCCTCCCGGTTCTGCACCTAGCTTTCACTCGATTTGCATCTGGTTCTGCCTCTGCTGAAATGAGCTTATTTGGCTGCTTAGTAGACACAGCAATCACTCCCAAGAATTGCATTTGAAAGCGGAATGAAATCTTCATAATTTGCACGATACCAAGATGCATTCATCCTAATGGAGGTGACTGGGTCACTTAGGCTGAATTTGAGAAGCATTCTTGGCTTTGTGTTCTGAGTCCTTCTAAGCCACCTGGCAGTTAGTGACTCTCTTCTGGCAGGGCTAGCTGATAAAAGCTGACATGGAGCCTTGAACAAAAAGGAACCAAGCCAACCTTTACCATTAGTATTCTCAGGTGTTTGTCCAAGGGACAGGAGAGAAAAGAATCTGTATTTATAACTTGTGAAAAGGGATCTTAGGCATGGGTGGTAGAAAAACACTCAACCAAATATTGGGGAATTTGTTTCTTTGCTACCTTGAGCTTTGTTTAACTCTTACGGGCCTTTGATAGGTGGATTGCAAAAACTTGCCATAATGACGCCCTCTTCCCTCTATCCACATCATGGGACAACCCCCATCAGAAATAGTCTGTTTCCACACTCCTTGGGTTTCGGCTGGCCGTGTGGCCTGCTAAAACCAATAGAATTCAGAGGATGTGACCATGTGTCAGTTCTGAACTTCCTTTCAGGGGAGAACTTATATACTTCTGCTCTCCTCTCTCAGAATCTTGAGCTGCCTGCTTGATGAGAAACCACATAGCAGAGACCACAGTTGTCCCAACTCAGGCCATTCTAGAGCAACCCGCCTTGGACCCAGCTGGTTGGAGAGAGAGCCCAACTATGACACATAAGAGAGCCCAGCTATGACAGCAGAGTACCTGTGTGACCCTGTTCAAATGTGTGGATCCAGGCAAGATGCCCAGAATCAACATTTCTTATTATTTTAAGCCGTTGAGTTTTGGGGTTGTTTATAGTTAATTGATAATAGCCTCAACAATTTTATCTTTAAAGGAAGAATTGGTGGGTTGATTTCCTAGGCACTATTTTTAACTGAGGCTGTGCACAATAAACCTGTGAGTGTCGGTCCAGCAGTTCTGTCCCCATTCCAAATCCACTGAGTCAGGGGGGCTGGGCCCTAACTTCTGAGTTCTCATGATTTTACAAGTGGCTCCCATGTATAGCTACAGTTAAAGAACTCCTGGAAAATTCTTTTCTGGCACTAAATGAGTCTGATTCTTCCACAGGAGGCCCCCCTTTTGGGTTGCAATTCACCATAAGAAGTAAATGGCCAGATAAAGTCAGACTCACATTAGGCCATCCTAAGAACAAAAGGACCCAGACTCTACAGTGAAACTCCGAAAAGGTGAAAAGCAATAATCCCTGGGCCTTGAGGTGGTTTACCGGCCTCTACTTTTCTCTTGAATATCTCTGTCTTGGCCAGAAATTATTTTCCAGTAAGAAACAGGCACTCTGAATGAATAAAGGGATTTATTACAGAGATTGAAGGAATTCTCTTGGAATACGTGACAGGAAACACAGACCAGCCTCCCCAAGCGTGAACTTGGAAACGGATGGCATCAGGAACCAAGAATGCCTCAGCTGCTCTTGCATACTCCGTCCTTCTCCTTGCCTGTCCCACTACAAGAATTCCCCGATTCTCCTGTGAATATCCTTTATTCTCCTTTCTTCCTTTTCATACACTGAACTGAGTAGCTCCCTAAAAGGAAGAGTCCTGGAATTTACCTGACCTTCCAGTTGCATGGATCTTAATGTCTTTGTGTCCTAATTACAAACACTTAGGAGAAGGACTCTGGTCAAGTTTCAATCAGAGGTCCAAACCAGGTCAAACCACTCATGCATGGCAAGGGGAGGGATGTACCACGTTCAATGGGGCTGTCCTTTTTGGGGCTGTCTGAGTAGAGGTTCACAAAAAAGGGAAAATGTGGAATTTAGGGATAAATGATTCCTGAATATAATAAGTGACTTTTCTGAAACAGTCTATCATGTTTATATTAGCTCATCAGGTCAACACATGTAAAAATGCACTGACGAAGTTTCTGAAATACTTACATTTCTTTATACCAAATCACTGTTAAATACTATTACATGCATATGTTTTTACAGCTTTCATTATGATTTAGGTTTTTGTAAAAGAGGGAAATACTATTTATGTCGAATGTGTAGGTAGTGCTTCTCAGTTGTCAGAATACAAATTTAACACTTTGCTTTACTCATATTTTGGCTCAGACTTGAATTTATGCTTCCCTCTACAGAGGACGTAGGGAATAATTTTTAAAATGACCAAAAAAATAAACAGAAACCTTCAAGAATAATTTTGCTGGCAATCTGGTTAATCTGTTTCATGGTTTTATTCCCAGGGGCAAGGCGTATGTACTCCAATTAAAGACAGGATTTGGCTGACGGGTTTGGAAGGCGAAGAAATGATTGCTGTTTTGCTACATTTATTTGAAATGCCTTTTAAAAAATGAATCCAGGTACCAGCACCATGTACTCATTTCATTTAAGTTCAAGATACAAGAAATCTTGTATTCAAAATCAAGTAAAATGGAATTCATTTTTCTTTTCTAGTTTGGTAAATGTTTTAGGAAACCCCATTGAACTTACAGACATGACCTCTGACATCATAATAGTTTAGTGAGAGGTGGATGTTAATCAATTAATGACACAGATAATTGTTAGTTAACTTGTAAGGGCAGTGATGGGAAATTACAAGCAGCTTTGAAAGCATAAAACTAGGACACCCTGTTATAGTGCCAGGGGATTGAGAGGGGTGAGGAAGTGATGTCTGAATGGTGATCTGATGGATACAGAGAATTGAACTAGGCTAAGATTATTTGACATAGAGGGACCCACAGGTGTACAGGCCTTATTATGTGCAGAAGCACAGCACTGCAGAAAGTGATGGCAAGCCAGTGTGGTTGGAGCCTAGAGTGTACAGGGGAGCTACATAAGGTTGAAGAGAGAGGCAGGCTCCACGTCCACATGGCTCAGAGACCTACAAACCATATTCAGGATGTCCACCTTTGTCCTGAGAGCAACAGGACACCATGGAGTGCATTTGAGGAAATGAGTGGCAAGAGTAGGTTTTCTTTTTCTTTTTCTTTTCTTTTATTTTTTTAAAATATTTTATTCATTTATTTGACAGACAGAGATCACAAGTAGGCAGAGAGGCAGGCAGAGAGAGAGAGGAAGGGAAGCAGGCTCCCTGCTAAGCAGAGAGCCCGATGTGGGGCTCGATCCCAGGACCCTGGGATCATGACCTGAGCTGAAGGCAGAGGCTTTACCCACTGAGCCCCCAGGCACCCCAAGGTTTTCTTTTTAAAAGGATTCTTCCGACTGCTGTTTTGAGAATAGTCTAAGGAGCAATGAACAAGAAATACGTGGGCAGAATAGTCAGGAGGCTAAAGTGAAGAGATCATAGTGACCTGAAGTGGTGGTAGGAGTAAGAGAGAGAATATTGGACAGATATGAAAAATATTTCTAAGGTGGACCTGACAGGTCTTGTTGATAGGTTGGATGAGGAGATATGGTAGATTGATCGCAAACATGACCCTGATCCTTGTCCTCCTTGCATCCACCCACTGCCTAACTGTGAAGTGCCCTCTGCCTGTCTCTGGATTTGACCATGTACCTATTGGCTTTGGCCAATAGAACAGAAGTGCCAGTGCTGTGGTTCCAAGTTTATGGCTCAACAGGCCTTGCTTTTCCTTGTGTCTCCGTCATCTCCATGAGGAGACTCCTCAAGTAGCCTCCTGGAATGTGACTGATACACACAGCAGACCAGAAATGCCCAGTCAGCCCAGTTGAATATGGTCTAGGCCAATGGATAGCCAGGGGCACAACCAAGTGAGCAAACCAATTGCCCAGTCAAAAGATACAGAAAAGATCTCCTGACCTGTGACATGTGAACAATAAATGCTGATCAAATTATGCCACTGAGGTTTTGTGATTTTTTTTTTTGTTATATAGCATTATTGTGGTATTAGATACCTGAAATAGGAGCAAGGAGAAAAATATGTGGAACACAGTCATCCATATACATTACTATCATAGAGTTTCATATATTATCGTAATACAGCATTTGAGAGAATAGAAAACAGGATAAGTACATTTTTATGGGAGGAAATTGTTACCTTGAGATCTTCCTAACACAATGGTAAAGAATTAGTCAACATTTTTTAAAAGATGGATTGATGAAAGTGTTGGTTCTTAGTGGTGAGTGATACTAAAAAAGAAGATTCCAAAGGCATAGTTTAGATTTTTTTTTACTTATTTTTCATATCCTATCACATGCCATTGTCAAAACTTTTTATGGGTTCAATCAACCATAATTCTGAAAAGGAAGGTAGAAAATCATTTATCATGGCAGTGCGTAAGGAAAAAAAAAAAGTAAATTAAGCTGGCCAACTCCTCTGGTTAGTTTCCTGTTTTCTTGAATTTTTTGTTGGTTTTGACCCTATTTTTGCCCTGGCTTACCAGAGAGTCATGGAGAGAAAGACACAATTTATGGCAGGCACAAAGCAGTTCCCAGCGGCGACACTGTTAGTTCAAAGTTGCATCTCTTCAAAGAGGATGAAAGAAGAAATTGAACAAAAGGTCCATTCCTGGGGTCTGACTGTAGAAGGGAAGCAGTTATGGACCAGCTTGCTTAAATGCAGCCGTGACCTCTGTTTATTGACGGACACGGAGTTCTCACATTTAATTGTGGCTACTAAGGTGAGGGCTTATAGGAAGCTTTTCTTTCATATGAGAGAGCAATTCAGATATTCAGAGGAATAAACAGTCTCCTTTTCTTTTCTATTTGAACTGCCATTGCTTTGTATTACTTTTGGATGTTCTCAAGTGGTTTTGAAATATTAGTGTGTATAAGAATCATTAGGGAAGTCGTTACACCATACGTCCCTGGAGATTCTTTTTTTTTTTTTTTTAAGATTTTATTTATTTGACAGAGATCACAAGCAGGCAGAGCAGCAGGCAGAGAGAGATTGGAGGAAGCAGTCTCCCCGCTGAGCAGAGAGCCTGATGCGGGGCTCGATCCCAGGACCCTGAGATCGTGACCTGAGCCGAAGGCAGGGGCTTAACCCACTGAGCCACCCAGGCACCCCAGGTCCCTGGAGATTCTAATTCAGGTACGGGGTGGGACCTAAGGACCTGCATTGCCAGCAGGCCCTTCGTGGGATGCTGATGCTACTTGTCTCTGTACCTCATTTGAAGAGTAAGACCATAGAGATTGGAGTACCTCTACTCACGGTTGCAAAGAGAAAATCACAAAAGCATTCTTGTATGCAAATTATTTTCATCTTTTTTATTATCTTTTTGTCATGTCCTAAAAGTGGTCTTAAACAACGGGTCCTGCTTTCTAATGAGTGCCCCAAAAAGCACGAGCGTGGGTCAACTGTGGTAGATTGGAAAAAGGGCACAGTTCTTCCTAATAATTTATTTGCAAATAATACAAATGGGTAAAAAGCTGCTATTGCTTTTCCCTCCTTTCTGGAATCCCTTGCCTCCCAGGATTCCACAAAGTCAATCAAGCTGAGAAACCAAAAAAAAATCATGAGTCTTCAATGAAAGGTTATGAAGAGTTTTGTTATATCCCTTCTATGCCTGCAGTGTGCTGTTTGGAGGCCGGCAGCTTAATGCTACAACATAAAAGAAAGCCAACGGGTGGAAAGAGTCAAAAGCCTCCTCCTCAATGAAGTCACATTTTCTGTTTGTTGGTAATCAGCATGTGTAGAAGACAGAGCAGTGGGCTGCCCGCTCTGCTGCAGATTTTGCTTGTCAAGCATTATTGGAACTATTCAATTTTGTCCAGTTTCTCACATGCACTGACATAGTCTGAGCGTGTGACGAGGAGTGTGGGTGGATGGGAAAAGTGTTTTCTGGTTCCTGCTCTTTTTTCTTAATTCTTCTAATGTTCTTCCTATTATAAAATGAGGAAGCATACCTTGTATAAAATACAGAAAAGTATCAGGAAAGAATGCTTGGGTCCATCCGCCAGAGGAAAACCACTGCTATTGCTTAAATTCATTCTTTCCTGTAGTGTAGGTCTTTACGCATAAATATTTTTACAAATTTGAGATCACATTTTACAGGTTTGAATCATTGTTTTTTTTTTTTTAAGAATATCATGGGCATTTTCCCATGTTATTCAAACGCTCTCTAAAAAAGCAGGATTTGTAATGCTGTAGAATTTTTCATCTTTATCATTTATGATATTTTACTGTACTCATTTCTTATGGCAGGTTTAAATGTTAAAATCAACATTTCTCTCTCTCTCTCTCTCTCTCCGTGTGTGTGTGTATGTGTGTGTGTGTGTGTAAAGATGTATACATCATACATTTCTGAGCTTGTGGAAACCTTTTTCTAAGGTCAGGAGCAAGCAAGAGAAGAGCCCAAATTTGAAGAATATTTAAGTGCTAGAAATGATGTTTCAATGAGGGCATTTGTGTTTCCCTAATTGCCTGGAGCCCAAGTTTGAACTGGCCACTTACAAGGTAGACACAGAGTACAAAGCGTGGAACCCCAACAAGTGAGAAAGCAGAGCCAAGCCCCAAGAAACAGGGGCTGTACCCATAGAGGAAATGTTGAAGATATTTGCTGTAACCTTTCTCTGGGTACCAAGGAGTATGTGTGGGAAATAGATGTATATTTATATATATTTATATATCTTCACCCTAAAGTGCAAAGCCCATAGACAGCTTCTACTTCTAGATGCCTACAATGTTCTGTTTCTTTTTTTTTCTTTTTGTTTTTTTGTTTTTTTTTTTAGAGTTTATTTGTTATTTGACAGAGAGGTAGCAAGAGAGATAGCACAAGCAGGAAGAGCAGCAGGCAGAGGGAGAGGGAGAAGTAAGCTCCCCACTGAAGAGGAGCCTGATGCGGGGCTCTATCCCAGGACCCCAGATCATGACCTGAGCGGAAGGCACACTTTTAACTGCCTGAGCCACCCAGGCGCCCCTATAATGTCTGTTTCTTGATATGAATGCTGATTTCACAGATGTGCTTAGTTTGAGAAAATTTATTGAGTCCTTTACTTGTGATATGAACACATTTCTGTGCATATATATTACATTTCAATAAAAAGTGAAAAAAATCACATTGCCTTTGTGACTTTTCCCCAAACTCATTAGGTGAACATTTGTTTTAACTTGTGCTGGGGTGGTAGAGTACCACATCCCTGGTAGAAGAAAATGCATATTTGCCTTGGAGAAATGTAAAGTATATCCAGAGTTTTCCCAAAGTTCCAAGCATTCATAAATACAAGAGGAAATAGGCTACCATAGGAGACAGTCAGCAGAAACAACATATTTTAGAATCATGCCTGTAATGACAGTCAGTATTGGAATTATCAGGTAATGAATATGAAATGTATGATGGATACATTGTAAGAAATAAAGGAGTTTTGAAAATATGACTGAGAAAAAGGGAATGTCGATATTGCCTTTACAGTAAAAAGATCAGAGGGCAATTCTAGAGATGTAAAATAAATTTTAGATTAGAAGATCAACAGCTTTTTAAATAATATGTAATTTAAAAATATCCACTAGAAACAAAAAAAGGTGGGAACAAGTAAAATTAATTTCAATAACACATTTTATTTAATCCAGTATTATTTCAACATGCAGTCAATGTAAGATTAGTAATGAATTCATTTCTATTTTTTGTATACAAGTCTTTGAAACCCAGAGTATATTTTATACTAAAAGCACATATCAATTTGTAATAGTCACTTTCAGACCATTCTGTCTACACTCACATGCGCACACACACACACACACACACACACACACACACACACCCTTTGGGAATTTACATTTTTCTACTGTATGTAGATGGGCATTGATCCAAGTTGGAGTATATGAAGCAAAACCCTTGATTCAGGTGATCATGTAGTGTCAATTTAATTGAACAGATGTGTGTGATTTATTGGACCATTTCCTTACTGAGAGATATTTAGTTTTCTCTCTCTCTCTCTTTTTTAATATATATCAAATAAAGCTACAAGGAACATCCTTTACAAAAGCGGACTTGTGTATTTTTAAGGCATGAAGTTTCAGAAATGGATTTGCTGTCCAATTGATGGTTTTAACAGCAGATTAGAACAAATGAAGAGCTACTTAGTGAACTGGAAATGAGAGCTGAAGAAATTACCCAGAATGCAATACAGAGAGATAAGGGAATGGAAAATATGAAAGAGTGCTTAAGACACATGGAGGCCATAGTTACATATGTCTAAACAGAGACAAAGGAAAAGATAATGCTTAAGATGTCTCCAGAATTGATCGAAGACACCAGTCCTCAGACTGAAGAGCTCCAATGTATCCCAGGAAAAATGAACAAAAAAGAAACTCACCTAGACCCATGGTAGTGAACTTGTAGTAAATTGAAGACAGAAGATCTCACAATCAGTTATTTAAAAAAAGAAGACAATTCATTTACAAAAGAATAACGATTAGACTAATGGCTGGCTTCTTGCATCAACAATGGAAGGCAAGAGTCAGGTAGTAAGATCTATAGGGTGCTATATATACCTGCCAATCTGTAAGTGTACAACTTGAGAAAGAGCAGGCGTGAAGCAAAGATATTTTTAGACCCAAACCATTTTTTTTAAAAGATTTTATTTATTTATTTGACAGAGATCACAAGCAGGCAGAGAGGCAGGCAGAGACAGAGGAGGAAGCAGCCTCCTGGCTGAGCAGAGAGCCTGATGCGGGGCTCAATCCCAGGACCCTGAAATCATGACCTGAGCCGAAGGCAGAGGCTTAACCCACTGAGCCACCCGGGCGCCCCAGACCCAAACCATTTTTAAACACAAAGGGAGCACATCAGTAATTTATTCGGATAGAACGAAAATGATTCCAGAAGGCATGTCTGAAATGAAAACTTCAACTAGAGGTAACAGTAATAATATCTAATTTGGGAGGTTAAAAAAATCAAGATAGACCTGAATTCTGGACTGCCAAAACTAACTTGAAAAGGACAAGTGCCTGGAGCTAAGCACTTTAACATGCATCTCTTATTTAGGAAAAGGGTTAAGCTGCTGATCAACTTGAAATATTTTAAGCTAAGACTACATGTTAAAATTTACAGAGAAATCCCTTAAAAAAATAGCAACTGAATGTACAACAATCAAACTAGTAGATGTTTAAAAAATGGAAAGGAAAAATAAACGTCAGTTCAAGGGACATACAGAAAGAGGAAGCAAACACATCAACAAAAATAAATAGAACAAGCGGGTAGAAAATAACCAGAGAAAAATAAAAATCAATGTGTTAGCACTCACAATCAATACACTAAAGAGCTAAATTCCCCTCTAGAATTCAAAGATTTTTTTTCCCTTCTCAATAAAAATAGGAATGCCAGGGGACCTGGGTGGCTCAGTGGGGTTAAGCGTTTGCCTTGGGGTCAGGTCATGATCTGGGTGTCCTGGGATCGAGCCCTACGTTGGGCTCCCTGCTCAGCAGGGAGCCTGATTCTCCCTCTCCCTCTGCCTGCAGCTCCCCCTGCTTGTGTGCTTTCTGTCTGTCTCTGTCTCTCTCTGTCAAATAAATAAATAAATAACTTTAAAAAATAGGAATGCCTTTTGAAAGAGGTCACAAAAATTTGAAAAGTAGAAGTATAGAGCAAATATATATCAAATATTAATCAAAAGAAAGTTGAGGTATATAGTATGATAAGCAAATTGAGTTAAATAAAAAGCATTATAAAGGAGGAAGTGGAGATGCAACATGGGGAGTTAAGGGGGTAGGAGAAGAATAAATGAAACAAGATGGGATTGGGAGGGAGACAAACCATAAGTGACTCTTAATCTCACAAAACAAACTGAGGGTTGGTGGGGGGAGGGGGGTTGGGAGAAGGGGGGTGGGGTTATGGACATTGGGGAGGGTATGTGCTATGGTGAGTGCTGTGAAGTGTGTAAACCTGGCGATTCACAGACCTGTACCCCTGGGGATAAAAATATGTTATATGTTTATAAAAAATAAAAATAAAAATTTAAAAAAAAAGCATTATAAGGGAAGAAGAGTATCATTTACATACTGGCCAAAGTCTTTTATTTACCAGAAAGATAGGTTATAAACCTAATGGGTTTTACAAAATAAACCTAAAAGAAATAACTGAAAATTTATTAAAGCCACATTGGTGGAAGCTAAAAATTCCATTAGCATTTTGGGAGATTTCCACACACCTAAGTGATTAATGGGTTAGTCAAGCAAAAATAAGGCTTTGGAAGTTTTGCTTTTTTTTTTTTTTTCTTCTTTTAAGCTGTGGAAGTTTTGAACAACATGATTAAGTGATATGACAGATATGTTTAAAATATTGTTCCTGGCAACACATAAAAATTTATAAAAACTAATGATATGCTAGGCTAGAAAGAAAGTCTCAACTTTCAAAGATTTATAATCACAGGTACCACATAGTCTTAACTTCAACATAATTAAGTTAGAAATTAATGACAAAGTTGACAACAAAAAGAAAGGAATGTGGAGAGGAAGGTATGGGTTAAGTTATCCAAGACTGGTACCCTGAAGACTGACCTTGTGGAAAAGGAACTGGCCTCTTTCAAAGCTTCATGGAATCTCGCTCTGGTTGAGCACTTGTGGGGTCACCTGAAGGGTTGGACTGCAGACCTCAGGTCGGGGCATGCCAGGAGAAGGGCAGCTGCCACAGCCCCTTGCTCTTGACTCTGAGCTGACAGGAAAGGGCTAGAGCCAAGACTCCGCTACATCTGATTTTTGTTGTGTTGGAGTCTGAACATATGAGGAGAAAGCCTGGTGCTTCCTCAGGGGTAATTCCTAAAATGCCTCAGACCACGATGGGGAAGTTTCTCTCCCAGAATTGGCTTCTGGTCATGTCAGTTTGCTGCGTGCTGCCTCAGAAAGCGATGGGAACAAAGAGGAGACCCTCTCACCCACAATGATCGTGTCTCCGTGAGTTTCCCCAGACAGAAACTCCTCCACCAAGTGTGATGTGTGCAGTTAGGTGAGTTGCCTTTGCTTGCACTTCATGGAACAAGGGGACTCTCAGACATCCATGGAGGGAGGAAATTGGCAAAACCACTTTAGAAAAGAAGTTGGCATTGCTCATCCGGTTGTACGTGCACAGCACTTGTGTCCAGGAAAGTCCACTCCAGAGAAATGTGCACACAGGTACACTGGAAGCTCCTTGCTCTGCCATTTTTATAAGACAGTGGAGTGGCAACATGGGATCAGTTGCCATTGTCTGCTTGTAGAAATGCAACCCTCACTGGAAGACAGAGATCTGGGAAGACCTTTTTATGGCTTTTCATATTGGGCCACAGAGAGCAAACTTTATTCACAAAATGCCACTCTCGTATCATCTGTGTAAATAACCAGGCAACTCTTTTTCCTGTTGACATCATGGTTTCCAACACTTTCGAGAGATGGAAATTAAAAAGATGCACCACTACAACCCATTAACTTTCTAGAGTATGCACTGTGGCCTTTTAGCACTATGGCCACAAATAACTTGTTGATCAGCATGATTTTTCAATTTTCAGTTGTTTGATCTGTCATTGTGGCTACCTAACCGATCTTTGGGGTTTGAGAATTTAAACTTTGCATCTTTTTTGTTTCAATTTCGATTTCTTTTTCCCAAAATTATCCTGTGAAGTTATGGTTTTGATACAGTGAAGCTGATGTAGGCATAGTACTTCAAACCGTATTTTCTTAAAAAAGATTTATTTTTGTACTTGAGAGAGACAGAGAAAGAGAGAGAAAAGAGCAGAAGGGGCAGAGGGAGAGGGAGAAAAAATCTCAAGCAGACTTATCACTGAGCGCGGAGCCCCACACAGTACTGGATCTCATGACCCTGAGATTAGGGCCTGAGCTGAAACCAAGAGTCAGACACAGCAACGGTGCCACCCAGGCGCCCCTACTTCAGACAGTTTTTTAAGGATTCCTTTAAAAATTCCTCAGGAAGCTGAGTTGCAAATACCAGCATTCTAACAAACAAGAAAAGGAATACACATGCCCATATTTAACTAGATATCGAAATTGGAAAACCAGTAAATCTTCGTGTTTCCACTTTATAGGTAAATTAGAATTTTATTTTGTTAAACTGATGTCCTTTAAATTTATGTTTGTTTATTTGGCATAATGTTCTCATAAAACGTATCCTAGTCTTGATCTGAAACTTACTTTTCCTTTACAGCATTTCCCTTTGAGCTATGTACCATATTGGAGAAGTAGAAAAACACAGCTTTAGTGATTATTTACATTCTTGTGGACTAGAATCCCTTCAGGGATCACATAAAAACTACACATGACTTTGGGCCCAAAGAAGTTGGCAGAACACACTCACAGGTCAAATATTCATCATTTGGGGCACATTCATCTTTACCTTCTTTTAAATCTTATTGCACCTGTTAGGTCGGTAGCATTATCTCTTGAAGTCGGCATAGCCATGTGACTTGCTTTAGTCGAAGAAACGTGAATGAGAGAATATGGATAGGTGTCCTTTCCAGATAGAAGCATTTAACTGGTAGGTTAAGGAGCCTGGTATGTTGTGTTGACACCTGTAGGTGTAGGAAAGCTGCCCTTGAGAATCATTTGTACCCAGAGGTGTACTTTCTGAAAGCAAGAAGTAGGCTTTTGTCATGTTAAGTTGTTGAGGTTTGGGGGATCTTTTTTTTTCTTTCTTTTTTTCTTCCTTCCCCCGCTCCCCCCTGCAGGTCAAACTTAACATTTCCTGACTAATAGAATATATCATCTAATGTACTCGAGGGAGAAACACTTCTATTAATAAAAATTCTACTAATGACCCATTTTAATGATAAATATTTTGTTATCGAAATTAAAATACATTTTCCTACTGACAGCCCATTTTTATTCCAGTAATTCAGTCTCAAAATCTTAGAATTCTCTGTGGTTCCTCAATCCTGATCTTCACCTTTAATGATTTGTTAAATTCTGTCAATGTCAGAAACAAAAGTGGAAAATCTGAACGATAAGTGAGTGTGGTTCTAGGCTTTAAGTTGCTAACAAATGTTTTGGGGCAAGAGGCTTAACATCTTTGTGTCTTTCTATATTATTAACATGAAAGTTGGGCCATAGTATTTTAAAATTAATTCTCAGATTTAATGTTCTATGACATTTTGGAATGTTCTCAGATGAAATGTTTGGGAGGTATGTGTGTGTCTGTGTGTCTGTGTGTAGTTTTTTTGGTCACAGCTCTCCATCAGTTCATGTTCTGGGCTCCTTCCCACTCTGCATCTAGAATGTAGCATTCCATCTTACGTCTCACGTTTATATACTGGAACAGACTTAAATTCTCCTCTATTATACAGGCCAGTTGCTAAATGCTATGGACCTTGTAGAGCTGAGTTTTTTTAAACCCCTAATTTTTTAAAACTTTCCGACAGGTTTTGAAACCACAGCTCTGGGGCAGAAATAAGAAATGCCTGTCATTACTCCCCTAGCATGTGCCTGTGGCAGACATCAGTCATCGATGGTTCTGCTCTCCCTGGTATAATGGAAAAAAGTCCATCATTAATTAGTGTTCCAAGTCCTGCACAATGAAGCTATGTATTCCCTTCTCCACTAACTCACCCCCATGATCCGTTTCATTTTCCATAAGGAGTTCATTGTGGCTTCATGTTCTCACTTGTTCCTCCATCTAGAATGACTTCTATGAAAAAAAAAAAAAAAGTCACACGTATTCCTCCAACACAAACTCAGATTTCCTTCACACCCACTGCCTTCTCCAGTCATGCCAGCCATCCTGGTTGGCACCAGTCCTCTCAAAATGTTTGCTGGTATTTCCTTCTCTCTGCATGCCACCCCCTAGGACTGTAGTTGTATCTCTAGAATTCACCAGCAGAATAAAAACACATAGAAGTATATAGTTACTATGAGTTTTGGGAGGGTTTTAAAACAAATATTTTATTATTCACAGCTGCACCCATTGACTGGAAATTGACTGGAAATGTGGGAGAATTCATGCACACAAAACCTTTATTCAGTCTACTGACGTTATTGGTGCACATAAGATTTATACCTTGAAAGAAGTCTGTGATACCAATTAAATGATGACCGCAGTGGGGAAGCCCTCCATTAAGTGTTTCCTGGTTCTTTCCTTTCTTATTGGGTTATATTTCTTTAGGTTGAGAACCTCACCTTATATATTTGGGGGCACACCATCTTCCCCAGGCTCCTGGCATCATCCTTAGCTAGCCAGATAAGGTTAGCAAGACAGGGGGAAAAAATTCCTTATTTTAATAAGATGCTGCTGCTAGCACACTGTTTAGAAATGCTGAGATATGTATCAAATGCAAAATAAGGAGGAAGACAAGGTAAGAATAGTTGTTCTATCTCAGTGCTTCTCAAAGTTCTTTTTTTTTAAAAAAATATTTATATGGGGGGGAAGGGCAGATGGAGAGAGAGCCTTTTTTAAGATTTTATTTATTTATTTGACAGACAGAGATCACAAGTAGGCAGAGAGACAGGCAGGGAAGTAGGCTCCCGGCTGAGCAGAGCGCCAGATGTGGGGCTTGATCCCAGGACCCTGGGATCATGACCTGAGCCGAAGGCAGAGGCTTTAACCCACTGAGCCACCCAGGCACCCCGTGGGGAGAGAGAGTCTTAAGCAGACTCTGTTGAGCATTGAGCCTGATGTGGGGCTCAATCTCACGACCTTGAGATCATGACCTTAGCTGAAACCAAGAGTCAGATGCCTAACCAACTGTACCACTTAGGCACCTGTTTGTTATTCTTTTTTGGTCATGTTCGTTGCAATGTTATTTCTTTGGCTGTTGAATCTAATAATGAAAATCTAGGCTTGTAGTTTGTATGTCTTTGCTTGCCCTCCCCCCACCCCCCACTTTCTATAACCTTTTTTTTTTTTTTAAGATTTTATTTATTTATTTGACAGAGAAAGAGAGATCACAAGCAGGCACAGAGGCAGGTAGAGAGAGAGGGGGAAGCAGGCTCCCCGCCGAACAGAGAGCCTGATGCGGGGCTTGATCCTAGGACCCTGAGACCACGACCTGAGCTGAAGGCAGAGGCTTAACCCACTGAGCCACCCAGGAGCCCCTAGAATCATTTTTATTTTACTTTGCAAAAATACACATCTTTGACAGATTGGAAATTAAAAACAAAATAAATTGGTCCTTTACTACAGACCATTTGATAATTATTTGTCTGTCTGTCTGTCTCTCTATCTATCTATGTATCCTGATTTTGTCTGGATCTCTTTCCTATGTGATTAGGGCCCTAACTAGCATTAAAATCCATATTTTAGTTCTTTTATGAAAACAGGAAATATTATGTCTTGCAGATTTCTCTTAGAGATAAGTTAGTTTAATAATTATGCTGTTGTTTCTCAGCTTTTAAGTCAGGAGTCTGAAGCAACCTTACCTTCCTTCCTCAGTGTGCCATTATATTTAGAAAAATGAAGAAAGCTGAATAGGGAATAAAACAGACTGTCCAAGCGAACTTTTGAATTTCCTGCATTTAGCTAGCTCTAACTTTAAATCATAAATATTATGAAACATGGATTCGTGTCCAAGAAGAACGAATAATAACTGTTATATCCTTGGAACAGATGATATATTGCACGCAGAAATAGATTTCCATCCGCAAATGCTGGCAATTAGAGGTTACCAGCTGTATTTAGGTAGAGAAGCTATAAAGCACATTACAGGAATATAATTTTAGAGTTGCTGAGGTCATGTGGGGATTTGGTTTGCCTACATTTTCACTTAAATTATATCCACAAGTAATGCCATTGTGAATGAAGTTATATCATTAAAAGTGTCAGACACTTTAGACTCCATTTCCATATGCCCTATTATATGAAGACCTGCAACTTGAAATTCTCTCCATATTAATCTGAGAGGAAAATATAGGCTCTCATTCTGAATACATCCCAGAAGGGATTAGGTGACCTGATTTCAAGAAAAAAATGGAACAAGCTATGTGATGACTAATTTGCCTCCCAGTAAAATAAAAGTGACAAACAACAATTTTATTCATAATAGATGTTTCCCCCAAAGCAGACTTTTCTGCTAACTCTGGCATATTCTATTTGTAAAATATTTTTAGTGTATCTCATGTCATGCTCCTCTATTTGTGAATTCAGGTTTTCTCCTTGCAGGAGCATGAAATCTAACAACTGTTTTAAAATAAAATTAAAGATTTGTAGAAGGCATAAGAAACATAGCACATGAACACATAATTTTCCTGGAAAGTAGGAACTCTGAATCTCTCACCCTCTAGGACAAACATCATAGTTATGTAGTGAATATTATCAGTAGATTTATATTTAATATGCAATCTATTTGTTTTATTGAGCATGCTCTGATTTAATAATGAAATGAAAACAAATAATTGTGGCACCTTTCCAACTGAAGTAACATTCTTAATATACAGAATGATTTATTTAGGAAACCTACTAATTGAAAAATAAGTATATGCCTAGTGCTCTCTACTGTTTATAGCCCTATCATCTGAGACTGCCTAAAGTAATTTATTTTATTTTGAATACTTATTTTAGGAGAGAGAGAGTATGCACAGACAGAGGGGCAGAGGGAGTGGGAGAGAGAGAGAATCTCAAGCAGACTCCCCACCACGCATGGAGCCCAACCCATATGGGGCTCAATCTCATGACCTTGAGATCATGACCTGAGCCAAAAGCAAGAGTTGGATGCTCCTCCAGCTGAGCCACCAAGACACCCCCTCAAAATAACTTATTATGCAAAATGTTTGGGGTGCCTTATTGATGATTTCAATTCAGTATAATACATTGAATGAAGTACTAGTTAGTCCTGATTTAGTAAGTTTAAAATAAATTATTTTAATCTTTTGATTCAAGAAATGATTGCTCTTTCCCAAGACTTTCTCCCGGATTAAGAAATTTATATCATTACTTTTAAGTGAGAGCATTGAAGATTGTGATCTTTTTTTTTTGGTTAAGATTTTATTTATTTATTTATTTATTTGTCAGAAAGAGAGGGAGAGCACGCACGCATAAGCAGGCAGAGGTGGAGAGAGAAGCAGGCTCCCCACCGAGAAAGGAGCCCAATGTGGGACTTGATCCCAGGACTCTAGGATCACAACCCAAGCCGAAGGCAGCAGCTTAACCAACTGAGCCACCCAGGCGTCCCAGATTGTGATCAATTTTTAAATTCATTAGAGTCTTTCAAGAAAAACAGAACACAAAAAAGTGAGAAAGAATAGACCAAAACAGGACATTGAATTCATACTTTGTCTGAAATATTATTTCTGAATATATTGAATAATTGATTCATCCTTCTAGTGCTGGTATCAGGAAGGAGTAATAATACCGGGCAGACTCACTAAAATCTGGATTTATTGTTATTTGACATTTTCAGGTGCTTTCTGAAATTTTCCTTATGACACTATTAAATGTTTTAAAAGGGTAGTGATTAAGGGCTGAGTTTAAGCAGTACCTAATGCCTTCTCAGTCAGCACCTTTGATATATCTCAGTTATCAGTGGGGATTTCTAATATGGCATCTGATAATAATCGAGGAGTGAGATGCCAAACTAGAAGATAGAAAAGCTGAGAGTCTGGGGAAAGAAATCCAAACTCATCATCATTTTACTTACTCTGTCTTGTCACAGAATATGACATGGTTTGAAAGTGATCCCTAGGAGAAGACAAATCCTGAGTGTAACAATGAGATTTCAGGAACATGGAGAAACTGAATTGATGGCTGAAATCCACAGAATGTAAAATCTCACTCAGTCAATGTTCCTTGGAGGAACTCACTGCTGGGTCTTGAGAGTGTTGTCACATGTGTGGTTATGCCTGGAGAAATGTACGTGCTTTTATGCTATGCATTGTATGTAAACAAGGAATTCAGTATCTTACACTTAAACTTGAAAAAAAGAGCAGAGCTACTCATGCTTAGACCTGAAACCATAAGAAGGGCTTTCTGTCTTATGCTGCTTCCTTGGAATTATGGCTTTTTGACCTGAACTCTCAACAATCCCACCCTCCCCCATCCCAGAATACCATATCTATCAATCTATCTATCTATCTATCTATCTATCTAGAATATATATAGAATATAGAGTATATAGAGTATATAGTATATATAGAATATATAGAATCTATCTATATATATCTATGTAGATATATATAGATATGTATAGAATATGTGGGCATGTCCTTAAAAAAACCAAAACCAAAAACCAAAAAACAAAAACCTCACTCAAAATACCTTGTTTTGTTGTCTTTTGAGGTAATTGTTCAAATGGAAGAGTTTTGTTATTTTTAAATGAAATCTATTTCTCCTTTCTTTTTTCTCTTTTCCTTGTCTGTTCTTGGGGAGCTATTTTATGCAATCACTAGTTAAAACTAAGTAATTTCACCTTCCATTTTAGAACTTCTGAACCAAACATGCATTTCTGTCCTATTTTCCCTGAACTAAATTCCACAAAGATATATCCAAAAAGATTTAACCAGATGAGGAAAGAATTGAAAAGCTAGGGAAGTCCATTTTGGGATCTCTAATTACTAAGGCTAAAGAAGCAGCAAGGGCATAGGTAAGAAAAGTGTTTTTCTCTCTTTAGGATGAGACCCACTCAGATATCTTATAACATAGTAGAGGTTCCTTATAGATTGGGCCTAAGAATTAAATGTGAGCAAATTTATGGAATAAGCAATACTGTCTTTTTCTTCAATATATAACACCTTGTGGTTTGTGCTCCTCCCATTTCCCTCTGTGATTCAATATTCCTTTTCTCTTCTCCTTCTCTCATGCACATCCCTAAATATAAATCCTAGAAGTTTGCTTCTAAATCCCTTCCACTCTCACACGCTAGAGGAGAACGAAGACTTATTCAGAAGCATTTCTTGCAGGAGTATTAATGGTTTAACAGGGATCATGGTGAACTGTAAGGAAGAGACTGTGGATTCCATGGTGGGAGGGAAGTTGGCGTGGGGGTGAGGCCAGTGAGGTTTCACAGCCCCTTTAGTTGAATCCATTTTCTTCTATTTTTGAGTGAGATTTTTTTTCTGCTAGACGTTATTACTAGCACTGGCTAAAGGAAATAACCTAGTTCATCCTGCTTCCACAAATAGTATATTATCCACAATGAGTATTCTTATCAACACATTTAAATAGCTTTTTTTTTCCCCCACTGCTCAGAGAGGGAAAAAAAGGAAAGTAGAAATTAGAAGTTTCAGAGTTGCTACTCTGGGCAAAAGCCTTTTCCATATTAGCTCACTTAAGCCTCATTAAAGATTTATAAAGTGAAAATTACTATGTTTGCTTAAAAAAATAACAGCAACCATTATTTATTGCTCTTCTCCTATATGATAGCCAATTTCCAGTTAGTCTTATTTAATTCTTGTATCAACCTTGTGAAATTGCCATTATTAGTACTCCTGTTTTCCAGACTAGGAAACGCAGGATCAGTGCACGTATCTTGTTGAATTATAAATAGAGAGCTGGAGATATAGCCCCATTTGCATTTTTCATAAGATTAAACAATAGCCAATGGTTATATAAATGGGAGGTGGGTAAGTGGAGACGCAAACTAAGGTATGCATTGACCCCAAGCTAATGGCAATGATACTGATATAACACAAGGCATTTTATGTTGAAGAAAAAGACAATATTGCTTATCCTATAAATTTGCTCACATTTAATTCTTAGGCCCAAACTATAAGGAACCTCATGTTGAGGATGAGTGTGAAAGTGAGTTTGTGTGTGAGATATATATATATATATGTGTGTGTGTGTGTGTGTGTGTGTGTGTATCTGAATATCTATGTGTGTATATCTGAATATATATGTGTGTGTATATATATATATGTATTTATTTATTTTAGAGAGAGAGAAAGAGAGCATATAAAAGGGGGGAGGGGCAGAGGGAGAGAAGAATCTCAAGCAGACTCTGTACTGAGCACAAAGTTTGATTTGGGGCTTGATCTCATGACTCTGAGATGATGACCTGAGCCAAAATCAAGTCAGACACTCAACTGATGGAGCCACCCAGGTGCCCTGAAATAGGTATTTCTTTTATTAATCTTTTCTGACTTTCAAAATTCTTTGGCTTTTTCTCTGAACTAATAGATGATTAATTTAAAAATAAGGAAATAAAAGGATAAAAGAAAGGAAGGTAGGAAAGCATGGGAACAGATGTTTCTACAAACAAAACCAGAACACGATTAGGCTATCAGAGCTTAGATAAGGAGTGATTAAGAGCTTAGATAAGGAGTGATCTATACCTGTCCAAGGCAAACTGAGGAAGTCGTCAGCCATACGTTTTGTTAGATTTTCACACTTAAACCTCCAGTAATTCTGTTAAGTAGATCTTATTACTGCCATTTAACACATGAAAACAATATGATAGAAAGGTGTTAAGCAATTTACCCAAGGCCAAACTTCTAGTAGGGTTCTGGGTATAGACACCAGCTTTTTTAAATTAATTAATTAATTTATTTATTTATTTGACCGAGAGAGAGATCACAAGTAGGCAGAGAAGCAGGCAGAGGGAGAGGGGGAAGCAGGCTCCCTGCTGAGCAGAGAGCCAGATATGGGGCTCGATCCCAGGACCCCGGGATCATGAGACCATGACACCATGACCCAAGCAGAAGGCAGATGCTTAACCCACTGAGCCACCCAGGCACCCCCTACAACAGCTTTTTAAAAGGCTATCTTATACCCAGCTCTTTCAGTCTTTCTTCCTAGGCTCAGATATCAATCCTCTCTTCTTCTTCTTTTTTTTTTTTTTTAAGATTTTATTGATTTATTTGACAGATCACAAGTAGGCAGAGAGGCAGGCAGAGAGAGGAAGGGAAGCAGGCTCCCTGCTGAGCAGAGAGCCTGATGCAGGGCTTGATCCCAGGACCCTGGGATCATGACCTGAGCCAAAGGCAGAGGCTTTAACCCACTGAGCCACCCAGGCACCCCTCAATCCTCTCTTCTTAAGGAATGAAGGAAGTACTAAGAAAGAGTTCTGCTCATTTGGACTCTGGTTAGTTCAGATAATAATTTTCCTTTGGGGCAAAATAGGAGAGGAGGAGTGGCCCTTGCTTTCCTAAGAGACAGATGAGAGCACAGAGACCCTAGGCTGCCAAAGGAACAGAGTGGGGAGCTCAGAATGCCCTGCCCCGCCAGTCCAGGACCATGCAAAGCACAGCTAACCAGATCATCTCAATGGTATTAGTTGACATGGAAAGATAAGAAAAGAGAGGTTAAAATATTTAGGAAAAAAATTATAATATTCCATTTCAGAAGGTAAAATGGAATTTGATATGTTTTAATTAGGTAAATGATATCCTGCATTTAATCTTTGATAAACACACTTTTGTAGCTTGTCTCTAAGGAGGCCTTCTCATATTGGTCATTTTTACTTACTCTAGACTGAAGAGAGTCTTCTCTTAAAGAGCTCAGGATCTTAACCATGTCTTGTTTATAGGAAACCCAATTTGGAAAGAAAGTGTTATAAAAATAAAAATATAAAAAAGATATTATAAGAAAACATGAATAAAAAGCAAGTAAGCAAGGGAAGCAATATAAATACCAAAGAAAAAATGGGAAGTGCAAAGTATTAAGACCAGAGGAATCTGATATAATCATTGATAAAAGGCATAGCTCCCAATAATGATATTAACAGTCCATTATTATACATTAGAAATATATAGGGCATAGTATTCCATTGTGTGTGTATATATACACACACACACACACACACACACATTGTGTATATATATATAAAGAAGATGTGATATATATCACATCTTCTTTATCCATTCGTCTGTTGATGGACATCTAGGCTCTTTCCATAGTTTGGCTATTGTGGACATTGCTGCTGTAAACATTAGGGTCCACATGCCCCTTCAGATCACTACATATTTATCTTTAGGGTAAATACCTAGTAGTGCGATTGCTGGGTCATAAGATAGCTCTGTTTTCAACTTTTTGAGGAATGCAGCTATCAACAAAATAAAACAAAACAAAATCTTGCCATTTGCAACAACGTGGATGAAACTAGAGGGTATTATGCTAACCGAAATAACGTCAATCAGAGAAAGACAATTATCATACTATCTCACTGATATGAGGAATTTAAGAAACAAGACAGAGGATCATAGGGGAAGGAAGAGGAAAGTGAAACAAGATGAAACCAGAGAGGGAGACAAACCATAAGAGACTCTTAATCTCAGGAAACAAAACTGAGGGTTGCTGGAGGGTTGGGGGTGGGAGGGATGGGGTGGCTGGGTGATGGACATTGGGGAGGGTATGTGCTGTGGTGAGTGCTGTGAATTGTGAGACCGATGATTCACAGACCTGTACCTTGAAACAAATAATACATTATATGTTAATAATATATATGTGTGTGTGTGTTTTCTTAAATTAAAAAAATATATATAGGGCAGTTAACTATACTTCAATTAAAAAAAGAAGTATCTGGGACACTTGGGTGATTCATTTGTTTAAACGTCTGCCTTTGGCTCAGGTCATGATTTCAGGGCCCTGGGATGGAGTCTCACATCAGGCTCCTTGCTCAGTGGGGAGCCTGCTTTTCTCTCTGCCTGCTGCTCCCCCTGCCTGTACTCTTTCTCTCTTTCTTTCTGACAAATAAATAAATAAAATCTTTAACTGGGTGTTGGGCATTAAGGAGGGTACGTGATGTGATGAGCACTGGGTGTTATATGCAACTAATGAATCATTGAACATTATATCAAAAACTAATGAAAATATATTAGCTAATTGAATTTAAATGAGGAAAAGAAAACCTTTAAGAAATAAAAATTAAAAAGAAATACCTGAGGCAAAACTATTAGAACTATAATAAAATTTGAAAATATTACAGTGAATGATTTTATATACCAGTTTTTCTAGATCAATTAGACATAAGAATAAATCTAAATACAGAGGATTTGAATGAACTTATTGATATAATTGAATGAACAGATCCTGAGCAGAATCCTGAATAGATCAATGCATACAGTAGGTTGAATACAACAATAAAGTGTGCATGTTGAAATTATAAGAGTGAAAGTAGGGTCAATAGATCCTTACAGTTTATGTACTAAGGACATCCCAATTCATAGTGAATATTAAAAGGACTTAAATTAAGTAGGGCTTATTTCAGGAATATGAAAATTTTTCAATATAAAGATATTGATTAATATAATATACCACTTCAATAATACAACGAAAGCAAAATTATACGGTTATTTTGATATTTAACAACATTCACTTGATAAATTTCAGCAGTTTTAAAAAAACTGTAGGCTGGAATTAAAAGAATATTCCTTTAAAATGAGTTTAAAAAATCACTACTAAACCATCAGTTTTGGCACTCATTCCTCCTAATGGTGGTGTACTGAGAGTACCTCCTGTAGAATTAGGGAAATAATAAATAATATAATTTCCTTTATTGTTGCCATAACTTACCTTTTAAAAATATATTCCAATTAGTATAATTAAGATAACAAACATAAATCATTGATAAGTCATTGATGAAGGGGAGACCCAATTCTTTGTAGATGATTTGATTGTCCATCCCAGGAATCTAAGAACATTGATACATAAATAACAACTTATGAAAGAGCTCAGTAATTTTCCTAGGTATGAAATTGACCAAAATCTATCACTTTCTTTTATAGCAAAAGTAAGTGGTCAGAAAATAAAATGGGAAAAAAACCCAAAAGGTCTTATTCACAGTATTAGTAAAAATAGAAACTAACTAGATATAAGCAAGAAATATGCAGGTTCTATTTCTTTAAAAAAAAAAAAGAAAATTATGAAAACCTAAAACACAAAGGAGAATTGAATTAAATGGAAACATATACCAGGTTCTACATGGAAAAATTCAATATTGTAAAGTTTCAGTTCATTCCAAAAGAATTCTAAAAGTTAATGTAATTGCAAAACTATATCAAATCAGGTTAGAAGATGATTAAAAATCTTAAGATTTATTTGTAAGAATAAAAAGACAGGAATTCTGGGGTGCCTGGTTGGCTCAGTGGGTTAAAGCCTCTGCCTTCGGCTCAGGTCGTGATCCTGGGGTCCTGGGATCAAGCCCCGCATCGGGCTCTCTGCTCCGCCGGGAACCTGCTTCCTCCTCTCTCTCTGCCTGCCTCTCTGCCTACTTGTGATCTGTCTGTCAAGTAAATAAATAAAATCTTAAAAAAAAAAAAAAGACAGGAATTCCAAGAATATTTTAGAAAAGCTAAATAATAGATGTATTTACAGGAATCGTCAATTGTCAAAATAAAGTAAAAAACATTTTTTTAATGATGAACTGATCTAAGGAAAATGCAGACCAAATTAGATAAAGAGAAAACATAGAATAGACTTCAAAATTGAAACTGAAAGAATCAAGTGATTTTCTATAGGCTTAGATTGTCCCATTAGAGTTGTATACTTGAATAGGAAATCAAAGCCCTTGTTCAAAATGAAGTGCTGCTATGTTGAGTTTTGTTTCCTTTGTGCATTTATTTCCTCTAAAGAAATAGACACATGTATTATCATCATCACCGTAATTGTTACTGTTATCATAGCTAACTTGTATTTAATCTGTCCTAGTTGCATCAGAAACTATTCAAGCACATTGTATGTATTGTATCATTTAATAGACATAATAACTTTATGAAGTTGATGTAATTATTTGCTACAATTTACAAATAAAGATATTGAGACTTAAAAATTTGCAGTAAATGCCCTTTAAGAGTGATGGTAAGGCCAGGATCCAAGCACAGGTAATCTGATTTCAAAGCCTAGGTTCTGAAGAATTGAACTTTCATTTCACATGTTCACATGTGCTTCTATTTTTAACTATTATTAGGTCATGGGCCAAGGTCATTATATAGATGCGCTAAAACAGGAATGCCACTTTTCTTTGGAAGTGATTTTATCTTCTTTATACTTGAGTATTTAAAAAAATATATATATGTAGTATATGTTACCTTTATAACCACAGAACAGTACTTTCAAAAAGGTGACTTCAGCCTGGTGATTTCTTTAATGAAAAGCTTGGACAAGCCAACCAAATCTGTACCTTTGACTCATTAGCTCTCTAACTCAAGAAATCAACATCCACTTTTTCCATAGTGACGACCAGAAACATTGCTATTCCTTATTGCCACTATCATCTCTCTAACTGCCACCAGAATTTGAATAGCTAAATGTTCCATCTCTGGAAAATGTTTATATATCTGACATCAAGGACCCTTTTTATAATTATTCCCATTTTACAGAGGATGAACTAAAGGTTAGAGTAGTTACAGGTCTTGCCCAGGGTTATACCAGCCCATACTTGGAATAGACAAGGTTGCATTCAGGTCTGTGCAACACTGTAGCTGCTTCTATTCTGCAATACTATTTCACAAATTTCTGGTTGGGCTGGATGGAAAGTCTAGAGGCTAAAACTAGTGTTTTAATGCTTCATTGTCATCATTAAATTTAGGTGCACATGTAATTACTTTGTTCAAATACATCAAGAGGAATAAAATGAAGAGTGAGTCTGTTTTTTTTTGTTTTTTTTTTGTTTTTTTTTTTGTGTGTGTGTTTTTTTTTAATAATGTGCAGACTCAGTCTCTACTTGGCACTTGTGGATTTTCCTTTCCTCTTCCAATAATCTTAGGAAAATCACATTATTCTCCAAAGTCTTAATCATGGTGCCTGGGTGGCTCAGTCGTTTAAAAGTCTGCCTTCGGCTCAGGTCATGATCCTGGAGTCCCAGGATGGAGTCCCGCATCAGGATCCCTGCTCAGTGGGCAGTCTGCTTCTCCCTCTGACCCTCCTGCCTCTCACGTTCTCTCTTTCTCTCATTATCTCTCTCACTAATAAATAAGTAGAATCTTTGAAAAAAAAATCTTGATCAAATTGGGGGAGGTAATTGAGAGGATATGATGAGCAGTTGTTTTGAGAGCTGAACGTAAGTAATCAGAAGCTCCTCACCTCCTTTCCTGTCCTTGGAATGCAAGTTCTATCTGTACTCCCCCCATTGGGAGCCATTTCAAGGATATAACCTTAAGAGAGTAATGTCTTGTTGAGATCATCTTGGTGGTATATGTGACTGAATCCGATTAAATCCTCTATATAAACTTTTAAGATTCTGGTGGGGTGGTGTAGAAATCTAGTTAGCTTATGGCTGCTTGAAACAAACTTCCTGTGTAAGTTCCCTTACTTATGAAACCTGCCATCTGCCATTCTGTAGTGGTCTGCCTTTTTGTTTGAGCTCTCCTTGCCCTCAGGAGGGCAATTTAAAAATCAACACAAACACAGATACTTGGTCCCTTCTGTCCATTCCAAAGGATGTTCCATATACCAAGAAACAACACTTTTGTTTAATCAGTATGTATTTATTGAACATCTATTATGTGTTAGATACTGTGCTAGGCATGGAGAATAGAGTAGTGTTTTATTAGGGCAATTCTAGCTGCCACCACAGATAAACTCCAAAATCTTTGTGGCTTACCACAATGAGAAGCCCAGTATGGGTGATTTGGGTTGAGTGAATTTCCTCCTGTTTGTGATTCAACTTCCCCCATCTTCAAAACATGGTTTCCAAGATCTTTCTCTGTTCAGTCAGTTTAAGGAAAAAGAGTACAGAGTATTGCATATAATTTTAAATTGGCCTGTTCTTGAAGTGGTCTATATCACTTTTGCCCACATTCCATTGGCCAGAACTCAGTCATATGGCCACACCAAACTGGCTAGGAAATGTAGGCTAGCCATGTGCCCAAAGAATTAATAAAACATATATTCTTCCTGCTCATCCACCACTCACAATATGATTGGAGAGGTGGGCATTAACTAGATAACATATAAAACCAATGGGCGATTTCAACTGTAGCAGTTATTTTTATGGAGAGGAATATGGTGCTAAGAGGAGCTGTTATTTATAGGTTTTGATCTAATTAGAGAAACCAGGAAGGCTTCACTGAGGGAGTGAGACTTGGATCTCAAGGACGGGCAGGTGAAGAAAGGAAGGAAGAGTGGAAGGGCTCCAGGGAGGAGAGCCCATGGTAAGCAGGTGGGATGAGGACACACAAGAGAGAGGCTCATGAGGCTGAAGGAGATCTAACCTGTAGGGCTCATGAGCCATTTCAGTCTAAATCCTGACCAATGCACAGTATAGAACCAATGAAGAGTGTTGAGTTGCATGCTGACCTGGTCAGAATAGTATCATGGAAAAAAAGCACTTGGGCTGCATTGTGAAAATGGGTTGACATTGGGGGAAAAATAAATGTAGGGAGGGCTTTTGGGGAGGCAGTTGTAGAGCGATAATGGCTAGATGTGGGAGATGGAGGTAGGAAGAAGTAAGAAGGTATTTTGGAGGGGGAGTCAACAGAATTGGTGACAAACTTTACTATTTATCTATTTAGTCCTGTGGCTAGATGGTTTGCAGCCTCGTAAATTCTATGCTCATAGATGAATTTTACAACTGCACAACTTTGCTGGGAAGTGAAAAGCTAGCTTACATTGCCTTTGGCCAGGCTTAAGCAAACAGTAGCAGAGATAGTGTTGTTAGTGGGTTGGTATCTTTTGTTACCTTCTTTTTTTTTTTTTTTAAAGATTTTATTTTTTTATTTATTTGATAGAGAGAGATCACAGTAGACAGAGGCAGGCAGAGAGAGAGAGGGAAGCAGGCTCCCTGCTGAGCAGAGAGCCCGACGCGGGACTCGATCCCAGGGACCCGAGATCATGACCTGAGCCAAAGGCAGCGGCTCAACCCACTAAGCCACCCAGGCGCCCCTGTTACCTTCTTTGTTGAAAACTTTACCTTCTCCCTTTGATTCTGCTCTTTCATCCTGATCTCGGGGTCTGTACAACTAATTTGTCCCATGACGTATTATGTTTTCCTATCGGCATTTACATTTCAAAAGAGGATTTTTAAATATCTTCTTAGAAGTTATTAACTCAGGGAAATAAATGACGCTTCGAATATTTGGGGAAATGTGATCTTTAAATCATGCAACACAGATACCACTTTCAGTGCCTTTAATAACACCAACAAATTTGGTTCTACTGGGGCCTCTTAATTCTAGTGGGAGAAGTTTCTTAAGACAACCAAGACCTGGACATAGAGTTTCCCCAGGATAACTGAGTTACTTGCTGGTCCTGAAATACGATTTGCAGCTTCATTCTTCTTTACAACATGACACCACGGTGTAGAATTTGAAATCCAGAAGGATAGTCCATTTCTTGCTGAAACTATATGTATGCTAGAATTTTAAAATATTTTTGTATATACACAAAATTAAGCAAAAATATGTATTCTATTTCTGTATATATATACTTAAGGAGGCCACAAACCACTCATGAAAGCTTTATTTATGGATGCCCGTCCACTGTGGTTCAGAATTTGCTGTTCTATTTGAAAGCAGATTATAGAAAATCATGTCCCTTTCTTTCTTACTCTCCTCTTCTACAGCTAAAAATATGGGAGCAGGACTAAGGTCCTGTGAGGTGACACCTGATTTATCCCTGGATGTCTCTGTGTGTGTGTATATGTGTGGGTGTGTGTCTGTATGAGTCAGCCTTTTTGCTCAGCCATCTCACCAGATCAGCCCCCAAGACACCCACTCTCACTTTTGAGCAGAAGTTAAAGCCCAATAAACACAGACCCTCTAGTTAGAACTGGGGGAAAGAACCAGAATTTAGTTGCTGGCAGATCCATCCTCTTGGCAGAAAACCTCATGTGCACCTGTTCAAATAGATCTTGGGTGATTTTAAACCTCCCAGCATTTGGCTGACATAAAGAGTATAGTGTGGTTCTTCGTTATTTTACAATTCAGTGAGCACCAAATTAAGTTTAATAGTATGGGAAACACATATGCACACATACCTCCCCATCCACAATTAAAAAAAAAAAACATTTATCACATTCTGGCTAATAATAAACACTTGATTTCAGCTCTTTCTTTTCTTTTATATCTTTTTTTTTTTTTTTTTAACAGCATGCAACTATTTTAGGCCATGTAATGATTATTTAATCATAGGATATGAGCACTTTGTTTTAGGGGACATTGTAATACTACATCTACAGCCTGTAAGTGTTGCTTCTCTTTGCTTTTAGAGAAGAATATTTAGTGGTGTTGGGTAATATTGAGTGTGGGGTGTGTATGAGAGTGGCAAAAATGGCTCATAACCTACAAAGTAAGTTAAAGCAGGAGAGTAAGAGGTTCGATGTTTAGGTGTTCGGATTTTTGTCTTTGTCATGGGTTTTGAGAGACAGGCCAAAGATGTCTTTCCCACCAGCCTGAATATTCTCTGAATCCTTGACTATTGAAAGCCACTTTTGTGCCTTATACTAAAGCCAGAACAAAATATATTTGATTATGACTTTGTCCAACTGCTACCCATGTACTCAGTAAATGGTGTCCCATCCAGCTCTTATAACGTTAGCCAGAAAATATCCTCTCCTATTCCCAGTCTCCTTTCATCCAATATATGTCTAAAAGGAGGTTTAGAACATTGGCACCCATCTCCTGTGGGTAGGAGGAGAGAACATTTGCTTGACTAGGGCACTGATGAAAATGACAAGAAGGAAAATGAAATGAAATCACTCTATTTGAATATCCCAACCCTTATTAATTACAGGGTATTTAATAAAATGCAGAGCTCCATGTTGAGTTTTGTGGTGTGAAAGAGTGATGCAGCAGCATCATTTGGGTTAAGGAAGTTTTTAAACTTGTTATCATTAGACTTTCTTTCTTTCTTTTTTTTTTTTTTTTAAAGATTTTATTTATTTGAGAGAGGGAGAGAGGGATTGAGAGAATGAGTGGAGGGGAAGAAAGAGAAGCAGACTCCCCATAGAGTAAGGATCCCCATGTTGGACCCGATCCAGGAGCCTGGGATCATGACCTGAGCTGAAGGCAGATGCTTAACCTCAGTAGACCTTCTTTTAAAAAATCAGAATTCTGCAAAGAATACCATTAACAGAGTTACATTGGTTGACCTGATGGTGAAGAGTTTGAGGCCCTTGAACCTCCCACTGGAACCCACTTTGAGAAACAACATACACTTGAACCCTTTGCTTTGAAAGATCCTTTTGTCCAGGAGATAGTAGTGAACATCCAGCTATGATGTGGGAGTGGAGGCAGAGAGGATAGAGGAACTGTGTATGCATCGAGCCATGACCACTGACTATCACTATGGCAGGGGGTTGGTATATGTGGTGATATATTGGGCCAAATATATATTTGGTCTTCATCAGACAAAGGATTTTTCTCTCTCAGGACACAAAACCATCAATGGACAAATTTGTTCCAGGAGTTGACATGAGAAATGGCACTTCCAAAATCCAGCCATATGATTTTGTGACTTTCCTTTTATTTCCTTTTTATTTTATTTTATTTTTTAAAAGAATTTTCATTTATTCATTTGAGAGAGATGGAGAGAGTGAACAAGAGCACAGCAGGGGGGGCGGTCAGCAGACTCCCTGCTGAGGAGGGTGCACAACATGGGACTTGAGATCATGACCTGAGCTGAAGGCAGAAGCTTAACTGACTGAGACACTGACGTGTCTTGTGGCTTTCCTTTTTGACTTTACAATGGATCTGCAATTGGTTACTGACTCAGTTCCTCCTTCCAGCAATGTCTGATTTGCTGTTAGTGAATGGGTAATTTTATCTTAAAAAGACATAAATATGGACAAAGAAGAGTCATAATCAAAGCTAAGAAGTAACTTCACGGAATCTCAAAGCTCAGAAGCTACCACCCAGGCACTTCTAGGACACTGGTTTAAGAGTTGTCCAAGGAACATGGCTGAGGATAACAGAATGTTATCCTTCCACAGAATGTTAACTCCAAAAGTTCCTTTGAAAATAGCCTGTGAAATGCTTTTATTTTCTGATTTGCTTTTCCTATTTTACAGCAATAGAAGTAGAATTTAGTTGTGGCATGAAACATTTGAGTCAGAGCATCTGAGTAATTAAAATGGTATTTTAAAATACAGAATAAGACTGTGATGGAATAATAGCTTCTTTCCATGTTTTTCTCCCTGAACCTTCCTGACATGAGGGTGGGAAGGAAAGGATAGACCATTAAGAGACCCCCCACTAGATGCACCAATGCCTGGTGAAGCCCATGGCAAAGATAATAAAGAATATTAGCTAAATATGGGTAAATTTGGGTAAACGCAAGGGAAGATGTCACAAATAAATGCAGAAGCACTCAGATTTAAAGCAGGATCCAGAAGTTTCTGAAAATAAATCAGAGGATTCTGTGGGAATAATAAAGAATTGGAACATGGTGGGTGTCAAAGGGGTAAAAAAAGGGTAGATCTCCGAAATGTACTATTTGGCTTGATACAGCAGTTGTGCAGGGGTCAAAGGAAACAAAGTTTGAACACGGTGCTATCCTAATGTTGTTCTTTGTTTCGACCTGCATTCTTAATGTAGAGAACTATGGAAGTGTGGACTCATGGGAGGGAAGTGGCCAACAGCATCACAGCTATTCATCAGTGTTGACTACAGAATGATGCTAAGTGGGTGTGTGGGTAGTTGGGTATGTATGTGGGGGCAGTGGATAGGTGTTTAAAGCTGATGCAAGTTTTCTAGGTCAGAAACTAGAAAATTCATGAAAAACTATTCTAAAACAGCATAGTGACTTTTACTCTACTGGCTGTCCTAGTTCACTATGTGTTCACCTAATCATCCATTGCACACTCCTACCCTATAAAGCTATCTGGGTAAATTGGATGTTGGAAGAGAGTTGCCCCCACTCAAAATTTAGGAAGAAGTCCAGGGTCTCTGCATGGAAAGCAGGCAGAGATTCATTGCATGTTAACAACCGAGCAGACATTTGTGAACAGGCAATGTGCCCAGTTCAGTCCTAGGCACTGGAGATGGAGTGAAGCAGATAGAAAAGTCATAGCACTTTGCGAAGGACAGCTGAAGAATGTTCATGGGAAACTTATCCGAAACAGGCCCCCTTCCAATGAATTAGTACAGGTCTAGATACTCACAGAAATGACAGAGAACCGAGGAACTCACATAAGAGAACAAACAAGAGAAGGAACTTAAAAAGCAAGAAGGTGGCACTCAAAAACTGAGAACAGAAATAACACAATGGCTGGAAGGACAAGCAGAGTAGAGCCTTATCTCCTACCTGCCATCTACAGGCCAGGGTTCCTGGGGATCCTCAGCCTGGATGTGGACTGTGGGGGAGAAAGAGCCTTGTTGAGGCTGCCATGGGTCCTTCTGGAAGAGTGAGCAGCCCTCAACAGAAGGAGGCTGGAGATCTATTGATGGGCTCTCCAGGACTGAAAAAGGAGCCCTGTGATTACACATGATGTGTTCAGGTACGAAAATTCATTGAGCTGTATGTTAGGATTTATGCATTTTTCTATTTGGGGGTTTCACCTCAATAGAAAGTTTATTAAAAACAATTGAGGTGTATGGGCAATGATGGAGAAGAATGAAATTCTTGGCGGAGAGAACATGAAAAAGCACAATTCAACTGGTATGTGTGTATGCAGAGTTGGGGTTGGGGGAAGAAAGAAAAATAGAGAAGGAAAGAGGAAGAAGGAAGGGGGAAGAAGGAAGGAGGAGGGAGAGAGAAATGCAGCTTTTTATTCCTAGCATAATGCATGAAATTCATGGTAATCTATGCTTACAAAATGAAAAGTGATAGACATAGATGTTCAGAAAAAAATTTTTTAGGTTGCAGGAAAGAGAATGATTATGACAAATGAGAGGTGTCAGGTTGAATTTCTTTCATGATAAACCAGTGGTTAAAACTAGTACAAACTTTCAGGTAATGAGAGGCTGTGCCTCTCAAGGGAGCCTAGAAGAGGAAGTACAAAAATATTTTGTATCTGGTATTGTCATGGAAAATACCCTAGATGCCTGATTGCAAAGAATAATGAATCTCACTTATTAATTCATTTATTCCAGA
This sequence comes from Enhydra lutris kenyoni, assembly GCF_002288905.1. NCBI lineage: Eukaryota > Metazoa > Chordata > Mammalia > Carnivora > Mustelidae > Enhydra > Enhydra lutris. The sequence continues at coordinate 37,035,987 of NW_019154090.1, read as the reverse complement.
ATTACTTGTTGAGCCTTTACCGTGGGCCAGACCCTATCGGAGATGCAGAAAATGTATCAGAGAAGATCTTGGCAGGAGAGAACAGATGGTAATACAGAATACAGGTAGAGGAAAAGGGAGGAGATAGTGAATCTTAATCTTAGGATTAAAGGCTTCAGGAAAGGAGGAATGGAACTATGTCTAAGTGGTAAAAGTAATAGAATATCGACTAGAAGGAAAAAAAAACCCTATTTTTGAGAGTACAAGAGACTAAGAGAAGGACATTTTAAGAGTATTTCTCCTGTAATAAAATGCTGAATTCAAAGTTTCCTGGTGGTTTGGAGCCTGGTGGAGTTGCTACAACATCCATATAGGGCAAGTACAACATCCAGGAGCTATCACTAGGTTCCTCATTCTTACCACTTCAGGGTAAAAGCCAGACCACCCGCACCTGCCTTCCTTGCCTGATGGTTTCCTCAGTCTGCTTATGCCTATTCTGCTTGCATATCATAACAGGTGGAAAGTGCCAGGGAATTACCCCACTGCCCACCTAGAGTGGCTTCCATCCGTGATAGAAGGATTGTATAGCGGTACATAAATACCCCAGCTCCCTCATCCCCAGGTGGGATAATTCTGAGGTTTGTCTCGGACTCTGACTCCTAGTTTTTGACCATAGCAGTAACTGGGTTGAAAAACACAGTCTGTTCTCCTTCTCACTGTCTCTTTTCCTTGTTCCCCAGTCTTGCACTCACATCTCCCATTGCTTCTAGGGGAACCTAAACTAAGAAAAACATGAAACTAGTTTTTCAACCCTTAACACGTCCGTAAATGGACACAAGAAGATGAAGTGGCTGGAAAATGCTGATTGTGTGGATTTATATAGAGAGAATTGTTTGGGAAGCACTCCCTGCACTGCATGGGGGGAGGGGTAAGGGTGACCTTACGTGAGAAGGCTGAGGAACTCCACCTGGAAAATCTGACTTGGGCCCATGGATTTTAAAGTTGGGGAGGCACAAGGATTGATGTGACCCATAGCAGGAGAAGCAAGAGGAAGAGTAGCAGAATGGAGACAGGCTATGTTGGGGCAGGCAGCCATAGACACAGGTGGGTATTTCCTGCAGGCCATCCATGCACCCACAGGAAAGAAAAAAAGACAGGTAATCGGGATGCATAGTGGCCATGTTCCTGACCCTCCTTGTTTTCATATGCTTGCAGTATGCTTATCCAGTGTCTCCTGTTGAGACTAAGTTCTCTTTCCCCACCCGTGCATCTGGACAGGCCTTCTCATTTCCTTCAGCAAATAGAATTTAGCAAGAATGGGGGGCCTGGGTGGCTCAGTTGGTTAAGTGTCTGCCTTTGGCTCAGGTCATGAAACTAGGGTCCTGGGATCAAGCCCTGTGTCGGGCTTTCTGCTCATTGGGGAGCCTGCTTCTCCCTCTCCCTTTGTCTGCAGCTCTGCCTACTTGTGATCTCTCTCTCTTTGTGTCAAATAAATAAAATCTTAAAAAAAATGAATTTCTCAAGAATGCCATTGCTCCAGTTCCAAGCCTATGCCAAGGGCTCCCAAGCTCCAAGGGGCTCCCAACACTTTGACTCTCTCATGGAACTCTGCCCAGTGGGGTGCATGATTAAGAATGATCTAGCCGCTGGAAGAGTAGATCAGAAGAGTAGATCATTGACCAGAGTTGAGTCAGCCAGTTGTTTCTGCCAGATTCCTAGACAGAGGGCAGGGCTGACCATCCGCTGACCAAAGATATATGAGGGAACCTAGGGAGAGCAGTAGACTACCCAACCAAGCCCAACCCACCCCAAATTGCTTACCTACAGAATAATAGACTAAATAATTAGCTGTTGTTATAAGCTACTGATTTGTAGTGTGGTTTGTTACACAGCAGATGCTTACTGATGGAGTGAACATTTTTTTATTTTATTTTATTTTTAGAGAGAGAGACAGAGAGTGAGAAAGAGTCAGGGGGTGGGGTGAGGGACAGAACAAGACGGAGAGAGAAAATCCCAAGCAGACTCCACACCCAGCACAGAGCCTGACGTGAGGCTTGACCTCATGATCCTGAGATCATAACCTGAGCCAAAGTCGAGAGTTGGGTGCCCACTGATTGCACCGTCCAGGTGCCCTGAGAGTGAACATTTAATATGGATTATATTGGATTTTCTTTTCTATCTGGAAAATGAGACTGTTTTTAACTTTCTGAGAGTGAACTGAAAAATATGTGATTTGCCTAAGAGAATGTCCAGGTCTGGGGGAAAAGCCACCTCAGTTCTCATCTCTGACCCTCAATGATGTCCCTACCAGTTACATAAACTGTTATGCAGGGGCGCCTGGGTGGCTCAGTGGCTTAACCCTCTGCCTTCGGCTTTGGTCATGATGTCAGGGTCCTGGGATGGAGCCCCGCATCGGGCTCTCTGCTCAGCGGGGAGCCTGCTTCCCCCTCCCCTCTCTCTCTCTGCCTGCCTCTCTGCCTTCTTGCGATCTCTCTATCAAATAAACAAATAAAATCTTAAAAAAAAAATAAAACCATTATGCAATTTATAGAATCTTACTGAGTTCTAAGCTTTTTTTGACTTTATTGTAAGTCTGTTGAGCCTATGAATCACAGTTGATCTGTCTTCCTAGTGAGATAATACAGCTTTATTATGTATGTATATATGTGCACACATATGTGTGAGAAATAACTTTGATAATTAAAAACTAGTGAAAAACATCCTCTCACCTTATTGGAACATTTTGTTTCATTTTTCCTATAAAATGATTGCCTGGAGTAGTAACATTTGCTTCACAACATAAAATTTTTAAAATTGCTACTATAATGAATATGAAAGTACTTTGAAATCTTAAAAGAAATGAGAGAGATGCCATGTGTGGACTAAATGGGGTACACGTGAGATAGATGTTTCAAGAACTGGTAAGTAAGTAACATGAATATATGCAATCCACCCTTATTGAATTCCAGCTGGAAGAAAGAAAGGCTCTTCCCAGACCCAGACTTAGCCAATAAAACTAAAATGACCCTCGATGGAGGGAAAATACAGGTAAAGAAGTTACAGTATATAAAAAGGTGAGAGAAATGGTGAAATGGTAGAAATTGCTAAAAAGTTGTTGGGCTAGGGATATGTTGCTAAAGTATTATTCATTTTCACCTGTAGCCATCAAGTTGTCTGTAGTATTTTTTTATGATGATGTTAATCTCTCTGTGTCTTGATAGCATCTCATTTCCAGTCTTCGTAATGTTTACCTTTGGTTTTTGCTCCTTTTCTTTATCAGAATCATAAGAATCATATTTTATTGATATTTTTCAAGGAATGAGCTTTTGGAATTGTTTGTCCTTTTTCCTATTTTTCCCCATTTAAAAATATTTTTAAATTTCCTTTTCTTAATTTTTTCACATTTCAGTTTTTAGATGAAAAATTACTTTATTTGGCAAGTTTTGTTAAATAATGAAGGCAATTAAGGCTATAAATTTTCCTCTGAATATAGCTTTAATGTGTTCTGTAAACTTCGTTATGGAGGGTTCTTCTTCAATGCCTTCCAGGCAGGTTTTAATTTCCTTTTTAATTTCCTTTTTGATCAAAGATTATGTAGAAGCCTGCTGCTTCATTGTCAAGTCATTAAGATATTTTTGGTTACCATTTCATAATTTATTTCCAATTTTTTAGCTTCTGATCAGAGAATATAATTTATAAAAACTCCATTTACACATTTTTCTAGTTTTTTTTTTTCCCCTCAGTGACCACATATATGACCAACTTTAAAAAATGTTCCATGAGTATTTGAAAAAGTACATTCAAAGATAAGGTGACGTATCACTTGTTTATTAATTGTATTCTCAGTTTGTATATCTTTCAGCTCTGAGAAAAGTACATTGATGTTTCCACCATAATTATATTTCTAGAAAGCTCTTCTTGCTTTAAAAATAAATATAAGTATTGAGCTTCTGTGGTGGTTGGCTCATGCCAGTTATGACGGCTGCTTCTACAGTTGTGCCATTTACTATTATATGTTGTCCCTATTTGGTTCTTTTGCCCTTAAATTATACTTAGCTGATATTAATATTGCCATTTTTACTTCTATTTTGTTTACATTTTCCTGGTATCTCTTTGCTAATGCCATATATCTTTATATTATGTTAAAAGTACTTTGGAGAGTGTTCTTTAATGTAACATCTGGCTGTGTTGTTTTGTAAAGAAATGTGTTGCCTCTGTCTTTTCATGGTGGAATCCTATTCGTTCACATGTTATACAGTGACTGATAAACCTAGTCTGTTACTTGAACCTGATTTTATGTTTACTACTGTCTAGATGGTGGTTTCTTCTTTTTTCTTTGCCTTGCTTTTCTTGTTTATTCCCTTTGCTAATTTGGAAAGTCTGCTGTAGTCTTCCTTGTCATTGATGGTTAATTTATATTCTCCTGATATAAGTGATAATAGTGTCTACTACTCATGAAAAAAGAGATTCCTCCTCTTTCTCAGTAAAAAAAAAATTCACTGTATTCTTCCTACTTTGCTCCATTCCAATAAAATGAGATTTTACAAACTACTGACATTCTTCTGTCCTTCTTTTGTTTCTTCCCCTAAAAAGAAGCTGAAATCTCTTTATTGCCACCTTGGTAACCATTTCTCCTAGGCTTGACAACTAAAGTGTAGTGTTTATTAACTTTTTAAAGATGAAATTTTTCTTAAAGATGTCCTTCTGTAGTGTGCCACTAATTTTGGGAATTACATATTGCTATATAGTCCATTCTTACTCATTTCTGAATCTTATTTATATGTATCTATAGAGCTTAATAACTATATATATGAACTTGTGTGTATATGTGTGACATATACCTAGACACAATACATGTGTACATGTAACATGCATATTATCTATAATCATTACTCACTCTTTTTCATCTTTACAGGTTTCTGACTTTTTTCATTTGTTGTTGGAATAGAGTCTTTTTAGTGCTTTTCTCAGATGGGGTTCAAAGTGATATTCTTGCCAAATCCCTTCCTCTCCTAAAATAGCTTTTGTTTGCCCTGAGAGATCAATGATATTTAAGCTGGATGTAAGTTGATCCACTATCCTCTTTTATCCAATGTTGGGAATAAGACATTCTTTTATAGGGGATTATTTTTTCCACCTTTATGAATGTTACATGTTCTTTTTCCTTAGAGATCAGGATATATTTTTTTCATGATATACCTGTGGATGTGTTTTCTTTCTTTATTCAGCTTGAATCTTAATGAGCATTTTACATTTATAGGTTGTGGGAAGCAAGAAGGTCTGTACCCCCACAGGCTTCTGTGTAGTTAGAAGTGGGCAAGCTGGCACCTCCCACCTTTCCCATCTTACTGGAGTCTCTCACCTGAAGGAAGGGAATCCCCAGATTTTTTGGTAACAATGGTAAGAATTCAGCACCTTCACACTGAGTTGACATCAAAACTCCCTCAGGAGCACAAATCTGTATATGCCAAGTTTTCCCTCAGAATTCCCTCAGAATTCTGTGTTTTAGGTCCTTGATGTTGTTCTGCATTTACTTGTTCAGCTTATGAGGTCAAAAGGCACACACCTTTATCTATGTTCAGGACCTCAGTGAAAACTAGAGCTTCACTACACCCATCTGCTGTTTGGCTTGGGAAAGGCAAAGGGATTGGAGCTGGGAGCCATGACCCAATGGCACCATGCTCGGAATGCCATGTTCCTAAACTTCTTCCCATCTGGTTTGAATGACAGGTACAGCTAGCCATTTTGAGCATATGAAACTGTGTGGGCTAGGCCAGTGGTTTTTGAATTTCAGTGAGCATATGACTTCCCTCTGGATCTTATTAAAATGCAATGTTGATTCAGTAGGCTAGTGTTAGGGCTCCAAATTCTGCATTTCTAGCAAACGTCCAGGAGAGACATTGAGGGTCCTCCAACCACTCTTTGAGTACCAAGGCCTTGAAACCATGAAACGAATGGCTTCTATTTAATCAATCAAAGCAGATGGTCCTATTGAAAATGTAAACAAAGAGAGTTTAGTACAGTAAGTTGACTTTAGCAGAATCTATTCATCAGTGGTGGCGGTAAATGAAGATTAATGTCTAGTGGGAGTGTACAACCTAATAAGTTTCCACACATTCCCTAATAATTTCTCACAGATGCATCAGTCAGTTTTTTCCCCCATATCTTTGTATCATTCTCTCCTGGTAAAGGTTTATTCTTTTTAATCTGTGTTAGAGGTTTTCTTAGATTAGATAAGAAAAAAAAATCAGTGATTTTCTTTATGGATTGTGTTATACGTGTCATTTTGAGAAGCTCTTGTTATTTGTTCATTTATTCAACAACTATTTTCGGAGCATTTATCATGTGCCAGAGTTTACTTTAAGCTTTGGAACAATGTTTGTCTAGATTGAATACCCAGTAGAGCTTTGTCTGTTTATTGATTCACTGATTGGCCATTCAGGACCCATACCCTTTTCTTGTTTGTGTGACCCATTTATCTTCTTAGAAAATAATTCTTTCTTCCCAAATTTGGAACAGTCATGCCATAATGGTAAGAATTGTATCACCTTCTCTTACAAAGAATTTGAAGTGCTCTTTGACAGTTTTTTTCTTTATCTCAGTGTTTTACAACCTTGGCTACACAGTGATCTCTTAGGATTAGGGAGGATAAAATATAAAATATTTTGGTCCCACCTCCAGATAGTCTGATCTAATTGGTTTGTGGCATGGCCCAAGCATCTGGCTTTTATAAAGCTCCCCATAAGTGATTTTATTTTTATTTTTTAAAAGATTTTATTTATTTATTTAACACAGAGAGAGAGAGAGAGAGAGAGAGAGTGCGCACAAACAGGGGGTAAAGCAGGCAGAGCAGGCAGAGCAGGCAGAGGGAGAATCAGGCTCCCCACCAAGCAAGGAGCCTGACGTGGGACTCAATCCCAGGACCCTAGGATCATGAGCTGAGCTGAAGGTAGATGCCCAACTGACTGAGCCACCCAGGCATCCCCCTCTAAGTGATTTTAATGTGCAACCAAAATCAGACAACCTCTTCCTTAGATCTTTACTCTCACTGACCGGGTATGGTCAAGCAGGGAGACTATGACCTCAGCTTGGCCAGCTGGCCTCCCTTCCAGAATCTTGAATCTTGAGAGCAGATGGAAGAACCATTTTGCAGCCGTACACAAACCTGGCCACACAGCATTTTCTACTCTGTACTTTCTCCGCATCTGTCATTCTAAGCCTTTGAGCTCCCTCTTACCTTATCAGTAAATAACCCTTTTGCTTAAACAGGGCAGAGTTATTTTCTTTGGCTGACCGCCAAAGAATCTAAACAGAGACAACCCAGGAGTTTTCATCCCTTTATGTAACTGCCCAGGGTCCTCAATCTGGTATGAGCATCATGGTCTCTGAAGCTGGTGTCATACTCCTCACTGGACAGAAGGAAAATTCCTCTGGCAGGAGAACCAGCCAGGTTCTTATCAGAGGGGTTAGGGACTCAGAATTCAGATGTGTTCCTTCAGGTGTGTTTCTTTGCTCAACCAGTCATTACCAACCTTAACAATCTGTTTTTTGTGTATCAGTTTTCAGGAAACATGTAAAGATGGCAGAAAAAAAAAAAAGGTCCTGCTTAATTGGATGGACAAGTCAAAAAGCATATGACTGAGGAGAAAACCTGGGAAACATGCCGTCTTGCCAGACAAGGGGAGCACTGGCATCTGTTTACAGCAGAAACATGGAGAACTCTGTCTCAAATACACATTCACATGGAAACCAAAATATAAGTTGATTAGGAAGATGTAGGATAGTACAAGTTGCTCTCAGACATTTATTATTTCTCTTACACACTTACTTGGTGTTTTGGGTCAGGTTCCTTGGAAGTGCTCGATTTATTGAAGGCAGGTGCCCCGGACATCCTGTGGGGAGGTGAGGGAAGCAGGATGTGATGGGGCAGGGGAAGGAGCTGCACAACAACATGTTCACAGCTGGAGTCTGGCCTCAGCCTGATCTCACAGGGAGCCCTGGAGGGTGAGAAAAAACACAAAGTTGAGGCAAGGGGGCTGGTCTTTTGGGCCCCCATTATCAATTAGTCATTGGTAATTCTCTCAGGCATTTTGTGGGGGAGAACAGGCACATTCTCTGGAGAAGGGGGCAACCCTGAATTCCTAGCAGCCAGTACTCACAGGAGCTGGGAGGTGAGGGGAGCTGATGGTGATGGTCATCCCACAGCAGCTCCTACACCTGGATAAACATGGCTGGTTGCACCGTGCCTCAGTATTTACATTTATGAAACGCAACAAATAGTCCTATAGTCCATATAACCTTAACATTGAATTATTTTGTAGATCAAGAAATTAAGCCCTATTCCTTTCTTTGCATACCTCAAAAAAAAAAAAATGCCTTCTTAATGCACCAGCTACTACTTGATAAATCACCTTTATCTTATAACTATGATTCTAGTCGAAATGCAAGGTCTAGCCGAGGAATCCCACCTTCAACACTTTAACCTTTACGGATACGATGAGAGTTGAGAGCTCCAGATTCTAGTTCTGCCTGCGTGGGTCTCCAGCAATGGGACTTTGCAAAAGCACTTCCCTCTTTCTGGGCATCACATTTCTTCACTGAGAAAAGTCCGGGCTCAGCGTCAATGATTTCTGAGTTACTTTTGAACCCTAGAAACTTGTCAGCGGCTGATTTGATTTCTCATTTCCTGCAGGGAGGAGGCAGAGATAATTTTTTTGTTTACAAAGAACAAGATTTCGTCTTGCAGCCTTTAATACAAAAGCAGGAGAAAGAAATGTAAGAGCGCCAAGGTAACGGCAGCCTTGCTTTGTTTGGATTCAGGGTCTCTGATACGGCATATTGGATGTGTCAATGGAATGTGATTTATTTTGCTTCATAACATTTGGGAACAGATATTTGGTATTTCATCCAAGGAAAGCAATTTGCAGAAACCTTTTAGAAGGTGGCTGGAGCATCAGTAAATGCTGCTATTTCTTTATGCCAACATTTCCTTAAATCTCCACAATCTCTCATGTTAATCATCCCTCCCAGCAGGCTCCTTCCTGGGCTTTGGAGCAGGGTACCCACCCCTCAGAAATGAGGTTCTATTTTTAAAGTCCACCAGCCAACAAACTCCCTATTAATCGTGTGAAATCTGCTCAGATGGCTGCTCTTCTGGGTTCTCCGTGCCCAACCCCCTCCCATCCCTCCCCTCTCCAGCCCCATCTGCACAGCCCTCCCCCGGATGATATTTTTAGCTCTTAGCAGCTACATCCTCGAGAATTACTAGGCGGATGCTACACTTTGCTCTCAAGTATACCTTTTAGAGATTTGGGTTTTCATTCCTAATATTTTCCAAAAAGATGAAGGATGCCATTCCCTAATACAGGTGCCTGAACAATTAGTGTGGACCTTGAAGCCTCTATCTACCTCAGAATCCTTCTCTCTTCCAAGAAGATAAATACCCTCTTTACTCAAAGGTCTTTTACTTGTGTGAGTCAGCGGTGACTTTGACCCATTGTTTCCAGGCAGTCTCTCTAGTGCAGCCTTGGGAACTATTTTAGGAGTGGAGAAGTCTGGGATCTCCCACGTGCATACATTTCTCCTAAGCGTTCAAATCTGACATCAGTAAACCCAGCTGCCTGTCTGAGACCACTGTGTTAGGACATAGTAATTATGGTCTAAGAGCACAACGTGGTACCCAGGAAGCTACAATCATCACAATATTTTCAAGCATCTGTGGGAATTCCAAGGAATACTGTAAACATAATAAGAATCTGACTAGGGGTACTTGAGTGGCTCAGTGGGTTAAAGCCTCTGCCTTTGGCTCAGGTCATGATCCAGGGTCCTGGGATCAAGCCCTGAGTCGGGTTCTCTGCTCCGCAGGGAGCCTGCTTCCCCCACTCTTTTTCTGCCTGACTCTCTGCCTGCTTGTGATCTCTGTGTGTCAAGTAAATAAATTAAAAAAAAAAAAAAAAAAGAATCTGACTAGCAAGTATGAACAGCAGTACCTAACTAGCCAGTCCCCACAACAAAAACTATATTGGTTAGCATGTTATTACCTGTGTTGGTTTGTGGGTTGTAGTCTTTTAAAATGTTTTTAAGTAGGTGGTATATGGACATGGAAAAAAATTCTAGGAAAAAGGTAAACAGTGGAAATAGTTCCCTTCTTATAGCCCTTCCCTGATCTCCTTCTAAATGTTTTTGTGTGTATGTTTCTATATATTATATCATATATATTACATGATACTATATTACACACACATACATATACGCATTTATTTTTTTTTAAGATTTTATTTATTTATTTGACAAACAGAGATCACAAGTAGGCAGAGAGGCAGGTTGGGGGGGGGGGGAGCAGACTCCCTGCTGAGCAGAGAGACCCATGCAGGCTCCATCCCAGGACTCTGAGATCATGACCTGAGCCAAAGGCAGAGGCTTAACCCACTGAGCCACCCAGGTACCCCACATATACACATTTAAAAACATGCAGGTACATAAGGTGACTCTTCATTGTTTTGCCACAAATACTTTGCGCATTGCTTTGCATCATCCTTTTCTCACTAAACATTGTATCTTGGAGAACACTCTGTATCAAAACACGGAATCTCTCCTTTTTTGTAAACGGCTATCTTACAATCTAGCACCTGAATGAGCCAGAATTCATTTAACAAATCCTGGAAACTGGTTTCTAATTGGCAAAGGGTACAGCAGGAGAACAAGAAGTGCTTCTTCTCTGCCGAGTGTCAGGTTAATTACTGTTTGGTTCCTTAGGGGCTGCTCTTTGAGTTTCTGGGAATTCTGTTTTTGGTTGGGCCACATCCTCTTCCCAGTCCCATGCTTGTTCCTTTTTCTTTTGTCTACGAAACCTTCGGAAAATCCAGGTGATTTCTACCTGGTGATATTGTTGAAAATCAGCCCAGAATGCCTCTGGAAGGTGAGTGCTCCATAAGTAAATGAATAACTCTCCCAATGGAAGTTCCCCAATTGTTTGGGTAAGGTGTGTTTGTTTCTCTGGCTTATGTTTCCTAGGGTCTGTGTTTGATGGGTACAGCAGTCTTCCATTTGTTCTTCTTGTTCAGAGCCTGTGGTGTATTTTCTCCAGTCTGGACACTGTTCCAGGAACCACGGGAGAGATGCATCCTTGCAGAAACTCTGACATTTGTCAAACAATGAGCAGTGCGAGGTGACAGAGCCAGGGACCCTGCAGGAGCCCAGGAAGGGCTGGATGGCAGCGGTTGGGTGGCCTTGATGACTTTGGGAGCTCAGGTATCTGCCGGCACTATCTCCTGTCTGGGGATGAAGTGAAAGAACTCTTCAGTGGAAAAGCACAGCTGGCTCTGAGGTGACATTTTCTAAAGCAGCTTTGTCATTCGACTACATTTACCTGCCTTGGTTTGCAGAAGGAAACCAAGCTGCTGCTCCTACCCCATTTCCCTCAACACATCGTAGGTCTTGAGGCTTATGTGAATTGATGTCTGGACTGACACATTTTTGGGAAAAGCATCCCCAACACACCAGCAGATGGCTGGCACACCTGTTTTCCTGAGTCTTGGTTCAAAAATCAATCCAGCGTTTCACTGGTTCAGGATTTCTGTGCCAGATTTTTCACCTTTCCTAGAGACTATGCAGAAGGATAAAGCAAACTCTTTGTAAACATAAATTATTGTCATTTTAAAATAGTATATTAGAGTTTCTCATGCTTATCCAATGACAATTGTCTTAAGCTGGGTTCTTAGAAACAGAAGCTGAGCTAGTGATTTTGGTACAAGTGATATATTGGTAGAGGGAGTTGATCTCAGAAGGAGCCTGCATGGGAACAAAGAAAACATGAATATAGGCTATACTGGAATCTACACTGGCTTGATCTCACCTGAAAGTTCTGGAAAATGAAGTGTACCATGTAGCTGCTCCCCTTGAGATCAGGAGCTAGTCTTTTCTACTCCTATACTGGTCAGTCATCATCTGTCCCTGGAGGGAGGGGAAAACCACCAGGCATTTTTAGGAGGCTCTCCAGAGGGCAATTCTCTTGCAAAGGGCATAATTTAAACTATTAGCACCCAACAGTCAAAGCAGTGGGAAGATGGGTACACCAGCCTGGTCAGCGGGATCCGGGTGGAGACCCACAGTACTGCTATACCCCGTAGTATAAAGGTAAGCCCTCTGCACTGTGACCTGCACAAATAGAGCTGTGTGTTAAAAATAAAAGCAAAATAAAAAAAGATTCCCAAATAATGCTTATTTATCCACTTGTGAGTCAATGTGAATAATTTGAATACTTTTTATTTTATTGTAGTCTATTTTACCTCGTTAAAAAATTGGTAGTCATGGCCCACTATTAGGTGGTGACCTGCAGTTTGTAAAATGTTGGTTTATAGATAAATACTATTTAAAAGGCAATCATTGGGGTGCCTAGGTGGCTCAGTCGGTGAAGCAGCTGCCTTCAGCTCAGGTCATGATTGCAGGGTCCTGGGATTGAGCCTCATGTTGGGCTCTCTGCTCAGTGGAGCTTGCTTGTCCCTCTCCCTCTGCCTACTGCTCCCCCCGCTTGTGCTCTCTCTCTGTCAAATAAATTAGTAAGTCTTAAAAAAAATCAAACAATCATTTTTAAACGTGATTCAATTAGGTTTTTAATCCCGATACAATTTTAGTGATACTTCTGATATCGCATAACTGGAGTGACCATCAAATTGATCATCCAAATTGGGACCCTTTTATTTACAATTACACCAGAACAGCAGGCTTTTACCAGGTCTGTCCTGAAACAAACCAGCATGCATATTCCTGCTACTAAAAGCTACTAGATGTTTTTTTTGTTTTTGTTTTTGTTTTTTACTAAGTATCGATGGACATTTATGTTGCTTCCATCTCTTAGTTATTTTGAATAATGCTCCATTGAATATGGGTGTGCAAATATCTCTTCAAGGTCCTGTTTTCAATTCTGTTGGGTAGATACTCAAAAGTGAGATTGCTGGATCCATGGTAATTATATTTTAGTTTTTTTCTGTCATGATGATCTATCCATTGATGTAAGTAGGGTATTAAAGTCCCCTACTATTATTGTATTGTATTGTATTGTATTTAGGTCTGTTAATATTGGCTTTATATATTCAGGTGCTCCTATACTGGATGCATAAATATTTACAAATGTTATATCGTCTTGTTGGATTGAACCCTTTAGTATTATGTAATATCCTTCTTTGTCTCTTACTGCAGCCCTTGTTTTAAAGTCTATTTAAAAAAAAAATGTCTATTTTGTCTTATGTAAGTATAGGTACTCCAGTTTTCTTTCGGTTTCCATTTGCATGGAGTATATTTTCCATCCTTTCATGTTCAGTGTCTGTGTATCAGCCAAAGTAAGACACTTGCAGGCAGTATAAATGGAACTTGTCTTTTTTTTTTTTTTTAATCTATTCAACCACTCTATATTTTTTTTCGATTGGAGGATTTTAGTCCATTTATATTTAAAGTAATTATTGATACGTTGGTACTTATTTCCATTTTGTGAATTGTTTTCTTGTTGTTTTTGTAGTTCTTCCCTGTTCCTTTCTTCTCTTGCTCTCTTCCTTTGTGGTTTGATGACTTTCTTTAGTAGTATGCTTATGTTTCTTTCTCTTTATCTTTTGTGTATTTACTATAGGTTTTTGTTTTGTCGTTACCATGAACCTTACATATAACAATTTAGATCTTTAACAGTCTGTTTTAAGTTAATAACAACTTAAATCTGATCCCATTCTGAAGTTCAGCATTTTTACTACCCCTCCACATTTTATGTTTTTGATGTCACACTTTACCCCTTTTTATCTTGTGTAACCCTTAACTCATCATTTTAGTTAGAGTTATTTTTACTACTTTTGTCATTTAATCTTCATACTAGATTTATAAATGTTAATCCACTATCTTTACTATATATTTATCTCTCCAGTGAGATTTATCCTTTAGTGTGTGTTCTTTTTACTAATTAGCATCATTAATCTTCATTTTATAAAAATGCTTTAACATTTCTTGTAAAGCCTGTTTAGTGGTGATGAACTTTTTAAGCTTTTGCTTGTCTGGAAAATTCTACTTCTCTCCTTCAATTCTGAGTGATGATTTTCCCAGTTAGAGTGTTCTTGGTTGGATTTTTTTTTTCTTTCAGTATTTTGAATGTATCATGTCACTCCTTTTTGGTCTGCAAATTTTCTGCTGAAAAATCTGATGACTGTCTTTTGAGGGTTTTTTGTTTTGTTTTGTTTTTGTTTTTCTCTTGTTGCTTTTTAAGATTCTCTCCTTGTTTTTAACTTTTGACCTTTTAATTATAACGTGTCTTGGTATAGGTGTCTTTGCTGGTTTCTTTTTCAGGAGCTCATAATCTCTTTCTCCCTCTGGTGTCTGTCTTTAGTTCTGCAGGTTCTCTAGTGTTAAAATAAGTCGAGGAGCTCTCTTCTTTTCCCTTCAACATTCTCCGGACATCCAAAGCATGCCAGATCTTTACCAGTGCTCAGAGTCAGACAAGGTGGGAGCCAGTCCCTCTGGCAACCCCCTGAAAAGCTAGAATGTTGGACATACATTCCACTTTTCCTCCTGCCCACACTGCAACCCCTCACTCCCACATGGAGAAGCCATGAAATGTGCATTTATTTCTAATTGTACTGAGCTGTATAAGCTTGGGGAAAGTGTTACATGGGAGAAATGAAATGCTTTTTATAAGCCATTTCAATGTGGTCATTCTTGGCTTTGAACATACCTAGGGTGCTGCCACTTCCTAACTGGTTTCTGGAGTTCATGAAGGCTTTTGGACTGTATATTGTTATGTCCGGGCATCTGTGGGGGTACAAAGTCAGGGGCTTCCTATTTTGTCATCTTGTTGTACAGACAAGATTTTAAATGAAATAATGCTGTGACAGAGAAAAGGAGAAGAAAGCTGGAAGTTGTGAAGACCAGAGAAAAACATTTTTAGTGTTTCAGGTACTAGAACATATTGCATGCTGATGAAAATAAACCAGTTAAGATGGAGAGGCTGATAATTCTGTACACTAGAGCAATGGTTTTCAAACCTTCGTGTGTATTAGGAACGTATTGAAAGCTTGTGGAAGTGTACATTATTGTGCTCCATTCTAGAATTCTGATTCAGTAAGTCTGGGGTAGGGCCCTAGAATTTGCATTTCTAACAGGTTCCCAGTTAATGATAATGTAACTGGTCTAGTGACCACACTCTGGGGGCTACTACTCTAGAGAAAGGAGGGGAATGGTGTCATTGAGAAGAAAAGAGGAGCTTGGATTCAGAAAATGTGGATTAGTCTCTCTTGGCTTTGCCATTTCAGGGTCACTGAGTGTTAATACTGGTCAATGTTGTTCAACCAGTGTTGGTCAGTCAACTAACTTAAGTAGTATGTTTTGTTGCATGATTACAGAAAATGTAGGACTGATAGAGTACTCATTTTAAACATTTTCCTCCATTGTCTGTATAACTATCTGTTCTTACCAGATCTCCTTCCATGCAAATACAGAACATGGGGTCATTTATATATTTCACACAGCTCAGTTCACCCTCAGACATCTGAAATTCCTCTTCCTTTGCTCAGAATTCTCACCTCTCTCACAGCTTTTTCAGATGCCTGTAAAGTTCTAATCTTCTCCTCAGGTAGCAATTTAGAGCAGGTGTAGTGATTTCTCTGACAGAATCAGTGAGACTTGAGAGGAACTCCAGGGACATGGACCTCATCAGCTTGTCAACAGAGATTCCAGCATTGGCTATGTTCTAATTTTTGTAGCAATTCACACATCAGGGAAACCAGGCCCCTGGTAAGCTCAGTGAAGTGCTAAAAGTTTCAGAAACATGGTTACAGCCCAAGGGTTTTGACAGAATCTGAATATTGCCTTCTCAACCCACCATAGGACGATTATATTAGCCACACACACACACACACACACACACACACAATAAACACAGTAAACCTATGATGTGCAAAGAAAAATGTCAAAATTTTCACACTTTAAAACTTATCTCATCAGGGAAAACTTTTTTTTTTCTTTTTTAGAAGAAAAGTCAGCAACTTTCGGTTAAAAAAAAATAATCTCTCTCAATGCAAGCTGCATCTGTTCAGGCGTCTGTCTTCTCCTGTCAGATCTGCTTGAGCTGAAATTCCCAATGTGTTAAAGTCCAATTCAAGTTCTTTCAGAGTCTGAGAGTATGGAATGTACTGAGCACCCAACCACAGTGAATTGAAGTGGAAATGAAAGGAAATCCATTTGAAGACGTTTTTCCCTCCCTCTCCCCCACCGTTTGATGTGAAGAAAGGAGCTCAACTTCCAGTGTGGTGATAATGGAATTTCTTTTCCCGTCAGATTCTTTATCATATAATCCAACTGTGTCTTAAACCTTCCTACTTTTTTATACCCTCTGATGTAGGCCCCACACAGGGGAAGCCTGCATTGGAAAGAGAAAAGCAAAGCAAAATGTTTTACATCAAAATAAAAACAAACAAAAGGATATGGAATGGAAGTGGGTGGGGAGTAAAAATTATAAATCCTTTTTTATAGTACATCCCATTACTTTACTCTAGAAAATCTAAAGCAAAAATTTCTTTGAAAAAAAAGTGGTGTAAATAATCACTATTGTACAAAATATGAAATAGAATTATAATATGTGTTTGACTTTAGGTTATAAGATATGTATCTTCAAATTATAAAACATTTATGTTATAAGCTAATTGTAATATTATATTTTATAGCAATCGTAAGTCAATTATATACCAGTTCTAAAATATATTTTAAGTATATACAATAATATAAATAAAATAGAAGAAGCACTTAAAATCAGTCTCCATGTTAAGGTTGAGTCCTAAGACATGATCCTGAATTTATTATTTGAGACATTTTTTTAAAAGATTTATTTATTTATTTGAGGGGCCAGAAGGAGAGAACTTTCAAACAGACTCCCTGCTGAGTCTCCCTGCTGAGCGTGCAGCCCGACGCAAGGCTGAATTCCATGACGCATTAGATCATGACTTGAGTGGAAACCAAGAGTCGGTCACTTAACCAACTGAGCCATCCAGGTGCCCTAAGACAGTTTTTTAATCTCTTCCTTTTTCCCAGTTTATACTCTTGGCATAATGAGATAGACTATGGAGAAAAAGAAATACTTTTAAGGGATAACTTGGAAGACTAGTTTCAGCCCTTTTCCTAAATATTATCATTAGCCAACTTTTCTGAGGTTAAAATTAGCAGGGAAATGAAGTGGATCAATTTAGAACAAATGAACTTGGAATTTCTTTGAAAATTTTGAAACTCAAGATAAACCAGGTATTCATCATTGACCATCTCCTACTTACAGAGCTCTGTGCAAGGCTTTGAGATTTAAAGAACAGTCATCTCCCAACCTGCCCTCCCAAGGAGCCTGCAGTCTAGTTCACGGGAACAAAGGATGCCAACTGAATCCATGGGTGATGAATGATAAAACCAGTCAGTGGAAAGTAAGGTCCCTATCAACCAGAGTAGCCAAAAGATAGCTTTGAAGGTATCAAAGTATGGTTTAAATGGATTGAGAGAAAGCAATTAGAGGTGACAATTCAGGTGGGTAAGAGGAAAGGCAGAAACTAATTTGGGAGATGTTAGAAATTAGATAAGGCATCTATTGGCCAAAATCAAAACTGATTTTGCTAGAGACTCTTAGAACTATAAGGAATTCCAGCTCTTAAAACTATAAGGAAATGACTGTGCTGTCTTCTAGGATTTTTACGGTTCTAGTTCTCATATTTAGGTCATTAATCCATTTTGAGTTTGTTTTTGTGTATGGTATAGAAAAGTGGTCCAGTTTAATTCTTTTGCAGATAGCTGTCCAGTTTCCCCAGCATCATTTGCTGAAGACCCAAAGGATGCAAGAACACTAATTCGAAAGGATGTATGCGTCCCTATCTTTATTGTAGCATTATTTACAAGAGTCAAACTATGCTATGGAAGCAGTCCAAGGGTCTGTGCATAGATGAACGAACATATATATATATATATATATATATATATATATACACACACACATACATATATATTATGTAATATATTATGGTATTATATATTATTATACATTTTTATATCATTATATTTTATATAATTATATAATTATATATTTATATTATAATATAATGTTATAATTATATAAAATTAATATTATAACATAATTATATTATTATATATTATATATAATATTATATCTATCTCACATTTCCCTCTGTGTGTGTATCTTGGTGTGTGTAGTGGAATATTACTTAGTCAAGAAAAAGAATGGCATCTTGCCATTTGCAACAACATGGATGGAGTTAGAGAGTATAATGCTTAGTGAAATAAATCAGTCCAAAATAAATGCCATATCATTTCACTTATACGTGAAATTTAAGAAACAAACAAACAAAAAAAAGAGACAAAACAAATGAACAAAGGAAAAAAAAGAGACAAACCAAGAGACTCTTTTTTTTTTTTAAAGATTTTATTTATTTATTTGACAGAGAGATCACAAGCAGGCAGAGAGGCAGGCAGAGAGAGAGGAGGAAGCAGGCTCCCCTAGAGAGCAGAGAGCCCGATGCGGGGCTCGATCTCAGGACTCTGAGATCATGACCTGAGCCGAAGGCAGCGGCTTAACTCACTGAGCCACCCAGGCGCCCCAAACCAAGAGACTCTTAACTACAGAGAATAAGATAGATGGTTACTAGAGGGGAGGTGAGTGGGGGAGGGGAGGGGCGAAATAGGTGAAGGGGATTAGGAGTACAGTTGTCATGATGAGCACTGAGCAATGTATAGAATTGTTGAATCACTATATCATACACCTGAAATTAATGTAACACTGCACGTTAACTACACTGGAGTTAAAAAAAAAAAAAACTATAAGGAAATGGAGGTACAAAAGGGTGAGTGACCTGTACAATACCTAATTTGTTTCAAAACTAAAGTAGTCCAACTTCTATGATCAACTTTACATTTCAAGAGTTTCCATTACAAAAAGAAATTCTAATTTCTTTTTGTAATGGCATTTTTGAATGCTTTGCAACAGGAATGGCAGATAGGGTTAATCCGAGCTATTCATTATATTTGATTGGCAATAGCAAGTGCCTGCTTAGATCACTTGGTAAAAAGGATTCGGAGGCATTTGAGGCTCAGCTAGGCTGGCATGAGATCTGCATTTGATTATCAATGTCTGCCATGAACAAGGAAGGGAGGAAGCTGTGACATACGTGCCTTGCATTTTCTGTCTTGGCTGTGGGATCCTGGGTAAGACACTGTTGGCACAGTGAGAATTGCAGCTACTGAAGTTAGTTCTGAGATACAAGAGAAAATAATTCAGTACTTTAGTGCCAGAATAAGAGATAGCATGGGGGAGCAAGTTCTGGGCAGATAGCCACTTCCTGTTTTCTTATCCAAGTCTGGAGGGAAAAAAGAGGATGGTATTACTAGTAATGTATTTTTACATCTTGGGAGTTTACAAGACATATTTAGATTCATTATTTCATTTGATCCTCACGAAGGGGCCAGTTATCAATACCAGTATTCCCATATTACAAATAAGGTCATTGAGGTTTAGAGAAGGAACACTGGGTAGTACAGCTATAAAGAGGTGAAAAACATAGAATGACTTCGTTAGGTTCTGACCTGCTTATTCATGTTCATTTCCTGTTTATTCATCACAGTATAGGTAGCATGTGTTGTGGAATTTGATTTCTCATCTGCAAATCCTGCTCCCTTGATAACAGACCTGTGGTCTTAGGCAAGCTGTGTAATCCTTCCATTTCATTGTTTCCTCATCTGTACAGTGGAGATGACAGTAGTGCTGATCACAGGAAGCTGTGAGGGTCCCACTGGTCAGTAGCCTGATAGTGACTGCAACAGATGAGTTAGCCTTTATTGTTTCCTCATTCATTTCTTGTGTTGGTAGTGATCTGTTTTGCTCTTCTGCAGGTAAGTTTTCCTTCATTTAAACACATTTTCTGATTATCAAGGAAATACATATGTACTGGGGAAAACCAGCAAAATGTGGAAAACTGCTGAAAAAAGATTTTAAAATACTCTCCAGTTTATAACATATACGTTTCTATCTGAATAGGTGAGCTCACATTCAAGTGGGCTGTAGACGGGGAATCAGTCATGGTAATGAGGGAGAATATTTTCAAACAGAATATATGAGGCATGAACCCAGAGGGTAAGGTTGAAAATGCCAGATCTCAGTTGATTCCTGTGAAATTGCCTTTTCTTAGATCTAAAAGCCAAGAGAATTGCCATAATTTTATGCACCCAAGACTACTTTTTGATGATGACCCAGTAACACTCCTTTATACAGTACAGCTAATTTAGAATTTAAGCTGATTATAAAACCAGAAAGCTTCCCCCTTTAACTCTGGAGTATTTTGGAGAGATTCTGGAGCATTTCTCGGATGCTAACTTGGTTATCCCATCCCACTTGTGTACACAGCTTGGCTGAACCTGGAGTTTAATTTACTCATCATGTAAATGTGAAGCTTGTTAAATTATTGAGCATTCATATTCAAAAGCCTTGCCTGTTACCATTTTAACCGGTTCACATGTGTTTTGCAGGCCAGTGTTACATATGAGGAAACAGCTACTTCTGCTGATCATATATCATTGAATCTAAGACATCGATTGTAAGATTTCTCACCTTTTTATAGGCCATTAAGAAAATGCTGCCAAATAATTTTAAGAGACTGTCAATTTTTAGATGCATCCCAATTTCAGAGAGGTTAAAATATGAAAAATGAGCATCTTAGAACTAATGAAATGTGTAATGTATTTTACACCTTATGAAGAAATTCTTTGGGTACATTTGATCCTTTGAAGCTTGTATAAATTTTTCCTCATCTTTACACCTTGTGGACAGCCTTCATTTATGAATTATTTTATTTAGAATGGACCCCTGGCTATGAGGGCACATAAAGAACCCTCATCATTATGAATTCATAATTGAGAATCACTGGGAATGATCTCCTGGCACAAGAACTAAACACACCAGCAGCTAAGAATAGAATTATGTTCTTCACTCTCTTTTGTGATTCTCAGTCATTGGGTGTCACAGGGAGATAACAAGTTGCAAGACCCACCCCTCCAGCCCTCAACACACATGTAAAATGGACAAAAGATAAGCCTTGTTGAATGTATCTAGAAGGATAAGCTATTGGAAGTAATTTCTCTCTGTCTATGCTGCCAGGGAAAAGAAGATATGAACTGAAGTCCCCCTCCCTACTTTACATGGCTGTGATGGTTTGTTTTATGTGCATATCTGACCTCGGCTAAGGGATGCCCAGGTAGCAGGTAAATAAGATTTTTGGGTGTGTTTTCAGAAGAGCCAATCCTTCATGATAAATCTCTTTCTATTGATCTCTAGAAACTCTATTGGCTCTGTTTCTCTGGAGAACGTTGACTAAAACATCACTCAAGAGTAGAGAAGATATTACACTGGAGTATAGCATCTTTGGGTAGAGGGAGACAAGATAAAGAAAACCTCCACCTGGGCCTCAGTTGGGAAGATTAGCCTCATCCTGGAATTAAGTTGATGTTTCTGGGAGTAAGAGGGTTGCACGTTGAGAGGCTGTGGTGTGTCACAATAAATAGGCCCAACTGTTTATATCTGTGTCCAGTCCATACCCTTTGCAATAAGACTTTGCATCTAATTTCTGCCTCTTGAATCTGGCCTGGTTCTGTGACTTGCTTTGACTAATAGAATGTGAAGGAAGGGACAGTGAACTTATATTGAGCCTAGACCTCAAGAGGCTTTACACACTGCTACTTGTCCTATTGGTGTCTCTGTTGTGGTCCTGAGATAAATTTGGGATAGCCTGTTGGAGAATGAGAGAACACATTCCATGTGGAGGAGATGTGAATCATTTCAGTTGTCCCAGCTGAGACCCCAGGGATGAGACAGGGTACACCCAGAATTAACAAGCCTCCTACCTGACCTGCAGCTGACCTCAGATACATGAGGGAACACAGCAAGACCAGAAGATCTCCCCAGCTTAGTTTAGTTCCTCTTGCTAACCTGTAAACCCTACACTAATAATTGGTTATTGTTTTAAGACACTTGAATTGTCCTTATGATGCATTATGTTGCAGTAGCAGGACTGAAGAGAGGGGAAACCTGAGGGAGAGAAGATGGAGAGTAACTCCCAAAGCCCTGGGAGCTACTACTCTGTATCGATGGCATAGGCCTGGGTGCTCCTGGCACACTGTTGCCTGGTGGGTTCTGATGGGATGAAGGGAGCATAGCTGGAGGCTGTTCCCCAAAAACCCATCCTTAGAAGAAGCAAAGAGGGGCCCTTGCAGCTGATTAGATGAGCAAGATGATCGATGCAAATACCGGGCACCCGCGGTCTTCATAGATCTACTCTTGGGCTGCTGGAGATGCTCTGCCCAGACATACTGGGAGGCAGAAGTGCCTGGGAGGCTGTGTCCCTGGGGGTTACCAGTAGCCAATGACTGGTGAGTATGAAAGCCCAGCTCCCTTGTTTGAAGGAGGGATAATCTCAGAGGAGTCATTCACAGTGGGAGCTCCCCCAGAGACCAGAGGTTGAAACCTCACCCCAGATCTCTCCTTACCATGGTCTTGTCCCTTTCTCTGTCCTATTTTCCTGTTTCTTACCAGTTTCTCCCAGGTCAGGTCCTTAATAAACAACTTACCTTTGTCTCAGGATCTGCTTTCAGAGAACTCAACCTGAGATAGATGATTTGGGGGAGAACAAGAGAAATTGGTATATGAATTACTCTATGCCTGTGGCCCTATATCCTGGGCCTCTGATGACTCCGTTAGCCACAAATAATAAAATTGTACTTATTCTCCAAAGCGCATATTACCTGGGAAGAAGAGTTGATGGGTAAAGCAACTCTTGGTGCAGTTGGAAAATAGTTTCTGCTCCTTTTCCAAGCTCATTCAATACATATTTAAAACATAACATTTATCTTTCACTTTTTTTTTTCCAATTCCCAATCCTTACTATTTTTAAGCTGTTCCTTGCTTTAGACTTTATTTAATTTTTATGTTAAGAACTGTGGGAAGTTCTGTAGGAAGATACCAAATTTATGATGTAAAGATTGCCAATATTAATGATAATATTAAAACTAAAAACATTATTAAACTCATACAGCCTTAGGTCACAATATTCAGAGCAGTAGCAATGAACATGAAAATTAGGCTGCAAAAGGAGGAAATTACATTATTTTTTGGGAGCAGAGAGGAGCTGCCACCTAGGAAGATGAGATTGAGGCCGATTTCTGCTAGAACAGTCTCAATTAACTCTCGCCATTTAAATACATCCAGCGAATTCTTAAGAACATTACGCTATAAATAAGATGTTTAAATTAGAGCTCATGAAAAGTGAGAAGATAATGGATTCGAGAAACAGATTTAATCACAGCCTCTATGCCTCCTCCACATCTCCCTCAGTATTTCGTATGTCAAAGATATGAAGGGGAAAAAAACAGAGTTAAGGTCAAGATTTTATTTCAGATGAAAAAAATCTAGTTCCTGTAAATGTTAATTCAAACCAAGATAAGGCTCGGTGTTTATATGGTGCCACTGTCAAAAATTCCCATTATCTTATACTATTATTCTCATGTTAGACACAATGCTTGGTTTACAGCCTTATTTGGTGCCGGTTTGTTTTTGAGCTGATATAAATTTCATATCTCTCTGCTTCCCTCCCTACTGAAGAGATGAGGATAAACTTTGTTTACTTCTTGGAAACCTAAGGAATTAATTAAGCAAGTACCTCTAGTATTATTCTTCGAGGTGGTAGATAAGGAATTCAGGTGACTGTGGATCTCTATAGAATGAAGTCAGCCAGATTGAGTGTAAGCATCATTGCATCTGTTACAGTACTTTCTGTTTAATTAGAAAACAAATGTATTCCTTAGCTCTTGCCTTCCAGTCAGGACTATGTGAAATTCTGGAGTAGAGAGGTATTTTAAGCCTTATCCCTCTCCTAAGTGAGTTTACAGTTTAGAGAATAACAAGGAAAGATACCACATTGTGGATTCTGGGATCATGTGAATAACAAAAACCATAAAGGGATGGAATACTAAGATATATGTTCTGTGCCCACCGTGATTAGTAGTAGTGGCCTGGAGTGTTGTGTTCAGTAGGATTCAGAGGTGGTATCTGGTCTCTCAGCTTGAGTTACCCTTTTGACTTGCAGTGTGTGCTGTGGATGGGAGAAAGTGATGGCTGGTGTGCAAACCTGGGCTGGAAACGGCACTTCATCTGGGCCTTGAAGGATGTGTTGGCTTTAGGTGAGAAAAGAGGAACATTCCAAGTGAAGAGAGAAGCAAGGATGAAAAATGAACTTATCTGTGTGCAGCTCAGTAAAAGGACCAGTTTGAGCATAGAGTGAGAAAGTGAGTGAGCGAGAGGACTGGTTTTAAAGAGAAATTAGTGGATAGAGGGTTTTGAAAACAAGAAGGAAGAGTCTAGATTTGATTGTGGTGGGAACTAAAGAGTCCTTGAAAGTTTTACAAATGGGAAGAGATGTAACCAAAATGTGGCTTAGGGAGGGTGTATTTGATGATAGTGTGAAGAAGACAGAAATGGAATGGATTTGGAAGCAGAAAGGAGCAGCTTGGAAAAATAACCAGCCAGAGGCAGCAAAAGATGGGTCTGAGAGAATTTGAGGGCTACAAGAGAAGATTTGGTGGCTTCCTGTTTGTAGAGAATGGAGGAACCGGCTCTTAATAGATATTAGAGTAGCCTAGGAGAACCTACATCTTGTGGGAGAGTCAAGTATAAGAACAATCCTCCAAATCACAGATTTTTTTTTCTTTTGGCAGTATGCCCTATTCAAGGCTTCATATTCTGAAAGAGAAGAGAAACCCATGCATTTACCTTGGGATGCGTGATAGTACAGCAGCTCTCAGATCGTGTTCTCTGGACCAGCAGTCAAGGTACCACCTGGCAGTTTGTGAGAAATGCAGATTCCCTGGCCCCTCTCCAAACCTGTGAATCAGACCCCAGGGGTGGAGCCTTGTCATCTGTTTTAAGGACCTCCTTCAGGTGAGTCTGCATGCTCGGGTTTGGGAACCACTGCTGTAGCAAACTTCTAAAATTCTAGTGTGGGGCACCTGGGTGGCTCAGTGGGTTAGGCCGCTGCCTTTGGCTCAGGTCATGATCTCAGGGTCCTGGGATTGAGTCCCGCATCGGGCTCTCTGCTCAGCAGGGAGCCTGCTTCCCTTCCTTTCTCTCTGCCTACTTGTGATCTCTCTCTGTCAAATGAATAAATAAAATCTTTAAAAAAAAAATTCTAGTGTGCATCAGAATCACCTGGAGGGCTTGTTGAGGGCCAAATCATGGATGGACGCCAGGGCAGAGGTACTGAGTCAGCTGGTCTGCTGAGCAAGCCCCCAGGTGATGCTGGTGCTGCTGGTCTGGGCTCCGCACTGGAGGGGTAAGGCTGGCAAGACCCCTGAAGCCTCTTAATGGTGACCTGGATTTGCTGAATGCCTTTCTTTTTCTGCAAAACAGTGAACTTGTTGTCTCTCTCGTCTAAGAGTTTCACGCGTTTAAATCTCAGCCATTTGGTGGTGATGGTGGGGGCTGGTAAGAAGGAAAAAAAGACTCTGCAACTCATGTGAGGTAGATATAGACTTGTGATCCTTTAGAAATGAGTGTGAGTAATTCAAGAAAAGGACTTCTATGAAAGCAGAGGAAGCAACAGTTGAGATCAGAAAGGAACAGTTATGTTCTCAGGATCTCAGTTTTCTTTCTCAGCTGTGTGTTGGAGGAGGAAGCCAGGACCAAGGAGGGTGGGAGATCTCTGTCAAGGATTAATGTGGTGGAGAGATGTGAAGCTCCCCAGGGTGCCTTCTTCCTTGTGGCCTGCAAATACATAAGGAAGGATTGTATTGGTGTATTGGTGTGTCCTGGGTCTGGTGAAGGTGATTTTGCTTTTAACTCAAGTTATTTCTTAAAGAGCCATGTGAACAATGTGGGAACATGCTAATTTGATGGGTAAGGAATCAGTCTTAGAAAAAATTTGTGACTTGCCCAAATTTACGAAGTTAGAAGGAGAACACAGTGAGGACTCCAGCTACTTCTGCAGGACCCAGGACACTTGTTCCTTCTAAAATAACACTCTAGGGATGCCTGGGTGGCTCCGTGGGTTAAGCCGCTGCCTTTGGCTCAGGTCATGATCCCAGGGTCCAGGGATCGAGTCCCGAATCGGGCTCCTTGCTCGGCAGGGAGCCTGCCTCTCTCTCTGCCTCTGCCTGCCTCTCTGCCTGCTTGTGTGCTTTCTCTCTTTCTGACAAATAAATAAATAAATAAATAAATTCTTAAAAAAAAAAAAAAAAACCAACAACACTCTAAACTGCAAATGAAGGTCTGTCCAAGCCAACCTGAACCCTTCTTAACATACTATGCTACTAAGAATATTACTCTTTGCCTTGTACTCAAAAATAGTAACCCAGGGATCACAGTGAATTCTTTCTTGCTGGAGAGCCTTCTGATTCTAGCTCCTACAGGGGGCAAGAAGCACAATGGAAATACCAAGGTTGCAATAGCAAAGGTAAAAAATTAAAACTCACTGCAGCCTCAGTGTCCTCAGCTGTAAAATAAGAATGATAACATCTCACAGGGTATGTTTGGGACATAAGAAAAATGTATTAAACAATGGGCATTTTTTATTATTGAGGTATAATTGACATAACAGATATTAATTTCAGGTGTACAAAGGATTCAACATTTGTATACATCCTGAAATGATCACCACAAGAAGTCTAGTTAACATGCACACATAATTACAAAAGTTTTTTTTTCTTATGATGAGAAATTTTAACATCTTTTAGCAATTTTCAGATATGCAATATAGTATTGCTAACTATGGTTGCCATGCTGTACATTATGTCCCCATGACTTCTTTATTTATAACTGGAAGTTTGTGGCCACTTTCACCCATTTTGCCCATCCTTAACCCCCACCTCTGGCAACTACCAATCTGTTCTCTGTGTCTGTGAGCTTGGTTACTTGGTGTTTTGTTTTAGATTCCACATATAAATGAGATCATACTGTATTTGTCTTTCTCTACCCGACTTACTTCACTTAGGATAATGCCCTCAAGGTTCATCCATGTCCTCACAAATGGCAAGATTAATGGTGGGTATTATTGTTCTTATGTTTATTTGTTGTGGTAATAGGTTGTTTAGTTGAAAGATCTAGGCAGACTGTAACTTGATATATAAACAAAGAAATACTATATTGAATTAGGGAAAAAATTGGTGAATGTAGGAGACAGAATGATGCCCACCGCCCCACACACTAAGGATAGGTCCACCTCCTAATCCCTGGAGTGTGTGAAGGTTTCCTTGTTTGGAACAAGGATCTTTGCAGATGTAATTAACATTAGGACCTTGAGATCATCCTGTATTATCTGGATGAACCCCAAATCCAGTGAAAAATATCCTTAAAAGAGACACACGGAGGAAAAGGCAGACATGGTGGAGAAGGTCATACGAAGTTAGACGCTGAGATTAAAGTGATGTGGTCACAAATCAAGGAAGCCAAGGATTCCCAGGAGCCACACAAAGCTGGAAGAGACAAGGAAGGATTCTCCCCTAGAGCCTTCAGACGAACTATGGCTTTGTCAACACTTTGATTTTGAACTTCAGGTCTCCAGAAGTATGAAAGAATAAATTTCTGTTATCTTAAGCCACCTAGTTTGTGGATATTTGTTATATCAGCCACAGGAAACAAATACAGTGAGTGAAAGGAATTGAGAACATTTTGTTTCCTTCCTATAGAATTAGGACCTGGGGCCCAGACAACTCTTTAAAGTAGGCAGAATTCGTCTTTGGCATATTTCCATCTTCCTAGGTATGGTGATAATGTGGATGAAATTTCTTTTCTACTCTCTCCAGACCCACTTTTTTCTATGGCACCTATATTCTAGACATCTGTGAAATATTTTTCTTCTACATCAAGAATCACTTTGCTGTTTCCCAGTCTTTTTAGTAGAAGAAAAGGCCCGCACAGGTGAGTAGTAATATGTGTCACACCTACAGCTCTGCCTTAGTTTTGTTCCCTAAAAGCAGAGACTGAAGTGGGGATTTTTGGCTAAGTGCTTTATTATCTCAGGGAATAATAAATGATCTCAGGAGAACGGAGAGGGAGAAGTAGAACAGAGCAGGAGAAGGTGAGCAAAAGATGTGGGTTTATGTGAATTCTAACTTTGGCCTGATTCCACCCAACATAAATCATACTAAATTTTTTTAAAATTTATAGACTTTATTTTTTAGAGTAGCTTTAGGTTCACACCAAAATTGAACAGAATGTACAGAGAGTTCCCATGTAATCCCTATCCTCAAACACCTAGAACCTCCCCCACTGTTGGCATCCTGGATCACAGTGGTACTTCGGTTAACGTCGGTGAACCTACATTGACACATGATTATCACAAAAAGTCCGTAGTATACATTACAGTTCACTCTCAGTTTTGTACATTCTATGGATTTTGACAAATTTATAATGACAGGTATCTACCATTGTTTCATACAGAATAGCTTCGCTGCCCTAAAAATCATCTGTGATCTACCTATTCATCTCTCCCTCCTCCTGAAACCTTGGCAACAACAGTTTTTTGTTTGTTTGTTTGTTTGTTTGTTTTTACTATGTCTGCAGTTTTGTCTTTTCCAGAATGCCATATACTTGAAATAATACATTATGTAGTCTTCTAGGATTGGCTTCTTTTACCTAGTAATATGTATTTACATTAGCTCCATGTCTATTAATGGCTTGATAGCTTATTTCTTTTTAGTGTTGGATAATATTCAATTGCCTGGATGTACCACAGTTTGTTTCTCCATCCACTGAATGTCATCTTGGTTGCTTCCAATTTTGAGCAATTGTGAATAAAGATGCTATAAATATCCATGTGCAGGTTTTTGTGTAAACATAAATTTTCAAGCCATTTGGGTAAATATCAAGGAGCTAACTGCAGGATCACATGACAAGAGTATGTTTATTTTTGTAAGAAACTGCCAAACTGTCTTCCAAAGTGGCTGTACCATTTTTGTAGTGTCGCCAGCAAGGAATGAGGGTTCCTTTTGCTCTACATCCTCACCAGCATTTGGCATGGTCAGCATTTGGAATTTTCACCATTCTAATAGATGTGTAGTAGTATCTCATTATGGTTTTATTTTATTTTACATTTAAAAAAATTTTTATTTATTTACGGAGGCGGGGAGGGAGACATGGTATGAGCAGAAGTGGCAGAGGGAGAGGGAGAAAGAGAATCCCAAGCACACTCCACACTGAGTGTGGAGCCTGACTCGGGGCTCGATCCCGGGACACTGAGATCATGATCTGAGCTGAAACCAAGAGTTGGATGCCTAACTGATTGTGCCACCCAGATGCCCCTCATTATGGTTTTCATTTGCAATCCTTTAACGACATATGATAAACCTCTTTCCATATGCTTGTCATCTGTATATCTTCTTTGGTGAAATGCCTGTTCAGGCCTTTTACCCATTTTTAAATCAGGTTGTTTATTTTTTTTAGTGTTGAGTTTTAAGAGTACTTTATATATTTTTCAGGGTGCTTGGCTGGCTCAGTCAGTGGAGCATGCCATTCTTGATCTCAGAGTTGTGAGTTCAAGTCCCATGTTGGGTGTAGAGATTGCTTTAAAAAAATCTTTTAAAAAATAGTACTTCATTTATTTTGGATAACAGTCCTTTATTAGATGTGTCTTTCATAAATATTTTCTCCCAGCCTGCAAGTTTTCATCTCTGTAGCTGGAGACACTAGAGTTTTTTGCACCCAGATTTAAGGTAGCAGTGCTGTTATACCTACTCCTCCAGTGGGCCATAGTCAGTCACTTCCAACAGCAAAGGGCAATTCTCTGGAGAAGTTCTTCTAAATGGGTCTCTGCATCTGACATCTAGAAGGACTGATGGCACAAAGTGATGGGTGACATAATCTGGAAAAATGCATTTTAACTCCATGTGAATGGATGGTGAAGGTTAGAACTTCCCAAATACTCCATTTATTTAAATAAAATTACTAATATGTTAACACTGCTTAATGGTTCTTCAGGTATTCCAGAAAGATTTGATAGCCAAGTTCTTTCCACTGTCCTTTCTGTTGTGTCCATCCACTTATTCATGTACAAATATTAATTGAGCACTTATTATTTTCCAGGCACTGTTATTTTCCAAGCCATATGCTTGAGTTTCAGTAATCAGCAAACCTAGGCACATTAAATACTCTCAAAGATACTGTAGTCTGGGGTGGGGAGTAGATAATAACCCTACTGAGTGGTTAATTTTATGCTGAAACAAGAGTTCCAAAGGAAAAATAATCAGTTTGAGGTTAAGCTTTAGAAGATGGAATTAAGAGATGCTATTTCTCAGGAATGGACATTTACATTGATATGAAAGGTAAATAGGAATTGTTAAGTGAGGAGATCAAGTGATCACATTTGGATTTTGGACTGTAAGACCATTGCCCTGTGATATAGAGACAGATGGGGAAGAGCAGAGAAGCAGAGGTAATGTGGCATAACATCTAGGTATCAGATGACTCTTGTTGGTCTACAGTGGTAGCACTGACCATAAAAAAGAGAGAAAGAATCATTCAAGATTTATAAAAGAGATAAAATCTACAGAACTTGGTGATGAATTAGCTATTGAAATGGGAGATAGGTACGTGTTCAGAATAATTCCCAGGTGTCTGACTTATTTGACAGGAAGAATGGTGACAACTTGCCTTGAGATAGAAAACTCGGAGGGAAGACTAGCTTTAAGGGCAGGCCTGGGGGATTAGCCTGGGTCATGGATTTAGCATGAGTCATGTTGACTTTGAGGAGAATCTGAGTGAGATAATTAAGTTAGACCTGGAGATCTTCTAGAGAAATTAAATTTTGTGACACATCTATGTATATATGTTATTTGAAACCAGAGACATGGATGGAAATGGGAGATGTTAGCAAGGACGATGTTTTCATAAATGCCACCGGTTAGTGATCTCCTAATTTCAAGGATCCTGCAAATGAGATAGAAATCGAGGGATAAGAGAGTAAGGAGAAAACCTAGGAAAGCCTGATATTGTGGAATTCAAAGCCATCAAAGTATCAAAAAGAAGGGAGTGGGGCACCTGGGTGGCTCAGTGGGTTAAGCCTCTGCCTTTGGCTCAGGTCCTGATCCCAGAGTCCTGGAATGGAGCCCCGCATCGGGCTCTCTGCTCAGCGGGGAGCCTGTTTCCCCCTCTCTCTCTGCCCGCCTCTCTGACTACTTCTGATCTCTGTCTGTCAAATAAATAAATAAAATCTTAAAAAAAAAAAAGAAGGGAGTGTTTGAATCCAGTGCTGACTCAAAGTCGAATAAGATGGGCCCTGAAATATGTTCAGTGGTTGTAGAGACATGGAAGTTAATGATGTGATGGTGAGAGAAGACACTGAATTAAACTGAAGAACAGAGTGAGCAAATAGAAATAGACAAAGTCTTTTGAAAGGCTTTAGTGTACCGGAGTTTTATGTACCTCTTAAATTAATAGCAAGTAATTCAGACCACCAGCCTGATGCAAGGTCTCAATTAAGTGTTATCAATGGCTTTAAATATGAGGTGGCATCTTTGTGCTCAAAAAAAAAAAAAAATCCAATTTAGTTTTGATCATAAGACATGCACCCTTTATGAGAATGTAATAAGAATTCATGAAGAGACGAAAGAAAATATTTACTGAGCCTTTGCATTTCAGACATATTTTATTTAGTACAGATAACCCTGTGGATTAGGTAATCAGCATATTTGTGTTATAAAAGGGATACATATTTGATGTGAATACTTTTAGAAAACCTAGCTAAGGAAATGAAAAAAAAATAACTACCTCCTATACAGATATAAACATATTTTGATGTGTTTCCTTTTGATAATGTTCTCAGAGAATTTAAGTAGTTTTCACTGTGCCACTCAACTCTAAGTTTAGAAATCAGAATTTGAGCATTATTTTGTTTGATTTTAAAATTCCTATTTTCTCCTCTAACACTACTGCCTGATGGAGGCATTTAGAAATGTAAGAATGCCTGCTCTACAAATTGCATAAATTAGACATTCCTAAGAGAGGGGAGAATTTTGGATGTGGAGTGTCAAATGTATTTCACGAAGCAACTGGAGTTTGAGCTAGGTCTTAAAAGACAAATAGGATTTAGATTGAGGTCAGCAAACTATAGCCCTCAGGCCATATCCAGCCCACCACCTATTTCTGTATGGTCCATGAGCTAATAATGGCTTTTACCATCTGAAGTGTAAATGTAAACAAGACTCTTAACCCTTCAGCAAGAATAGTTGCGCTTCTTGGTCCCCCAAACCTGAAATATTTACGATCTGGCTTTGTACAGAAAAAGGTTGCTGATCTCTGATTTAGAGGAATATGTGGGGGGTGGGGTTCCGGACAAGGACAAACAATATTAGCCTAAGTCTAAAGGAAGAAAAGACAAGGAACATTCCAGGGAAAGGGAGTCAACTAACAGGGAAACCAGGTGAGGGACCTGTCTACTCTGGTCAGTGTCTAGAATGCCTTCTTTACCAGGCAAAGAATTTGGGTTGAGATATTGCTACATAAATGTTTGCATAATTATCTCCCTTGCTAGATTTTGAGGTTCTCCTGGGCAGCAATCATATTTTTCTTATCTGCGTACCCTCAAATAGTCTCACACACGTGGCTGGTCACAGACTACCAGCTTAACAAATGTTAGCTGATAAATAGCCACAGGCATGTTGGCAGCTAGTTAGGACCAAGCTTTCAATCATTACCAGAGGAGAGTTTTGCTTCCCTTTCCAGGAGAGGATCTATTGTTATCAATAATCATGCCCTGGCAGTCATGGCTTTCCCTCAAATACAGCACTCCAAGGGACAACAAAATACATCCTTCCTTTGCAGCAAATGGTGGGAGGATGGGGGAAAGCAGAATTCTCCAGCAGACTCTGGTGCCTGACACACACTCTAACTGTAACATTGACAAGACAAAAGGCTGGGCAATTTGCATGTGCAAGTGTGAGCTTCTAGCTGGATTATGCTATTTTAAACAAGGTGGCCATGCCCACGTTGGAAAGAAGCATGTTCAGCTGCAATAAATTCTGTTTGGAGTCCAAAGTTGAGCCCAGAGACCCAAAGCGGCATAATCAAGGTCGTGATTGATGAGATGTCGGCAACTCTGAGACACAGCGTGTGACGCCTCCAGTCACTGAGGGCCTGAGTGTTTGTCATAATGTCACAGCACCTGCTGCAGACTGATACCTGAGATGCAGGGTTGAGCTGGAGTGAGGGACGCGCCTGACAAGGCCATCCCCGCCCCCTGCACCCCGGGAGTGCTGGGAGGAAGGCAGCGGGCATCTGCCATTGGGAAAGACAAAATGGAGCCCCACAGGGGAAAGCAGCATGAGGTGGGGGAAAGTGGCACATTCCCGATGCAAGGAGAGGCAGAACAGGTGCACCGAGGAAGGTTGTCGCTGCTCCTGGGCTCTGGCATCCTGCCTGGCTGCGGAGCTACACGCACTATCCTTTTGGCAGCCACACAACCACCACCGTGAAGCATTCTGTCCCCTCACAGCTCTGCTCTCTGAAGGACTAGGAGGCCTCGGGGAGGCAAAAGAAACCCACACACGGCATTGTTTTCCAGCAGAGGGGAATGCGTTTTATAGCCACGCAAAGTCGTTTTTTAAGATCCTTGCCCTAACCTCCAATCCCGCAGTTAAGGATTGACTTGCCAGATAAATCCAGATTGCTCTTCCTCTTGGCATTGGCAAGGCATGGATTGTTCTATGTTCTCTCTCCTCTGCCAAATTTGCCTCCTCTGAGGCTCTCTGGGAGGGTATTTGTAACTCACAGTTCAGTTCGAGGAAGGGGGAAAAAAAAAAAAAAAAGGAAGCCATTTCCCAAAGCAATCATGTTTTAAAAAATATTACTATGTAAATCAAAGTAATATGTCTCTAAATTCATTAGGCATCTTGGAGGGTTAGTCAGCCTGGATGACGGCATGGAAATTGTCAGAGGTAGCTCCCTCCTGAAGACTGTGGTTCTTGACCTTTACTTCTGCCCCTGCTCCTCTGCCTAGTACACTTCCTCGGGGATGGAGCTGCTACCCAGGAAGGGGCTTATCCGAATCACAGAGGGAGAGCTCCCATGACAATATGTATCCTCTGGTATGTACCTTCTTGAAATGGCATCCCTTTTCAACTCCTCCCAGATCTGCGAGGAATCCCCAAGTGGAGTCCAAACCAGTATCAGATCAGCAATAAAGGAAAGAGAAGCCACCAAAACTAAGTGGCATGTTAAGAGGATTTCAGTCATTTCCAAGGTCTGGGACTCCAGCAACGAAACATGGGGAAAGTCAAGACCTCTTCTTTCCATCCTCACTGGTGTTTGAAATTTGTAAGTATGCAAAGACTTTTGGCTTCATTCAGAGAGCAGTGAGGCCATAGGTCTTCAAAGGCGTCTGTTTCCTGTCTGGACCCTCCCAGGTGCCTGAGGTGGCCAGCTGAGGAAGCTGCAAGGGGCTGTAAGCATCCGTGAGGGCTTGTGCCTTAGGAAATCAGGCTGTCAGCGAAGCCTGACAAGGATGCACATTTATCGTCCAAACTGGTTTGTTTTCCTTCCAGTACTCTTATTTTATTAAGGTGTAATTTACATACAATACACAGATGTTTAAGTGTATGTATTAAAGAGCTTTGACAAGTGTGTATACCCATGGTACCCATTGCTCATCAAGATTCAGAACAAGGTGCAGATACACTCATCACTTTGACAAATTCCCTCATGCCTGTTTGCTTTAATCTCCCACCCATTGAAACCACTGATCTACTTTCACACCATTAGATTAGTGTGCACTTTGTAAGGTGTCAAATAAATGAAATGATACAGGATACAGTGTTTTCGGTCTGGCTTCTTTTGCTCAGAACAATGTTTTCGATGTTCATCCATGTAGTAGTATGTTATCAGTAGTATTAACAGGATGTTCCTTTGTTGAGCCTCATCCCATTGTAGGACTATACCATGAATGGTTTCTGTATTCGTTGGTTGATAGACATTTGTGGCCCTTATGAATAAAACTGCAATGAATATTCTTATACATTTCTTTGGATAGCTATATGCTATCATTTCTCTTAGGTAAATACATAGACATGAAATTTCTGAGTTGTAGTGTAGGTAAATGAATTTAACATTATTCAGAACTACCAAACAATTTTGTAAAGAAGTAGTACCATTTTTCACTCCCTAGAGAGGTATCTGAGAGTTCTAGTTTATCCACATCCTTCCAGTCCTTGATACGAGTGTCTTGATTACTCTAGCTACTATAGCAGGTGAGAAGTAGTATTTCATTGCGGTTAAGCTTTTTCAACATGGTCATTTTCCTGGGGACCTAGTGCTGAATTCTAAAGAAGCCTTAGTTGTGTGGTGAGAGGCAAGAATTGAAATAGGAGGAAGGTTTTGATTTAGAGTCAGTCTGTAGAGTTCCATTTTTTAAAAAAGATTTTATTTATTTGACAGAGAGAGATCACAAGTAGGCAGAGAGGCAGGCAGAGAGAGAAGGGAAGCAGGCTCCCTGCTGAGCAGAAAGCCCGATGTGGGGATCAATCCCAGGACGCTGGGATCATGACTTGAGCTGAAGATAGAGTCTTCAACCCACTGAGCCACCCAGGTGCCCCTGTATATTTCCATTTTAAAAAGAGAATCTCCAGGGGCACTTGGGTAGCTCAGTTGTTAAGTGTCTGCCTTTGGCTCGTGTCATGATCTCAGGGTCCTGGGATCGAGCCCCTCATCAGCTCCCTGCTCAGTGGGGAGTCTGCTTCTCCCTCTCCCACTCTCCCTGCTTCTGTTCCCTCTCTTATTGTCTCTCTCTATCAAATAAAATCTTTAAAAAAAAACCCAAAACCAAAACTCCATACAACAGTCTGAGTTCAAAATTCCTCCCCACAAGTCTGGTTTCTGTACCAGCTGTTTATAAATATTTACCTTCACATTTTTAATGATGACAATGTATACAGCACAAATAACAGCACTTTAAATTATAAATATTCATCATGGAGGTTGCCAGTTGTTTTAATGTAGGACACAGAGAACTCTCCCTGGCTCCACATACAGGTCTATGGGAAATGTTTTTGGATCTGTAAGGGGTTAAGAGCAGATACCCTAGAGAATAAACGTTCATGGTTTGAGCTCTTTCTCTGCTAAGGGCGTGACTTAAGCTAAGTTATTTTGCTTCTCTAATGGACCATAATATCCTCCTTTGTATACTGCTGGCATAATATACCTACCTCCAGGTGTTGTTTTGAGTATTAGATGACATTGTGCCTCTAAAACATGAAGGCGAGGGGTGCCTGGTGGCTCTGTGGGCTAAAGCCTCTGCTTTAAACATGAAGGCGAGGGGTGCCTGGGTGGCTCTGTGGGCTAAAGCCTCTGTGGGGCTCGATCCCAGAGTCCTGGGATCGAGCCCCACATAGGGCTCTCTGCTCAGCGGAGAGCCTGCTTCCCCCTCTCTCTGTCTCTGCCTGCCTCTCTGCCTGTCAAACAAATAAATAAAATCTTAAAAAAAAATTAAATTAAACATGAAGGCCATTTTCTGGCACATGGGAATGTGTAATAACTTCAAAACAATTAAAACAAACAAACAAACAAATTTCCAGAAAAGTTTTCCCCTCTCTCCTCTCTCATGCTCTTTTTCTCCAACACAACCACAAGGCTGGTTTGACCTCCTTAGGGCCACGCAAAATTAATGTTTGGGTCCAAGGGTCAATAGGCAGCTGGTGCATGACATCATTTCGGGCTTCTACAGAAACTCTCTCTGAAGGACTAAATCTCTGGAGAACCTTCACGCAAAATAGTGTAAAGCTCTGAAATTGTATTGAAAAGTGCATAAAGATATCCCCCCGCCCCCCGCCTCCGGTTTCCATGGCTTACAACAGAATCTCAGCAGGACCGGGATTCTAGAACCCTCTGGAGCAACTGCAAATGGCCATAGCAGTGTGTGGAACAGGCACTGGGAAAAGAGAAGGTTAGGACTAAGTATCAGCTCGGCCACTTACCAAATAATTGTCCCTGAGCAGGTTACTTAATTACTCTAAATTTCAGTTTCCACATCTTTAAAATGAAAATAACAACAGTTTGTACCTACCAGGTTATTGAGATGAATGAAAGAGTCATGTGATTGGCACCCAATAAGTGCCAAATAAATGTTAGTTTCCTTCCCCTTCACTGATGTGGCTTCTTAATGACAGAAGTCCTCCCTGAGGCCCTTTTTCTTCCATTCAGTGCTAAGTAGGCTTAGTCTCTTGTTAAATTGCAAATGGCTTTGGGAATGGTAATACATCAAGCTTGAGCTTTTTTAAGTCATTCTCATCTTAGTATGAAGGCATCACCTTGTCTCATTAAAACAGTGTTCTTGTAGCAGGTACCAGTGATGTGAGAAACAAAGGCAGAAGAAAAATTATTAAACTTCCTTACTACCTGTAGCCCATTGACAAGCCCCTAAAACAGGCAGAGTGACATTCCTCTAGGGACTCAACGGCCTCCCCCTTAACACTTTGCTAGGGGCAAAGGGCAATCATTGCCTGACCGACCCCTACCCCCAACCAGGATCCTGTAAGTTCTACTTTAACAATTCCTTTGGAAACTTTATCTCTAAACCCTCCATGATACATGTTGACAATCATTCCCAAACATATGGCCCAATGATACACATCTAAAGTGTCTCAAAGATTTTATTACTGGTAATGAATAACCTTTTTCCCAACAATAGTTAGCCCCTCAAGGTCCTGGAAACCTTGCTTCCAAAATTCCTTAGAGACTTACACCATCCCTAACCCCCCTCCCAACTTACAAGCATATAATGGACCACTCCTCACAACCTCGGGGCAGCAGCTCTCTCTGCCCACGGGTCCTGTCCCTGTGCTTTAATAAACCACCATTTTGGACCAAAGATGTCTCAAGAATTCTTTCTTGGTCATCAGCTCTGGACCTCACCCCACCGAACCTCACTTATATTCTAAGACTTCATCACCAGCAGACCACAGAAGAGAAAAATAGAAGAAGGTGAATGTACTACCATTTTCCTTTAACTAACAATAATGTTAAATTAATGGATAAAGTCCAGGACCCTTCTTTTGCATTTCTGTGTCCCTGCATCTCTAAAATCTCCTCCTTGACTATAGCAGCTCAAAGAATTTTTATCTTTAGATATCAGAATTCCCTCATCTTTTAACTTAGGGGTCAGCAAATTGTGGCCGAAGGGCCAAATCCAGTCTCTGGCCATTTTGTAAGTAAGGTTTTATTGGATCACAGACACACATGTTTGTTTATCTATAGACTATATCTGTTTTTGCATCACAATGCCAGAGCTGAGTAGTTGACCAAGACCAAATCATTTGCAAAGCCTAAAATTCTTACCATGTGGTTCTTTAAGGAAAATCTCTGACTCCTGATTTAAATCCATGGCTAGTCTCTCCCTGACACTTTGGGGATATGAGAAAAAGCAGAATTCAAATGGTTTGAGACATGGTGGTGAGGCAAGGGGGAGGTTACCATCCCCTACTCCAACTGATCTGGGTCCAAAGTCAATTATTTCATCATGATTGACCAGCTGGGTGCCCTTCTGCTTCTTTAGGACCTTAAAATCTTACCCAAATCACTGCCCTTTATAAAATCAAGAAGAGAAACTAGTTGGATCAAAAAGAACTCCCAAAACAGTGGATTTCAGAGAATTTATTTCTTCTCATATTTTTAAGATATTTATATTTTGTATAAATCTCCTATGAGTTTGAGAGCTATAAATCAGGGACTGAACATAAGAAAAAGATAAACATGCTAGCATAGATGATTTGGAAGGAAAGAGTGGAATTTAAAGAGTGAAAAATCTGAAGGAATTAAATATATAGCAACTTGAGCCGAAGATCTATTATACGGTTGTGATACAATGATAATTAAAAATCAACTGCCAAAAAGAAAACAAGGTGTGTGTGTGTGTGTGTGTGTTTTAATGGAAATGAAGTATTGAGAAAGGAGGATAAATGAGTTTGAACTTCAGCAAACATTATGTCAAAGAAATGTTTAGATCTCTTATCAAAAGGATATTTCTTTTTTTCTCCAACACAGAGACTTTTGATTCAAATCCTTGGGGACTCTGTCTTCAGAATTGTCCAGAGAAAAAGCAACAACATATTATTGCTGAATGTGGAAAAGATGGGAGTTAGGAAAAATAAGCACCATGAGGAGGGAAGGAGGCAAAACAGAGCTATGCAAAAGTAAGTCTATGATCACAAACACAGCTGGCTTGAGGGATGGGACAGTAGATGGATGATGGGACTCAAAAGAGCCTCCTTCTACAACCACATATAGGACGATACTTACTAAAAGGATGGATAGATGTCGGAAAGCCCAGGATATCCAAAGTGACTTTTCCTTAAGGCTTTGTCTGTAAGCTCCAAAATTATCTCTAGGCAGTGGCTGAGAAGTCGCTACTTCTTTATCTCCTTACTCCGGGGTAGTTGGATGGAGGATGAAGCTTGAAGTTGCTGTTCCCCATGAGACAGGAGTAAGAACAGATGCAGAGTTAATTTTGCTAAGGTGAAGCCAGGTTTCTCTTCCTGCTCTGGATGCTGTGAGCAAAACCAACTGCACATAGAAAGAGAGGAACCTGATTAATATTATGAAAGTGCAAAAGACCTTTAGGATTGCTTGGGTCTGGAGCTAGATGTGGGGATTCTTGTCCAGGTCATTTACTGAGAGGGGAGGCTCTCTAGGGAAAGGTGGGCAGGGGAAGTGAAGGCAGCAAGTTATGACAGGAGAAGGGGTCAGATAAGGATAGGAATCTAGCTTTACGTGTAATCTCATGGAGACCTCTGGAGTGTGGATTGCACCACAGAGTCATTCCCACCTTGGGAGAAGGGAGAGCTGATTTGTACTGCCCCCTAATTTCATTGGCTGAAATCATTGGCTGCAGGCCATTTCCAGGGGATGGGGGAGTAACTGACTTACCTATTTACCTTGCTTTCTACCTACCTACAGGTGAAATGACTTAAGTTGTCCAAGGTCAATTAAAGGACTGCCTTAGTCATTAGTAGCCAGTACTCACAGCAGCTGAGGAATGGAGATAACAGCCCAATAAAGGAGTTTTGGGTAGGGCATTAATAAC
This sequence comes from Enhydra lutris kenyoni, assembly GCF_002288905.1. Taxonomy (NCBI): domain Eukaryota; kingdom Metazoa; phylum Chordata; class Mammalia; order Carnivora; family Mustelidae; genus Enhydra; species Enhydra lutris. Next base: position 36,995,893 of record NW_019154090.1, on the reverse strand, counting down.
ACCTACCATGTATACTAAGGTTTGACTTTAGTCAAATGGGTAGGTCATCTAGTATTGGGTAAGATGTCATCCAGTATTGGGGTCGATAGGGTTAGGATGAGGTTGAGAAGGGGTTGACTTGTGGTATGGGATGGAGTCAAGGGAAATCCTCTTCCGATGAACCCAGGCATCTCCCTTTCTCACCTCTCCGTGTACATGGAATAAATGCATGACATTTATTAGAAGTTCACTTATTTTTTCAAACGACATAATTGAATATGCATTGAAAAAGCAGCATTAAATACTTTGTCTCTATAGATGTAAAGGTTGTTTTCCCTTTTTCTAAAACAAGGAACATTATGTGCCTTCACATGATTCCTTTAGTTGAAAGAACAGTTAACCCCATTCCTATTTGCTTCGACTCCTTTTTATAAAAGGTCTTTGTTCTCTTCTATACTTAATTATATGATGGAAAATTCTATTCAAAATAAAAACTAATTGCAGCTACATTCATATATTTCATCGGTGCTAAAATGCATGCTTTTCCACATTCTAATATTGCCCAAATCATGATTCATCTTGCTTTTGACAATCCTTGTGGGTCAGGTGAAATTTGGTACCTAGCTGCATTGCCTGTACCTGGGAAAACTTGGCCATCACTTTGTATGTACCATGTTGGTACTGTGTTCTGTTTAAATTGTCTTCAATAACTTGACCTTGAAATATTTTGAAGGCAGAAATGCATAATAGAGCTTTGGGGTATAAATTCAATATTAATGAGGCAAATATTTGATGTGAGTGGAATGGACAAAATTCTTACAGAGTAGAGCCAGCTGCTTTATGGAGTTAAAAAAGGAAGACACAAATAAAGTAGCAAAATTTTGTTACTGAGGCACCAATAAAAATATAACCTCTCTCATGCCAACCAATGCTACTGAAGTCATGAGAAATGGTGATGTCCCTCAGAATATGTGAAAACAAAACAAAATAAAAGCCAAAGCCACAGGAAGCTGATGTGAATGGCTCATGGCATAGGGCTATCATAGAGGCATTATGTCATAGTTTGATTGACACAATGTTTTCTTCTTTTTATTGGTATATGTGCTTTTTACAATTAATAGAGCCTAACATTTCATGAAACGTAGTGCTAGGCAATGGCATAATTATTCTTAAAAAAATTATTTTGAAAAGTAGCCTGATGGGTGATACAACCTAGATAAAGATACCATAAAGAACATACCTAAAGTAAATGAAGGCTGGTTTATTTAGGTTGCTGCAGCAAAGGAGAATAGATTTAGAGAAAGCATAGGAACATTATAGTAAGGAGGGTTGGGAAACAGGGCTTCTGAGAGGATTTGGGCTTTGGATGAATCTAAGGAAAAATGAAGAGACCAGGAGCCGCTTCTAAATTAGACACTGTCAAGAAATTAGGGGAAATTTTGTCTAGAAGGCAGGAAGGCCAAAGTGAGGTTGGGGTTGTCCTTGGTAAAGAAACGGTCAGTCATGTTAGTCAAAAGAGGAGATGTTTAGTCATTGTTGTGGCTATGGATTGGCCTCATCTCTGTCCTGTTGCAGATGTGAGCATGATGTGGCTTATATAGGCACTACTTACCTTTAGCTGGGAACATCCTGTCCTAGGTGCTAATGGGGCCTCTGTAGCAAAGTATGTGAAAAATTCACTGGACTTGAAGTGAAAATCTTGCTTTAATGGACTCACATCTTTGGGGCGTGGGAATTTATTTAATTTGTATAACCTTTCTGAACTTACAGTTTCCTGAGTTATAAAATAGGTCTAGTTTTTCATGGCAAATGTTAGAAAGTAGTTTAGTTTCATTCTTTTACATGTGAGTGGAATTTTTCCCAGCATGATTTATTGAAGAGACTGTCCTTTTCCTGTTGTATATTCTTGCCTTCTTTGTCACAGATTAGTTGACCGCATAATTATGGGTTTATTTCTGGGGTCTCTATTCTGTTCCACTGATCTTTTGTGCCAGTACCATACTGTTTGGGTCACTACAGCTTTGTAGTATATCTTGAGATCTGGAGTCATAATACTTCCAGCTTTGTTTTTTTCTTTCTCAATATTTTTTCTGCTACGCTGGGTCTTTGGTAATTCCATATAAACTTAAGTAGTATCTGTTCTAGTTTTGTGAAAGATGCTGTTGGTATTTTTATAGGAGTTGCACTGACTGCAGATTGCTTGGCCTCGTGTGGACATTTTAACAATATTAATTCTTACACTCCTTGCATGGAATATCTTTCCATTTGTTTCTGTCATTTTCAATCTCTTTCATCAATACTTTGTAGCTTTCAGAGTGCAGGTCTTTCACCTCCTTGGTTAAGTTTATTCCTAGGTATTTTATTCTTTTTGGTGTAATTGTAAATGGGACTGTTTTCTTAATTTCTCTTTCTGCTACTTCATTATTAGTATTAAGAAATGCTTCCAATCCCATCTTGTTTCATTTTTTTCCTTCCCTACATTGGGAGGGAGACAAATCATAAGAGACTCTTAATCTCACAAAACAAACTGAGGGTTTCTGGGGGGTGAGGGGGGAAGGAGAGGGTGGTTGGGTGATGGACATTGGGGAGGGAATGTGTTATGGTGAGTGCTGTGAATTGTGTAAGTCTGATGATACCTGTACCCCTGGGGCAAATAATACATTATATGTTAATAAAAATAATTAATTTTAAAAAAGAAATGCTTCCAATTTCTGGTATTAATTTTGTATCCTGCTGTCCTACAGTATGCATTTATTACTTCTAATAGTTTTTTGGTGAAGGGGAATGGGAGATATAGGCTTCCTGTTATGGCATGAATAAGTTACAGGAACAAAAGGCACAGCATAAGGAATATAGTCAACAGTATTGTAACAACACTGAATGGTAACAGATGGTCGCTGCACTTGCAGTGAGCACATCATAATGTTTAAACTTGTTGAATCACGATATTGCACACCTGAAATTAATGTAACATTGTGTGCCAATGACACTCAAATTAAAAAAAGTAATTAAAAAGTAAAAATAAGGATAAATAAGTCCTGGGGTTGTAACGTACAGCATGGTGACTATATCTCATGTTTAAAAGCTGCTCAGAGACTAGATCTTAAAAATTCTCATCACAAGGAAAGAAATTATGACCATATGATGACAGATGCTCACTAGGCTTATTGTGGTGACTATTTTGCAATGTATAAAAATACAAAATCATATTATACACCTAAAACATATACAATGTTCTATGTCAATTATACCTCAAAAAAAAAAAAAAAACAACTACCCTAAATAAATAAATAGGTAAAATAGTTCCACTAATGTGTACTTGATATGGTGAATGAGAAGACAAAAGGAAGTACATACCTAAAAGACAGTGGAAAGCCATATATATATTAAAAAGATTGATTCCTTTAGGCTGTTTTGGACAGTAGACCCAAGCTGCTGGAAGACCCTGGGCTTTGAATGGAAGTGGAGAGGTCTGGGAGGATTCACAGTTTGGGCTTCTAGGAGATCTTGCTCTAGTGGAGCGAATTCAGAGGTAGAATGGCCAGCCACAAGACTTGCCACACAGCTGGGGAGCCAAGGAGCTGCCTGTGGCGTCTGAGTTTGGGTTCTCCCAGAAGCAGACCTTGAGTCAAGCATTCCTGTGAAAGTGATTTATCAAGGACGGGCTCCCTGGAGAGGCTGGTAAGCATGAAAGCGGAAAGGGAAAGGCAGGGAGCCGGCACCTGTATGCTTCCAAGTGGAACCCCAGCTTCTGCTGGAGCCTGCACGGGCCTCTGGAGCATGAGGGACCCCTCAGAGTTCATCCAGCCTCAAGGCCAAGGAGCTGGGCATTTGTTCTTCTGTACCAGTTGGTCAGTAGATGGACTCCTTTGTGGGGCAGGGTCTGGGCAGCTGCAGAGTCCACAGTGGCAGGAAAGAACTATTAGCAACAAGGTCTGCAGAGGCTGGGGAATGGGTGCACAGCAGTTCATGTGGATGGAGCGCGCCAATGGAGTCCACAACTTTAAAGGGGCTTCCCTGGACATATTTCCTGGAAGTCTTCTCTAGCCGCCCCCAGTACTGTTGTGACATCTTACTCTTACCATGTTCACCTGGAGAGGCAGCTCTTCCGTAATCCGTCACTTCCTGGAGCATAGTACTAATAGAAGGGCTAGGATTTCAAATGAAGAATGTCAGAGTAAATATTCAAAAGCTGTCGTTCTGTCTGGCGTGTCACTGTAGTGTGACATAACTGTGGGAGTCCTGTTAGGAGTAATGAGGCAAGATGAGCCCTAGCAGATTCATTCTGCAGAGCGCAGCTCAAAGACTGAACTAATATTATTACTGACCATAAATGTTGTTAGGGAGATGTGGAGAGGATGTTAATGCCTCTAAGAATTACAATCCAATCTCGATAATGACCAGTGAAGTAGGCTAATAAATTGTAGATTATGTGTGCCCTGCATATTCATTCCTTCAGAAACCTCAGCTTCTTAGCTGCAAGAAGTTCAAAGTCTCCACCTGCGAGCACTGGGCTGAAAGCCACACAGGGGGAAGAAAAATTAAAAGCTGGCAATTCTGAGTCTTCTGCTCTTAAGTTACTTTCCTTTCTTCCTTCCCACTAATGAACATGGAAAAAAAGAGAGTAAAAGTGCATATTTGCTACTAGGTGGGAATCTAGTGCTGATGCAACACGGCCTGGTTTAAACAGGAGGAACCAGAGAGCAGAAGAGCTTTGGCTGTGACTTGTAATGCATTGTGTAACATCAGGCCTCCTAGTCCTGTTTCTCTGGCTTTGGGGCTTTCTAAGCACATTTTGGAAAAATAAAAAGTCCTTGTCATCAAGCAAGAGGATGCGATGTGTGTGCACTTGTTAAAAATAAATCTGCTCTCACCAAAAACCCATCCAGGAAAATCTCAGGAAAACCCTCCAGGAGAAATATTGTCATTACACCAATGATTTTCATGTTCTGAGGATCTCCTGGGAGCCATCGTTTCTTGAGAATTGGAGCATGATTTTTGAAGATTTTATGTTTCTTTTGTAAAGCCCATTTGGGTGGACCTGTCTCCTTACCTCAGTAAGGTTTAAGAGACGGAGGATGACAGTATAGCCTGTAAGCAGTCTAAGTTTTCCTGACCTCTCTTTACCCAAGAAGCTGCTGCCCCCTGGAGTCAGACAAAGGAATGTACACATACTCCTACTCTAATTTGAACCGATCTACTCCTACATAAAGTAAACGGAAAATAATAACTCGGCAGGCTTTTCTTTAGCTAGTGATAGAGCCTTCACATAGTAATGAATTTGCACTTTATCTACCTCTTCCCATTCACCTTTTTATAAGTGAGAAAACTCAAAATCAGAAAAAGGACCTGAATGCCGTTTGCTACTGCAAGTGGGAACGTTCCTGGAGGAGTTGTGACTTCCAGGGACAAGAGCCTAGAGTTTAAGCCGGAAGCTATTGCCTCTAGCTTTGCCTCCTGCAGCCATCAGGATATGGATTTTGAACAGAGTAGGCTTGGAGATCTCTTTTGTTTTGCAGCACCAGTTTCATATGGGACCTAGCACAAGAGAAGAGAACCTCATTATCTAGAGACTGAGTTTGGTGAAAACCCTCCCAGAACTTGTGGATTTTCTCCAATGTGAAAGCCAACCTTCTCAGGTTCGTGTTTGGTCCTCTCTGGTCCCAGGAGCACCCTGGCATTCAGAATTCAATTTGTGGGAATTGAGTTACCCAGTCTAGGTCAGTGGTTCTCAACCCCATGTTTTCCTCTAAGAGGTCTAGGCGGATAGGGGTCTATGGTTCATTAGGCAATTATTGATAAGGAGGAGGACCTTATACAACTATTCCAGGAGTCATGGGGTGTTTATGTTAAACAACAAGTAAAGAAAAGGGGAAAAATAACTTTAAATTAATCTGACACAAGTCTCTACTCTTCTTTCCTCTTCCCCTTCAAAATTATTAGTTTCTTATGAAAGCATACTCTTAAACATTAGGATGAGTAATTCATGTCTTAACATTTTCGTATTTTTGAGAATCTCTTCTACCACTACTAAATATTGGATGAATGTCTTCATGGAAATGAAATATTTCCTCTTTGATCTTACCCGACTGCCTGTCTTCCTTCCTTCCTTTCCCTAGAAGAGAATATAGAGTCCTTGGATGATGTTATATCTTCTCCTTTATAGTCTGTAAATTAAATACAATGATGTAAAGTTACTTATTATTACTACATCTTATGTTATATGGTAAGGGAATGAGAGAGAAGAATACAAAAATATTTGCTATGCATACACCCAAACATATACATAACAGAATGAGGAAGACATATAACGTTAATGTCTTAATATCTGCATTTGGCCACATGGTTTTAGCCACATAGCTAATATTTATAACTGCCTTCCTCCACTACCCATTCTTTTATTTTATTCTTTTAAAGATTTTATGTATTTATCAGAGAGAGTGCAAGAGAGCACAAGCAGGGGAGCAGCAGGCAGAGGGAGAGGGAAGCTCCCCATTGAACAGGAACCCAATGCAGAATGCAATCCCAGGACCCTGGGATCATGACCTGAACCAAAAGCAGACGCTTCACTAACTGAGCCATCCAGGGGTCTGTCCCTCCACTACCCATTCTATATTCCCTTTGCCCTCGCCATGCACCTCAGCTAGTCATGGTTCTTTGCCTGGTGGGGTGAACTAAACCTTTGTTCCTGATGGTCTGGGCCATTAGCAGTCTTGCCTTAATTGGATTGTTGTAATTTTCCATTGACTTAATCACAGGGCATGGTAGCATTAAGAGACCCCCAAGGGATCCCTTGTTTTCTAGTCACCACGATCAATCAGCCAACACCACAGGTATCTGACAATCAGATTACTCTGATGACTGCTTTGATTTTCACTATCCATCATCCGTAGTAACCACACCTACCTTGTCTTTAGCAATTAAGTTGTGCCACTTGGACTCTCCCACTCTGGGTTCTAATTATCCCCACTGAATTTAGGGATTTTGATAACGGGCAGCAGCTCCCACTGTATTTCCTGATCTACAGAGAAGAGCAACCACAGAGCTCTTCAGAGATGCTGTGGTTCCCCTCACAAATTTATTTCTCGCAGTCTTGGTGAAAGGACTCTCCCAGAGGAGGAGAGGAGGTCTTAGAGGATAAAATCCATTTTAATATTTTAATCCCCTAAGGACTTTGGATGCCTTCCCCTGCAGTATACCAAGGCAGTATTCCAGTTCATGTAGTGTAGATTACCTTTTGGCCTATGTTTCCGCAAATTGACCAACTAGTCAGCTTTTCTAACCCCTTGAGCTGCAACATTAAATGCAGAACCTTTGCTTAGTGGACCCATGTCAATAAATCTGGTCCAATCCAATTTTATATTCCTTACATCATTATCCTGCACCCTTAATGTCCATTCCCAAATTTCTGTCTATATAAATTGGAAAAACCATGCAGTTGTTTTGGTATTGTAGTATCTTTATCACAGATCATACATTGCATCTCATCCACTGAGGCATTTCAGTGTAGTTATATATCCATAAGCAAAAAAAGAATGAGGGAGACAGTTCTTAAGGGGAATCAAAGTGTCTTAAGACAACTATCTCGGGAGAGGCCATTATGGCTTCTTCAGACAAACCGGATTTAACCTCCTCAGACAGAAATAGAATGGCTTCGACTGACAAAGAAGATCCAGCAGAATCTAGGAGTTCAATGTATCCAGCTTCACTGGGATCTTCCCATATGTTCCCATTCCAATTTTCAGGATCCTTTTCCTTCTCAATTAATGACCTCACCTTAACAGAGGATATCCATAAAGTGGAGAATTCAGTTCTCATTGTAATTCAGCCACCCTCAGGATGAGAATCTAGGAGTGGGTTTTAGAAATCTCAGCCCTGCACCTACAGGAGATAAAGGTTTCTTTCAGGGAAGACATAGAAACTTTCAAGTCATTTATGCAAAGCTTGAGCTCTGAGCTCCTCATTGCCTTTCCTTTCTTTCTCCAAAGCAAGTGGGAGCAGTCAGCCAATCCCATTATATTCTTTAGTTCAAATAAAATGTTCTGCAGCATCAAATACATGGTTATGTAGAACCTTACCTTTTGTAGGTGTTTGGTAAAGAATATCCAATGGTGATATTTTGCCTATCTATATTACCACATACAATGCATTATCAGTACCCCCTTTACCACTCAAAATATTCATTAGTGCCTTTGAATCTAATCGAACTAGAGAACTCATTCCAGAAAACTCAGGGTCAATTCAGAAAACTCATTCTTAAGATTCTGTTCCTCTCAAAACACTTCTAGTATAAAATCTGTATCAGTAAGTGTTCCACAAGAGAAATAGAACCAGTAGGATACACACACACACACACACACACACACACACACACGGAAGTTCATATGTGTATATATATATATATATATATATACACATAAACACAGAAACACACATACTTATATATCAAGAGGTTTATTGTAAGGAATTGGCTTTTGCAGTTATGAGGGCTGGCTAGGTAACTCTGAAATCTATAGAATGGGCCATCAGGAAGAGAAGGCCAGAAATTCTTGGGTACAACCTAAAACTACAAACCACAGGCAGATTTTCTTCTTCATCAGGAAATTCTGCTTTTAAAGCCCTTCAACTGATTGTGAGAGAGATCAACTGATTGTGAGAGAGACCTACTAAAAATTTTGAGGATAATTTGTACTTAAAGTATACCAGTTGTATATGTTAGTAACATTTCTAATATACCTTCATGGCAGTATCTTTAGTGTTTGAATGACTGGGGAGTATACCCTAGCCAACTGATACATTAAAGCACATCCATGTTTTGCTTCAATTTTTATTACCTCTATTTCTAGTGTACTTACTTTTATTTTTAAAATTTTTTTAGATTTTATTTATTTACTTGACAGAGAGGGTGAGAGAGTGAGTCAGCAAGAAAGGGAACACAAGCAGGGGGAGTAGGAGATGGAGAAGCAGGCTTCCCTCCAAGCAGGGAGCCCAAGGAGGGGCTCGATCCCAGGACCCCGGGATCATGACCTGAGTCAGAGGCAAACACTTAATGACTGAGCCACCCAGGCACCACTAGCGTACTTACTTTTATAAATGTATATTAAGATAGAATTTTTTAAAGTGAAGTTCATTGTTACTGTTATTGATGTGCTCATATCAGTGATGGGTACCATATTGTGTATATTTCATTTCACAGGCATCCAAGTCCACGTGGAATTTGGCTGACCTGAGCATTTGGCATGTCCTGGAGGAGGAAAGTGTTTCACAAAGTCAGCCAGAAGAGAATGGAAAGTGAGCAAATCTTGGATGTGAGCATAGTGACCAGCTCAGCAGGTATGTATTTTATTTTATTTTATTTTTTTTAATTTTATTTTTTATAAACATATAATATATTTTTATCCCCAGGGGTACAGGTCTGTGAATCGCCAGGTTTACACACTTCACAGCACTCACCATAGCACATGCCCTCCCCAATGTCCATAATCCCATCCCCCCTCTCCCAACCCCCCTCCCCCCATCAACCCTCAGTTTGTTTTGTGAGATTAAGAGTTACTTATGGGGGGCGCCTGGGTGGCTCAGTGGGTTAAGGCCTCTGCCTTCAGCTCAGGTCATGATCTCAGGGTCCTAGGATCGAGTCCCGCATCGGGCTCTCTGCTCAGCGGGGAGCCTGCTTCCTCCTCTCTCTCTGCCTGCCTCTCTGCCTACTTGTGATCTCTGTCTGTCAAATAAATAAATAAAATCTTTAAAAAAAAAAAAAAAGAGTTACTTATGGTTTGTCTCCCTCCCAATCCCATCTTGTTTCATTTACTCTTCTCCTACCCCCTTAACCCCCATGTTGCATCTCCTCTTCCTCATATCAGGGAGATCATATGATAGTTGTCTTTCTCCGATTGACTTACTTCACTAAGCATGATACCCTCTAGTTCCATCCACGTCGCCGCAAATGGCAAGATTTCATTTCTTTTGATGGCTGCATAGTATTCCATTGTGTATATAGACAAGTCAGGAAATGACAGATGCTGGCGAGGATGTGGAGAAAGGGGAACCCTCCTACACTGTTGGTGGGAATGCAAGCTGGTGCAACCACTCTGGAAAACAGCATGGAGGTTCCTCAAAATGTTGAAAATAGAACTACCCTATGACCCAGCAATTGCACTGCTGGGTATTTACCCTAAAGATACAAACGTAGTGATCCGAAGGGGCACGTGCACCCAGATGTTTATAGCAGCAATGTCTACAATAGCCAAACTATGGAAAGAACCTAGATGTCCATCAACAGACGAATGGATAAGGTATGTATTTTAAAATACCACCTTTTGGAGACTTCCCTGTCTTACTACTCAGATGGCATCTCTTTATCCAACCTCACAGAAGCTGAGAACTGGCCCTGTCTTCACAGTCCCCATGGGGTAAGTCCACTTCTACCTCTTCCTCTTCCCTTTATGACAACTGCCTTCCTCCCTGCTCCTCATTCCTCAGAGGCAACAGAGCCAGAGGAATGCTGTATTTTCCTCAAGTTTCCATAGCTGACACCCCAGAGGGAATAGAAAATACTGGAGGAAGTCAATAAGCTGTATTAATTTAGTCTCAGCTGTTGTTTCTAGAATGGTCTATGTTTAATTCTGTGCACATATGGGTGACTTAAGCCAGGCTTTGAAGCATATACCTCATTAAGGAAATATATAAAAAACATCTCAAAATAGTAATTTTTGAGCTTTTACTTTTTGTCATTTCCTTTTCATCATGACCTTTCCCCTTCTCATCCACCTTGCCTTGAGGATAAGTAGATTATTAGAGAGAAAATACAAAGAAGAAACAGTCAATGTTCATCTTTCTGACTTCCAAAACAGCCTTTTGAGAATCAAAAGGGATGGCTTGAGAGAGACGGAGCAATGTTTAGGCCATAATCATAGAATCAGAAGGAGAATAGAGAATCTTCAGGTCAAGATGGCATCTTTGCTCCAATCATATAGCAAAAGGGAAAAAAAATACATACATAAAGAGACATGGCTGAACTCAATAAAAGACAGGCATTTCTATAGTCAAGGACCAGAACAGAAAAACAAAATGGTGAGTAGAGCAGAAGGTAAGACCTCATTGCACTTTGAATGTGAAGTTGGCAGAAGTTAGAAGAGCTTTTGGTTACTTCCAAGTCAAGAGGACTAAAAGTGTTCCACAGGAGATGACACACCACATGGAAAGATTTGAAATGATGACATGAAAAATAAAATAAATACTAAGTAAAACAAGCAGTGTGAGAAAACGTAATGTCTGGCAAAATAAAATTTAAGACAACATTACTAAGATACCATATAATTATGAAAAAAGAACAAGCCAATGGGAAGTTATGGTGATCATGAATTTGAAGGCACTCAACAATATAACCTTCAAGCTATTAACAGTAAAACTTGCAGAATCACAAAGATAAATTAACAAACATAGAAACATTAGCAATTTTAATAAAACTATCAACATGGATAAATTAAGCAGAAAAAATAAGTACATATAAATGACCTATAAAACAAAATTTATAACATTATTTATTATATATAATTGTTTACTTACTGACTGGTAATGTGACTTCTGACATATGTCTGTTTTCCTTGTTCTATTTTTCTTGGTTTCACATTCTATACATATTTATGGATTAAAGAAACAAACATGTACTGAAATAATAAAAATTTTAATGGGAATTATAAACACTGAATTTATGATCATGATATGCTGGAATTTTTTATAAAGATTTTATTTATTTATTTATTTGACACAGAGAACACAAGCAGAGGGAGCAGCAGAGGGAGGGGGAGGATCAGGTTTCCTGCTGAGCAAGGGACCCCCCCCCCCACAACTCAGAACTTAATCCCGGGACCCTGGGATCATGACCTGTACCAAAGGCAGACGCTTGACCAACTCAGACACCCAGGCACCCTGGAATTATTCTGAAGAACCAAAAGGAAAAGCCAAGACAGAGGAACATTGCCTAGATCAGGAGGTATGGTGTCAAGAGTACTGACCCTGGGGAACTGCAAGGAATACTTGGCATTAGCACTGGGTGAGAGCCATGCCTTGCTAATTGTAAGCCTTGAGTGCTAAATGAAGCCACCATTTTGTGTGAATGTGGTATGTTTCCAAGGTAGAAGAGCCATATAGTTGCTCATCTTCACTGTGAATATTGGAAATTCCATCAACAATTATCAGCAGAACACCTATGGATGTCGTAGTAGTGGAATGTTACTCATGCCTTGGGACTTAGCCTAACCTTATTTGAACTGCCTGATATGGACTATCAAGCCCCCAGTGTCAATATTCTGTGACATAAGTGCAGACATGCTACCCATCGCCTCAACAAATGATGGAGCACTTAATGTCCAGAGGAACTGTAGTGGTATAAAAAGCAAAGCCCAGAAATGGTCAGTTAGGTGGTAAAATCTCCCCCATTACACACAGAGCTGGAGAGCATTTACTACTTCAGGATGCAGCTGTTTGCTGGAAAGTTTTCCTTCTAAGGCTGAAGCAAAATGGAATAGACATAATATGAAGAACATCACCCCCCCACAAGGAAAAATAGCTTTCATTGTCAACTCTTTGAAAACAACACCCTACTTACAGATATGTTATGAACCAAAACCTGTCTTTTTTGGGACATACACCTAATTTCCACTTATTCAATAACAATCTAAAAGGGAGGAATTTTCATTGGGGATCAGAGAAAGATATTCTTGTTTCATCTTTTTTTTCCATTTTCTGCCTCTGTTTTCATAAACTCCTTCATTCATATCTCCATCCACTCTGAAGAGCCATCTGTAACTAGTAAAAACTCATACTGAGACTTGCATGAGGCCTTCTCTTCACTCATTCTGTGCTCATTCATTCACTATGACAGAGATCTCTTGGGACCCCTTCTCAGATAATGTGCCCAGCAACCTAGCTGTTAGGGACTGAATTTTTGTGTCCCCCTCAAAGGTCATATGCTGAAACTCTACCCCACAACATGATGGTATTAGGAGGTGATGCCTTGGGAAGTAGTTAGGATTAGACCAGGACTTGAAGGTAAAGCCCTTATAAATAGGATTAGTGCCTCTGTAATTTACTAGAAAGCTTGCTGCCACTGCTCTCTGCTTTCCATCATGTGAGGATATAAGAAATCTGCAATGTGCAGCCTGGAAGAGGGTTCTCACTGGAACCTGATCCCACTGGCATATTTATCTCAGACTTTCAGCCTTTAGAACTGTGAGAATTTATGTTGTTTATAAACCACCTCACTTCTGGGTATTTTGTCATAGCGGCTTGAGTTGACTAATACTCTACTCTACTGCCTTTCTTTTTGCCCCAATTGCCTACTCTCCACCAGTTCATTAAAGTGTGCATCTTCTATTCCTTCTCTTCCCTTCCCACCACACTTATTGGGTAGGCTCTACCAGACACTGTGATATTCACTGTGTATACAGTGGCCAACAAAATAGAAACTGCACCTGCATTTATGAGTCTTATAACCTGATATGGAAGATTGATACTTAATGGACACAAATATATAAATACAATTCTGAAATATGCTATAAAAGAAAATGATTTTTTTTTTCTGTGAAAAAGACAGTAATTTGGCAATTTGCTTTAGTTTGAAGGTCCGGGAAAAGAGCTATATCATTGAGCTGATTCTAAAGGATGATTAGGAAAAAAAAAAAAAAAAAAAGGTGTTTCCAGGTAAGGAGAGGACTAAGACCTTTGCAGGCTGAGGAAATAGGTTCTCTCAGTTGGCTGGACACTTTTTCCCTGTAGGGGAAAAAACAAACAAAACAAACCTAATTGTCCTCTTCAAATATCCTCCCCCTCCACCTTTGTATTATTTCTATTGAGAGCTTGGGTAGTCATAAGTTATTTCTTTATATTTAGGTTTTTACCAGTATGTGTTAGAATTATGTCTTTAATTACTTCCTGGGCCAGATCTTTATTCACCTCAGAATAATTCTTCATGCTGTTTAATTAACCTGATTTGATATCAACACTTTGTAATGTGGTCTTTTTTTTCTTTTTTAAAGAAAGTTTGATTATTTACATGTTTACTCTTCATTTGCTGCTGTAAGATTACATTATATTCTCTTCAATCGTTTTTAGTTTTTTCCCCTCCAAATTCTGGCAGAAATTGTCAGGAATTTTATTTTATTTATTTATTTGACAGACAGAGATCACAAGTAGGCAGAGAGGCAGGTGGGGGGGGCAGAGCAGGCTCCCCGCAGAACAAGGAGCTGGATATGGGGCTCGATCCCAGGACCCTGAGGGCATGACCTGAGCTGAAGGCAGAGGCTTTAACCCACTGAGCCAACCAGGTGCCCTTGGAATTTTAATTTTAAGTTTAATGCAGGATAAATTTCCCTTTTAATGAAATAGTTATCTTTTCTTCTCCAAAATTCAGCCTTACATAAAGCAATTGATCTAGAAACTCCTTTTCATACTGTCCTTACCTTTTCTCTATCATTGATTAGACAACGAATAGACATCTGCCCCAAGCTATGCTCAATAGAGTTTCCTCTCTCTTGAAAATTTTTAATGGGGATTTAGAGTGATATTTGGGCTCTCACTAGGTAGTTATAGGTAATTTCAGGCTTGTAGTTCTAGACCCTTCTCAGACCTAACAGTTTAGAGTCCACAAAAACACCTTGATGCCTACTAATAAATTCTCTTTTTATGTTTATGCTTGTACAATTGTGTTTTTGTTCTTTGCAGTTTGTCTAAATACAGGTTTCGGGAGGAATTATTTCCATCTTCTAAGTGGAAGTGGAATTATTTCCATCTTCTGCTCACTCTAACCTACATGTGGAGGATTAGGAAACATTTAAAGAATTTAAAATTGATGAAAGACATTTTTTCTGCTTGAACAGCAGAAATTTGAATGCACGTTGCATATAATGAATACTTACACATTGCAGGTTTGAAAAAGAAAGATAAAGGACTTAAAACGCATTATGAGACTTTTCTTCAGCTCTGTACAGCCTTTGATGTTCATGAAGCTTGTTAAAGCTCTGTCACACAGACATAGCAAAAAGGGAGGGGGTCTGTTGTTTCCTATAGCAATGGTCAGTTCTACTTGGTATAAAAGACACTATTTTCTTTAATAAATAATAGATAAATATTATTTATTATATGTAAATAATGTATATATATATAATATATAAATAAAATAAATGTTTTTCTGATGTGTGGGGGACAGAATCCAAAGACTTTTGGATCAAAGCATACTGATACTACCATCAGTATATATTATATATTACATTGTTACATATTATGTTAGTACAATAAAGTGAGATAGAATGGTTAAGGTAAGATTGACACTTTCTTGGTTCCATAATTTATAGCAGCAAAGTAGATCTACTGAAGTTCAAATGATCACCAAGCTTAGAAAGGAACTGCAAAAAGACAAATCACTTCTTCTGTGACCAAAAGACCAATCAGACATTTTGCCAGTGAACTGGGGGCTTTGAGACTCATCCATTAGTCTGATATGGAAGGTAGATTCTTGGAAGAGAAGTAAAGCACAACATTAAAAAGGCAAAATCATCCTATGTTGTGTGTTCATATGTTTGTTGTACACCAAGAGAAGAAGGAAAGGACTTTATGTTTACTTAACACTTTATCAGTATTAAATAATTATAAAACTACTCATTAAAATTTGTGTGACACAAATAGAGGAAAAACAATAGCCCCAAATGTTTATGTTAGAGATGAAGTCTGAAAATTAATGAACTAAGATTTCAGCTTAAGAAAGATGAACAACAAAAACAAACAAATAAAAAAAAATAAAACTAATCTAAAAAATAGAAGGAGGTAAGTAATAAAGTCTAGGAATTCTTAAAAGAAACCAAATGTGCATCAGTTCATCAGTAGGGCCAAACCTTCTTTTTCTTTCAAAGGTTTTATTTACTTTTTTTGCGTGGTGGGGGTGGGGAACAAGTTATGGGGAGGGGCAGAGGAAGAGAGAGAAGTGACTCCCTCCTGCTCCAGGAGCCTGATGTGGGACTCAATCCTAGGACTCTGGGATCATGACCCTAGCCGAAGGAAGATGCTCAACCAACTGAGCCACCCAGGTGTCCTAGAAAAATACAATTTAAAAAGATGCCATGTACAATAGCAATCTATCATTCATCTATCTATCTATCTATCTATCTATCATCTATCTACGTATATTTGGTACATATGGTGAACATTTTTTTCAAACTTTTTTTAAATTTAAATTCAATTAATTAACATATAATGTATTATTGGTTTCAGAGGTACAGGTCTGTGATTCATCAGTCTTATATAATGCCCAGGGCACATTACATCACATGCCCTCCTTAATGTCCATCACCCAGTTACGCCATCCCTCTACCTTTTTGCCCTCCAGCAACCCTCACCCCTCCAGCAACCCTCAGTTTGTTCTATGATTAGGAGTCTCTTACGGTTTGTCTCCCTCTCTGGTTTCATCTTGTTTTATTTTTTCCTCTCTTCCCCTGTGATCCTCTGTTTTGTTTCTTAAATTCCACATATCAGTGAGATCATATGATAATTGTCTCTCTCTGATTGACTTACTTTGCTTAGCAAAATAACCTCTAGTTCTCCATCTGCATCATTGCAAATAACAAGACTTCATCTTTTTTTTTAAAGATTTTATTTATTTATTTGATAGAGAGAGATCACAGTAGACAGAGGCAGGCAGAGAGAGAGAGAGGGAAGCAGGCTCCTTGCTGAGCAGAGAGCCCGATGCGGGACTCGATCCCAGGACCCTGAGATCATGACCTGAGCCAAAGGCAGTGGCTTAACCCACTGAGCCACCCAGGCGCCCATAAGACTTCATTTTTTGATGGCTGCATTATATTCCTGTGTGTGTGTGTGTGTGTGTGTGTCTGTACCATATCTTCTTTATCCGTACATCTGTCAATGGACATCTGGGCTCTTTCCATAGTTTGGATATGGTGGATATCCAAACTGTGCTGTTATTAATATTGGGGTGCAGGTATCCCTTTGGATCACTACATTTGTATCTTTGGGGTAAATACCCATTAGTTCAAACGTTGGGTCATAGGGTAGCTCTATTTCAATTTTTTGAGGAACCTCAATACTGTTTTCTAGAGTGGCTACGCCAGCTTGCATTCCCACCAATGGTGTAGGACGGTTCCCCTTTCTCTGCATCCTCACCAACATCTGTCATTTCCTGACTTGTTAATTTTAGCCATTCTGACTGGAGTGAGGTAGTATCTCACTGCGGTTTTGATTTGTAATTCCCTGATGCTGAGTGATGTTGAGCACTTTCTCATGTGTCTGTTGGCCATCTGGATGTCTTCTTTGCAGAATGTCTGTTCGTGTCTTCTGCCCATTTCTTGATTGCGTTATTTGTTCTTTGGGTGTTGAGTTTGATAAGTTCTTTATAGATTTTGGATATCAGCCTTTTATCTGATATGTTGTTTGCAAATATCTTCTCCCATTCTGTCTGTTGTCTTATGGTTTTGTCAACTATTTCCTTTGCTGTGCGTGCAGAAGCCTCTTATCTTGATGAAGTCTCAATTGTTCATTTTTGCCTTTGTTTTCCTGGCCTTTGGAGACATGTCTAGCAAGAAGTTGCTGCGGCTGAGGTCGAAGAGGTTGCTGCCTGTGTTCTCCTCTAGGATTTGGATAGGTTCCTGTCTCACATTGAGGTCTTTCATTCATTTTGAGTCTACTTTTGTGTATGGTGTAAGGAAATGGTCCAGTTTCATTCTTCTGCATATGGCCGTCCAATTTTCCAAACACCATTTGTTAAAGAGACTGCTTAAAAAAAAAAGACATAGGGTAAACATTTCACAAAAGGTATAGAAGATCTTATGTATATACTTGTAAAACTTCAGTAACGGTAAAGAAGAATGAAATACAGACATGTTCTCTCACGAATAGAAAAACTCACTATCTTATAAATGTCATTTGTTTTCAAATTGATTTATAGATTCAGTATAATAGAAAAAATATCATTTTTTACATGAAATGTGATAAGCTCATTATAAAATGAATATGGAAGATGAAAGGACCCCAAATAGTCATAAATACAATTTGGACTGTAGGTAGGTATTATATATATATAACACAGTCTGATATTGTCATAGGAATAGATAAATATCTACTGCAGGCCTAGAACAGAGATCCAAAAGAAGACTGAGGAATCTGGAGAACTGTTATGGTTCAAACTGGCTCAGTAGATTAGTGGGGAAATGATTGAACATTACTGTGCATCAGTAAGAAAAAGTGTCCTGAAAAAGCATTGCACAGGCGAAGAAATACGAATGGCATATAAACATGGAAAGTTGCTCTTTGTCATTAATAATTCAGAGAACTGCACATTAAAAACTACAGTTAAATATCATTTCACAGTCATTAGTCTGGCAAAAACTTAAATCCTGCCAGTACCATGTTTGACGAAGGATGTGAAGCAAAGAAAACTCTCTTGATTGCTAGAGAAAGTATGAATTGAAATTATGTTGGAAAATAATTTGACATTATACAGTAATGTGCATATCATGTAACTGTTTAATTCTATTCTATTCCTAGGTATGTGCCTTAAACTCTTGCACATGTGGGCCAGGGAACATGTACAAAAGGGTTCAGAGCAGCATTGCCTATAATAGAATGATTGTGCAAACAACCTGTATTAGTTTTCCACTGCTGTATAACAAAAGAACACAGATTACGTGGCTTAAAATCACATCCATATATTATCTTATAGTTTCTGTAGGTCAGAAATCTGTGTTTGGTCTACCTGAATTCTCTGCTCAAGACACCACAACGTTGGAGTCACGATGTTGGCCTGGTTGCGTTGGCACTCTTCTAGAGTTCAGTGTTCTCCTTCAAGTTTGTATGGTTGGTAGAATTCAGCTTCTTGCAGCTGTGGACCTGAGGCTCCATTTTCTTATTGGCTGTTGGCTGGGGGCTTCTTTCAGCTCTAGTGGTTGCCAGCAGTTCCTTGTTCCATGGTCTTCTCATGGTTTGAATCTCTCTGACCTTCTTTAAGGGCTCACTTGAGTAGATCAGGTCCACTTATTAATATCCTCCTCATCTAAAGTCAACTGATTAGGGATTTTTTAAAAGATTTTATTTATTTATTCGACAGACAGAGATCACAAGTAGGCAGAGAGGCAGGCAGAGAAAGAGGAAGGGAAGCAGCCTCCCTGCCGAACAGAGAGCCTGACGCGGGGCTCGATCCCAGGACCCTGGGATCATGACCTTAGCCGAAGGTAGAGGCTTTAACCCCCTGAACCACCCAGGTGCCTCCAGATTAGGGATTTGAATGATACCCACAAAGTCTCTTCACAGTAGCAGTAGATTAGTATTTGATTGGATAGGTAGGAGAAAGTATGTGTCCACTAGCGTTGGTAATCTTGGGGCCATCCTAGAATTCTGCCTGCTACACAGTTCAAATATTCAATATAATTAGAGTAAATCATTGTATTTATTATAATAGAGTCATATGGCAGAATAACGTATAGCAATGAAAACAAGTAAAGTTAAATTATACACCTCTAGTGATGAATGTCAAAATTATGTTGAGATAAAAAATTAAATCATAGAATAGATTTCACAGATTTCACTTATATACATGCAAAAATTTGCAAAATTACACACAATTTAGCTTCATACTACGCTTAGATGGGGGAACTCAAAACATAATGTTGAAAACTATTTGCGCAGATTTAGGAGAAGATATTTCTAGAGTGAAGGGAGGAATGAGTTGTAATAAAGGACGGAAACATGGGGATTTAAAATTATTAATGTTTTATTTCTTTTTTTTTTTAATTATTTATTTTAGAAAGAGAGATAGAGTATAAGCATGGGGAGAAGCAGAGAGAGTGGGAGAGAGAACCAGAAGCAAACTTCCTGCTGAGCATGGAGCTAATGAGGGGTTCAATTCCACGACTGAGAAATCGTGAACCAAGCTGAAACCAGGAGTCAGATGCTTAACTGACTGAGCCCCCCAGATGCCCCATTAACGTTTTATATCTTAAGCTGGGTGTTAAGTATTATAAATTTTCTGAAAACACTACATGTATATATGATAAACTTCACATTAAAATCTTTTTTTATTTTTTTAAATTAATTTAATTTTATTTATTTATTTGACAGACGGAGATCACAAGTAGGCAGAGAGGCAGGCAGACAGAGAGGCGGAAGCAGGCTCCCCGATGAGCAGATAGTCCGATTCAGGGCTCGATCCTAGGACCCTGAGACCATGACCTGAGCCAAAGGCAGAGGCTTAACCCTCTGAGCCACCCAGGTGCCCCTCACATTAAAATATCCTAAGATAAAATTAAATACATTGAAGCAAAAAGTAACTTAAAAAGTAACAGAAGTATAAAATATATGAGATGTGCCAGTTCAATATAGAAATCCATCGACTAGCATAAATCATGACTTAAATAGAAATACGTCTTTAAAAATAGGATTCTATATTATAAGGAGGTCAAAGACACAGTTTAACATCAAATTTGTCATTATTTTCTATTACATTTATAGTGTATGTGTGACTTCCAGCTTGATACAAACAGAAGTATTGATCTTAAATCCTTTCATTATTTCCAGGAACTACCTTCTCTCATTTCCTAATCTTTCCTTGAAAAATGAAACTACAGCAATTTGATACCATTTTACTTCCCACCTGAAGCAAATGTGCAAAAAGAACGGCGTTCTTTGTGGGGCTGCCCTATGGGTCCTTCTATGGCAGCATGTTCAGCTGTAACCAATGCATTTCAGGAGTGTGAAGAGGAACTGGACCCCATCTTTGCTACATTAAGTTCCCAAATAATGTCTGTGAATATAGAGTCTTCACAACTTGACTTCCTAATTAAGAAAGTGACATGTTTGGAAAGGATTTTAAATGACAGTGTTTGTCAAGCTGTTTGTTTAGTGAACTCTCTGGGTGTGCTTACACAAGAACTGTCTTAATTAAGGTTAATCTGTGCGTAATTAGAACCTCTGCTGACTTAAAAGATTCCACTCGTGATAAATTGATGAGAACCCTTAATGTCTAGACTGAAGGACAAAGCAATCACAATTAACCAAATTTCAAAACACACTCTTTCTGTCTCCAACACAGGGGCCATACCCCTGGTGTGACCTGTTTAGATGAGTGCATCTCATCCAAGAGTTTGGGAAGCTCTTATGAGCTTTGGATAAGCAAGTGTGATTCCAGCCTCATGGTAGTTATGAAAAAAACCAAAAACCAAAAACCAAAAGATAAATGAACGCAATGCTGGGCTGCTTATTATTCTAAACCATGTTAAAATTTAGCTCAGGTAAAAATCAATCAGCTCCACTTTCTGTCGTCTCCTGCAGGAAGGGGGCATTGTGGTGGGCGGGGAAGTAAGATAGAGAACAGAGGCAGTCTTCTTCTCAATATTGGAGAATGGAATAAGAAGAATGTGGTAGCCTGCTCCTCACGTCTATCGCGGGGGCCCCCATAATTCGTCATAATGCACCCCTGACTTACCTTAGCTACCAGCCTGGGGTTCCTAATAGTGAGGGCACCAAACACTAATAGGAACTCCAAGGGGGCAGTCATAAAATTATTTTTCACCTGATGTCTTTAAAAACAAGATGAAAGCAGGGTACCTTGACGCCTCGGTGGCTCAGTGGGTTAAAGCCTCTGTCTTTGGCTCAGGTCATGATCTCAGGGTCATGGGATCAAACCCCACATGGGTCTCTCTGCTCAGCAGGGAGCATGCTTCCTCCTGCCTCTGCCTACCTCTCTGCCTATTTGTGATCTCTGGCAAATAAATAAAATCTTTGGGGGGGAAAAAAAAAGATGGAAGCATCTAGCAATGCCTAGCTTTAGGAAAGACTTATTTGGAGACTGGAGATTGATAGGAACTTCTGTTAGGGACGACCTGTTTTTTGTTCTCGTTTCAGTTTATTACTTCTTAAATTTCCGATACATCGTGGGCCGATATTTTTATAGAATCCCATGAGTTGCTCAGCAAATTTAAAAAGACAAAAGTTTAAGTAAAATATTGATATTAGACTTAACAAATATAAAATGATTCAGCTGAACTGTTAGAAAGGTTGCATTTCTTTTCCATTCCTATTCTGTGTGCCTAGTTTTCCAAAAGTGTAGATTGGGGCCCCAGGGTTGCCCTCCACAGGCCAGCGGAGATCTCCCAGGCCTTCAGGCTCCTGGAAGGGTCTAGATTTCCCGCGCATCATGCGTGGTGGCCCATTCCCCTTTAGCGGTCTCAGGCCTCCCTTATACAGCTGCGGCCCCACCCCTGGGGCTCCAGTGGGTGGGCTGCACTGGGACTGGGAGGGATCAGGCAGAAGGCGCATTGGGGTTTGCATGATTGGCGGTGTGAGCCCAGATCTGCGGGGGCGTGTAGGAGGAGCGGCCCCGCGCACCTCCATGCACGCGGGTGTTTTTATCCCAGGACTTGCTGCTTCCAGGCCTGGAACCCCGGACAGCCCAGAGGTCTGGCTTCCTCCAGGAAGGGTGGTCAGGGCTGTGGTGTGTGGGGCTTGGTTCCGCGCTTCTCTGAGACTCCTTTGTCGCTCAGTCTGCCGTCTCCTTGCCGGTCCATCCGGACCCAGGTACACCCGAGGTCACAGAGTGCACCTTGTGGGCTCCCACTGCACCCTTTGAAAAAAATACATGCTCAGCTACGAACTCCACTTTGAATACACCTGGACCAGGGAATGTTTCGAACTATATCTTCCTTGAAAGTGTTGAGCTAACTTCGTGGTAGTTCGCTCTTTCTTTATATAAATATAAATATAAATATAAATATAAATATAAAACAATAATTGTTCTATATTCTTTCTTGCATTGTCGTGGAGATTTGAAGTGCCCATAAATTCTTAAAGTCTTTTCTCAAGTCAGATTCACTTACCCTTCAACTTATTTAGATATTCTTAAATAATACTGCTTCATGGATATGATTTACTCCTCTCTAAAGGAAGAGTAGTAGGTGTTAATAGGCTCCTTTCTTGCTTTTGTGTTCGGTTTGGATTATGATGGATTTTAAGCAGATAAACCTTTGATAAATTCAGGGTTGGTTGGTTGGTTGCTTCTGATAATGTTATGTTTAGGTGAGGTAGCAAGCTTGTGGTCAGTTTTTCCTAAGAGGTTGGGCCTTGCCTGTTAATTGCTTTCACCTGGAAATTGAAATGAATTTGAAATTGAAATTCCTGTATCTGGGACACTCTGTGGGAGGGGCTTTCTTACGTGATGACAGCGGTTACTGAGTTTAGGAAAACTTTCATACCCACTGTGGAGTGGGCTCACAGACCTTATCTTACAAGGGTGAGGAACTCCGCGGGCTTCTTCTGGGTCTGGCAAGTGAGTCTCTCTACCTTCTGATGGTGCATACCAATTTGTGAGTTGTTGGATCATAGACACATTCTCTGAAACCAAGGATTTAATTTATCATCTGAAAGAGGAGGGATACTACAAACCGGTTTTCAAAAGAATTTTCTCGTTATTCAGAACAATAGTGAATATAGACTTTTGGTTAGCCCACATCAAAGTTAATTCTGTATACCATCATTCTGTAAAAATCGGCAATTTACAAGTCTTCAGGAAATTGAGAAGCAATGAAATACATAAACGTCTAATGCTCTACTGAACATGACTAAATCTCCTTAATGGCTTTGAAGGCAGCTGAGGATTTTACCATTCCTCTGTGTAATCATTAAAAACACTTCTTACAGTGCTGGACAGCAAACATAAAAGGATGGATGGATTGGTTGATTCTGTTCTGCTCTATGACACACTCCAGCTCTTTATTGAGAAAAATTGTGATATCTTTGTTTATCATTGAGTTGTAGAGTTAGGGACATGAATAGTTATTCAAGTTTTTCCATTGTAATTGATCCGCACATAAGACTTTTTTTGGTTAAAGCATTTACCTGAAGGGAAAAAAAATTTTAAACCATTTTGTTAAATTTTTCCAAATGAAGCTTTTACAAAAACCGCCCTAGCTTGTTTTCTCCAGCTCTAATGAAAGGGAGGGCTCAACTTCCTGACGGCTGATGCAATTACTAAGAATTAATCAGAAGAGGATAAGACTGGTCTACCTACCAGACAAGTACACAAGTAGGCAAATTAGTGACTTCTAATTTATGTGACCTAAGGATTGCCAGAGAACAACTTCATTTCTTGGCCATTTAAAAATACTTCCTAACTGACATTACAGTAGTTAGAAAATGTCTACGTGGAGTATCTCTTTAAAGTGTGAATTAAGGAAACTGTTAGGTTGAGTCATATGAAATCAACAATATCATGGGTTAAGAATTGTCAAATATTGGCAGGTTCAAGTGGTGCAACATAACAGATTATGTGGCATATGTTTTTAGACTATTTTTAAAGTTTGAATCTAAAGTGATTCTACAAAGAGCAGCTTTGGATACTTTTGGGAGAGGTCCCGAGATTTGCCAGAGAGAGAGAGAGAGAGAGAAAGAGAGAGTGCGTGCACACGAGAGCACACACTATATTTTCTTAAGAGCAATTTGAAGTTAAGATGGATTATAAAATAGAAGAAAGGATGTATTTAGCTCTCTTGTTAGTATTGAGAAGGAAACATAAGGATAATAAATGAAGTTGGTTAATGAACTCTAGGTGTAGCATTTGAAAGCAGTGGGATTTCTTTTCCTGGTATTCAAAATGATAGAGATACATTCAAGTGGTGATCATTTGGGGGATTTCCCCCTTTATTGTTGATTTTCAAGACATAGAGCACTACAAAGATTTATATAAAGATATTTTTGGAGATACACAAAGCTTTCTATATATCTTTGTATTGATTTTTTTTTTTTAATGCCCTGAAGTGGGTAATCATGCTGAGCTTTTTTGTTCATTGTTGAGTTCAAGATACACAAAAGCTGGTTTTGTGGGCAATTAATATTGTCAAGGACAATCTCCGTTTGAAAAGAGACTTACCAGGGCACCTGGGTGGCTCAGTGGGTTAAAGCCTCTGCCTTCGGCTGGGGTCATGATCCCAGGGTCCTGGGATCGAGCCCCACATCAGGCTTTCTGCTCGGCCAGGAGCCTGCTTACCCCCTCTCTCTCTGCCTGCCTCTCCATCTACTTGTAATCTCTATCAAATAAATAAAATCTAAAAAAAAAAGAGAGACTTACCTTTCTGTAGCCACATAAGTGGGGTTCCAAGAAAACGTTAAACTCCAAGTGATTTTGTTTAATGTCTCTCCATTGAAATTGGATACTTTGGAAAGTAACTTCTGCTCAACATCTTGCTGCCATCACCAGTAATCTGGCTTTTTAAACCTCTGTATACTGTATTGGAAAGATATAATAGGCTATATTTGTGAGCACAAAGCAGCCAAGTAAAGTTTTGGGCAGTGGTAAAGCAAATGTCTGTGATATCCTATGTGTAGCACAATTCAAGGTGGGCAGTATTTTCAAATGTATACATTTGTATACTTTTTGAATGACAAAAAGGCATTTAGTTCCAAGGTAAGAAAGCAAACTCTTAAGAATGATACATTTATTACTCTGTGGTCATAAAGTACTACTTTTAAATGTCTAATTCTTTTGTCAAATTTTATTCTTTAAAAAAAAGATTTTATTTATTTATTGAACAGAGAGCGATCACAAGTAGGCAGAGAGACAGGCAGGGAGAGAGGGGGAAGCAGGCTCCCCACCGAGCAGAGAGCCTGATGTGGGGGTCGACCCCAGGACCCCGAGACCATGACCCGAGCTGAAGGCAGAGGCTCAACCCACTAAGCCACTCAGGCATCCCTGTCAAATTTTATTCTTAAATGCATTTGCAATTCAGTATCTCTTAACATTTTTCATATCTCTCATTAAGCAAAACAAATGATTTATTCTAGACCACCAACATGCCAGATACCGAGTAAAATGTTTTTGTATATCTTAATTTATTCCATTGTCACTTATAAGTAGCTGTATCCTCACTATCCTCATAAAAGGGATCCTACACCTAGTGACTGGAAGCAGTCTGAAGCAAGGTCTTTTCTCTATCACAGTGTAAACATTGTCCTGGAACACACAGTGCAAGAGCAGCCAGATGTTTTGAAATTTCTACACTAGTATGTTTCATGTTTTAATAAGAGTCACCTGGAGTCTTGCTAAAATGCTGATTCTAATTCACTGGGATGGAGCTGGGGTTTTACATGTCTAACAAGCTCCCTGGTGATGCTGATGCTGCTGATCTGCAGATCCCACTTGGAGCACTGACGGTCTGCAGTATTGAATACATGGCTTGGTGGAGAGTTAAGGCCTGCTTTTTAAAAATGGAATAACTGCTGGGGCGCCTGGGTGGCTCAGTGGGTTAAAGCCTCTGCCTTTGCCTCAGGTCATGATCCCTGGGTCCTGGGATCGAGCCCCGCATGGGCTCTCTGCTCAGCTGGGAGCCTGCTTCCTCCTCTCTCTCTGCCTGCCTCTCTGCCTACTTGTGATCTCTGTCTGTAAATAAATAAAATCTTAAAAAAATAAAATGGAATAACTGCTTTGAAAAAAACGTGGGTGTCAAAGTTGTCAACTATATAGTAGCAGAGCTGCCAACAAATGTAGTACTCTAGGTGTAGGGGCTCCTAGAGCTCACCAAATTAAACAGGAGTTGGGAGATTTGGGAACATTGGTCAACAGTATCTTAATCTGGAGAGTGTATGCAGAGCTGGAATGAGGGAGTAAGAGATGGTCAGAAATAGGATAATTGGGTGGGGCGCCTGGGTGGCTCAGCGGGTTAAAGCCTCTGCCTTCAGCTCAGGTCATGATCCCAGGGTCCTGGGATCGAGCCCCACATCGGGCTCTCTGTGAAGCAGGGAGCCTGCTTCCCTTCCTCTCTCTCTGCCTGCCTCTCTGTCTACTTGTGATCTCTGTCTGTCAAATAAATAAAATAAAATCTTAAAAAAATAGGATAATTGGGGATGAAACAAGGAAAAGACAAGAGAAAATTTTGGAGTTCGTGGGGAACCACCATTGCACCCTGTTAGGAGTGACTTCTGTTGAGTTCTTAAAAGTAAAAGATGCTGTACTTGGAAATACGCATTTATTGGAGCACCCCTCACAGGGACTATCAAAGCTAGTCGGATCCATTGTTTCCTTCTGGAGGTTAAAGGCTGTGATTTGCTCACCTGAGTATAAATAACAGCAGGAAGATTTTAAGTGAGATTAGGCACACTCTAATTCAGGTTATCCATCAATCAGCCTTTAGTTAGTAGGGATTAATTCATTTGTCATACACTGATTTAATATTCAGAATGTTATACTGGGAGCAGCAGGAGCAGTATCACCTGGGAACTTGTTCGAAATGCAGATTCTTGGTCCCCTCACCCCAGACCTGAATCAGGATCTGCACATCAGCAAGATTGGCAGGTGATTTCTCTGTACCTTAAAGTTTGAGCTGTACTGATGTCCGGAGTCTGGAAGAAAGGTCCAGTTGGCAGCTAGATTTTGATGGGAACATGGACAAGATCAGGAAAGGCTTTTATTTATGGGCTTACCAAAGAAAGGAAACTCAGAGGACGCAAGGATTCAGGCTTAACTGAACCAGAGCTGCAAATCCAAAGCTGCAGCTTAGAGCAGAAAAGAGCTCCTTGGCTAAGACTATTAGCTTGGACACATCAGGCAATTCACACAGGCTAAGTAATATTGCCTCTCGGGGCCAGCATGCCTATGCAGTTACTTCCCTGGCAGCGTAAATGACCACCCATTACCAACCAACCAAAAAACAAGACAAACCAAAACAGTTCAACCACCTCCGTCACTTGGGTAACCTTGGATCCCAGCCCAGGGAAGGTACATATGGAGAGTTAACATTGTTTTAAGGATAGAAAAACAGAACTTTGTCATTTCTCAGAATGTTTTCGACCCTTTGTAGAAAACTTTCTTAAGGATGTAACACTACTAATTCTAATGTCATCAACAAGCTCAAAGGCAGCTGAGGAAGAGAGAAACCAATGGCTTACAGCTACATTGCCTCTTTGTCTGTAATGATACCAAGCATATTGTTGCAATTGGGGTATGGGCTGTATTAATTTGCTAATTACAAGTTAGCAAATATGTTGCAAATTTGTTACAGACCCCAACCCCCCAACAACATTCATTTAGCTCAGGATTCTGGACTTAGGTGGGCATTTCTTCTGGCCTTAATTGGCATGTGTTGTCACCTGCTGGCTTCCTGGGGGCTGGCCCTTCAAAGGTAATGTCTGTAGGCCACTTCATCTCTGGTCATCCTCCAGCAGGCTAGCTTGGGCTTATTCGTATGTCAATAGCAGGGTTTCAAGGAAGCAAGCAAGGTGTATGAAGTCCCAGAGTCCCACATCAGAACCAACCATAGTCACTTATGGTGTATTCCATTGGCCAGAGCAAGTCACATGGCCAGCCCAGACTCAAGAGGGAGGGGATAGACACAAAGTGCTTTAGCATCACACTGGCACTGTTGTGAATACAAGGAGGGGAAGAACCGTGCATATTTTTATAGTGAGTCCATCCCATGGGCCAGATGAGGATCAAGAGACTTTCACAGACCATACATTTTTCATGTTTTGGTTTCTCTAGTGCCATCCTGGTGTTCTCAGTGCCTGACGCATTTGGGCATTTAACAGATATTTTAGTAACAGTTTCAATCATTTTGTTATACTCTTCAAATAGGCTTTGAAATCTATGACCAGAAGCAAAATTATGTTAAAATGTGATGGTCTCCATACTCCCAAAGATTACCTGATTATGCTGACTAGGAGAGACTTCTTTTCAATTGCATATTTAACCATTATTAGGGAAAGAAAATTAGAAAACATAAAATTTGAATGACTTTGTTAAATAACCCTTGTACCATTTAAGAAAAATTCTGACAAACTTTTGTCCAAAAGTCTTTATTATAATGTTATAAGGACAAATACAGTGAAAATAATAGAAGTAAAATTTTAAATTTAAAGGACGGCTATGGGGTATCCACATGACAGAATAACCAAACAACCATTATTAAAAATCAATGGAGGGGCGCCTGGGTGGCTCAGTGGGTTAAGCCCCTGCCTTTGGCTCAGGTCATGATCTCAGGGTCCTGGGATCAATTCCCGAATCGGGCTCTCTGCTTGGCGGGGAGCCTGCTTCTCTCTCTCTCTCTCTCTCTATCTGCCTCTTTGTCTACTTGTGATCTCTCTCTGTCAAATAAATAAATAAAATCTTTGGGGCGCCTGGGTGGCTCAGTGGGTTAAGCTGCTGCCTTCGGCTCAGGTCATGATCTCAGAGTCCTGGGATTGAGCCCCGCATCGGGCTCTCTGCTCTCTAGGGGAGCCTGCTTCCTCCTCTCTCTCTGCCTGCCTCTCTGCCTGCTTGTGATCTCTCTGTCAAATAAATAAATAAAATCTTTAAAAAAAAAAATCAATGGAAAATATTTTATATATACATTTTATAAATACATTTAATATATTTAATTTATATATCTTACAAATATATTTATGTGTATTACAAAATGCTTAAATATAGACATTCATATTTATATAATATATAATTATTAAAATTATAATATACTTAAGTGATGTTATGTTTAATAATGTAAACAATACAGGGACTGTGACTGAATGAGCAAAGGAGCTGGAGTTATGTTTTTTACTTTTTTTTTTTTTTCCAATTTTAAAAATATCCTGTAATATAAATGCTATGGTTAGAAGTAAGGAGAGAAGGAAGACCATTCCTTATCTCTTTAAGGACTTTTTCTATATCGTCACAGGTTGCTATATAGGCCATTTAATTTATGCCCCTCGTTTCCAGTGGTACCACAACAAAGTTATCTAGAAAGTTCCACCAAGAAACAAGTTCAGTGTTTCGGCATTTCTCAGGAAATGTTCATTGGTAGAGCATATAGATCTCAGTCATCAGAATAGCAGATATATGGGGACAAAGGCTTAATGTGACTTTATTGGAAAAGTTGAATATCTGGACCCTTTCCTGAAGACAAAAGTTACACAGGAAGTGTGTGGAAGGGAGCAGGACTAGTCTGTTCTGAGGGTCTTGGAGGAAGTAGAGGATGGGGGTGAGAAAGAGCCTAGGATGTAAGCCTTAACTCCAGAAGGCATGTGATGGATGCAAAAGGATGCCATTGACCTAGGGTGGGAGTGGGAACAAAATCTCGCTCAGCTCCACATGCGGACCAGTGATGGTGGGGGGATTTGAAGATAACTGTTAATGAGGACAGAATCAGAAGATATCTTCAATTTGGAGTCTTTATTGGGATGTAATTGCTTCTCAGATGGAGTTGCAATGAAGAAATGCCAGTTTCATCAGCATTATTTTTAAGCTCAGTCAAGAGATTTCCTTTTCCTTTTCTTTCCTCTTAGTTTTCCTCTTCCTCTCCCTCTTCCTCCTCCATATTTCACTTCCCAAGTCACTGTCAATCCCCAGCACAAGGAGGAATCTCCAACTGATGGGTGTGTGAATCCCCAGTCATGATTTTGATCATCTTTGAGTGTAGCTGTCCTTTGATTGTCAACATTTGTTCTTATTCACTTCCATATTCTCTTCTAAATCATTTAAGATCTCTCCACTTCAGACTTCTTTTGTCCCTGATTTATAAACAGGGGAAGTCAGAGACTTTCTTCAGGCTGGTTCATTTGAATATTAAAACATTTCAGCAGTATGTAGCTGTCCTCAAATTTCAGCTTTCATGGCTTATGCTTT
The DNA here is from genome assembly GCF_002288905.1 of Enhydra lutris kenyoni. NCBI lineage: Eukaryota > Metazoa > Chordata > Mammalia > Carnivora > Mustelidae > Enhydra > Enhydra lutris. Next base: position 36,965,274 of record NW_019154090.1, on the reverse strand, counting down.
TACTAAATTAATAGTCAGCATTTCCATAGCATTTGTGATTTTCAAAGCAGTCCACAAACATTAATTAATGCTAATGCTACCCTAAGAGAATGCCGTAACTAGCTAACTGACTGAACTTTATCTCAAATTATTTTTAAATGGTTTTCAGCTTGGGAGGGAAGTTGGCGAGAATGTGCAAGAGTGTATAGTGTTTGCTATCATTTGCTGCCTCCTAAAAGTAATGATGCAGCAAATTGAAGTGAATCATCCTCAGAAGGATATTAAGGTTTGATCCACCTGGAATTAATCATCTCTAAGAATTACCTGTTGCCTAAACTGAATCGACCAAAGCAGCACTTGGAATGTACATTTAAAGACAAAAACTGTTCATAATCCAGGCATTTTTTTCTCTCTCAAAGTTAATTGCAATCCTAAGATTCTAATCATTCTGCTTTCTTTGCTTCTTACCACTATTTGCAAAACAAAACAAGAACCCAAGCTAAAAGAAACAAAAATATGATTAGTCAATGAGTATTAAATACCTAAGTGGCATATAAATGGTTTAGTTCTGGGAGAAGAGAGAAGACAGTAAAAATAAAATAACAACCCACTATTCTTATCTTAGAGGAATTTCAGTTTGGTCATGAAATCAAGCTTACATGTAGAAATGGTAAAGGATTACTAAGGTCTACAACTGGGTCTACAATGCCAGTAGGGAAGAAAGTTCTTGTGGACTGGAAGAGTTGGGTGGGGCTTCAAGGAAACGTTAGATATAGATTTGGCATTATTATATAGTGTGGTGGATTTTGAATCACCATGATTATCAAGGAAGCCACCACAACTTCTTGAGCAGGAGGTGGAAAGGTGGAAGAACAGTTGTAGGCTGAGAGTCCTAAGTAGAATGTCCTGGAGGTTGGATAGATGGGACATCAACTTGAGGACTTAGTGGGAAGGTAAGCTAGGGTGAAATGGTTCAAGAATAGAGTGTGATTAGAAGGTGCATATTGGATTCAGATGAACGTGGGTTCACATCTTCGTTCTTTGTAGATGAGTGACCTTGATAAAACTCTATCCCCCTTGAACTTTCATCTTCTCATCTATAACCAAGGTGGGGGGAGATTTCATTTAAATCTGAAGTAGTATATGAAAAGCACTGTATTTGACCCCAGATAAAAGTATGATAGAGACTTGTTATTAAATGATAGATACCATTTTTGTCTCCTGGTCATCAAATGAATGATTTTTTCCATTTATATCTTAGGCATGCACTCTTTATTTTTTATTTTTTAAATTTGTCTTAAAGATTTTATTTATTTATTTGACAGATACAATGTGAGAGGAACACAAGCACGGGGAGTGGGAGAGGGAGGAGCAGGCTTCCCACTGAGCAGGGAGCCCAATGTGGAGCTCAATCCCAGGATTCTGGGATCATGACCTGAGGCACCCAAGTGCCCCTATATAAGAAGGATTTTGAGAGAGAGAAAAAAGAGAGAAAAGAGAAAAATGAGTGGGGGGAGGGCAGAGGGAAAGGGACAAACAGACTCCTTGCCAAGTGGGGAGCCTGACACGGGGCTTGTTCTCAGGACCCTGAGATCATGACCTGAACTGAACTGAACTGAAGTCAGATGCTTAATCAAGTGCCCTTTTATTTTATTTTATTTTACTTTACTTTTTACCTTACTTTTAACATTTAGAGTGGTGGTAGTGGTGAGAGGGGAGGCAGAGGAAGAGAATCCTCAAGCAGACTCCTTGCTGAGCACAGAACCCAATGTAGGGCTTGATCCCAGAACCCTGAGATCATGCCCTGAGCTGAAACCAAGAGCGGGATGCTTAACTGAGTGAGCCACCCAGGGGTTCCAGGTGTGCTTTCTCTTTAATGATGAAACTGGAAGTCCTCAGACTTGGATTTCTGTGTCTTGGAGTATGTCAGACTACTCTGACTGTACTGCTAGAACAAAAAATTTAAAAACAACCTGTTCACATGTATCGCTGAGGTAGCAAGAAAGCAGAGTCTTCGAAAGCTGAAAACTAGTGAACATAAGAATTAGACAGGGTGGAGGGGGTGGGAGATTTACAGAAAGCATGTGTTGAGCCAATATGATATGGAGCCTGGGTTTTCATGACCGCCTGGTCTTGCAAATGTTAGGAGGTAGAGCTGCAGCCTGTGGGCAGTGTATTAGGGGATTCCTCTTTGTTCTTTTTCTCTTTCTTTTTCTTTTTAATTTTTATTGTGTTACATTAGTCACCATACATCATTAGTTTTTGATGTAGTGTTCCAAGATTCATTGTTTATGTATAACACCCAGTGCTCCGTGCAGTATGTGTCCTCCTTAATACCCACCTCTTGGTTCTTAAAATTGATCACAAACACTGTCTCTAAGCTGTAAAGGTAAAAACATGCCCCACCTCCTGCTTCCTAATGGGGCTGCAGGGAAATTTGCTCCTCTTGACCTGGTTGTGGGTGGAAGGGAAAGAAGTTGTCTTTGAGAATTCATAACTAGCCCACATGTGAGTTTGCATCAGGACTCGTGTGCTCCAAAAAAAAAAAAAAAACCAAAAAAAAACAAAAACAAAAACAAAAAACCTCTGGCTCAGAATTTCATATAAAGTGTGGTGATGCCTGTAGGTGCCTGGCAGAAAAAACTCCATAAATCCAGTTCCCCTCCCTAAACTAGCCCTTTTCAAATTCTAATGTATCGGAGGTTATGATGAAAATGCAGATTTTGATGCAGCGGGTGTGGGGCTTGGCTCTGTGTGTGTCTTAATCTCTCAGGTGTGGCAGGTGCTGGTGATCCATGGATCCCACTTCGAGTAAATGAAGAAACTCTCCTTCTGGTCTAGGTCTCAGAAAAGGTCCACAGAAGATCTCTCAGGTATATGAAGTCACAATCCATAACTTTACAACACAAAGCAAAAGTCATCAGGATCAAGAGAACTAGACCAGCAAAGACTTCAGACATTAGAATTCTCCAACTCAGAATATAAAATAGATATTTAATGCATTTCGATTTGTATAGGAGATTGGAAATGTAGGCAAGGAGAAATAAAGTTATGTAAATACCTGGTAACGTTTAGTGAAACGGAATACTTCTAGATGTGAAAAACATACATCTATAATTATAAAGTCTTATAAGTTAATGGATGAGATCAATAGCACATTAAATCTGGCTGAAGAGAAAATTATTTTTAACTGTGATGTAGATTTAAAGGATATATTTAGAATGAACATAGAAAGATAATGGAGAAGAGGAAATATTTGAAGAAATATTACCAGAGAATTTTCTAGAACTAACATCTTCAGGTTCAGGATGCCCAACAATTTTGAAACAGAATAATATAAATCCATGCTAAAGAAAAGATTTTCAAAGTTTAGTGAATAAGATACATTGTACCACCTCACCACCGCCCCCCCCCCAAGAAAAGGACATTTTATTTTTAAAGATTTTATTTATTTGACAAAGCAAGAGGGAGAGAGCAAGCACAAGCAGGGAGAATCACAGGCAGGGGAGAAGCAGGCAAGGGCCCTGGGATCATGAACTGAGCTGAAGGCAGCTGCCTAATCGACGGAGCCACCCAGGTGCCTGGAAAAGGACATTTTAACTGCCAACTTCACAGCAATAACCATAGAAACCAGAAGACTGTAAAACCATAGTTCCAATGATATTGCAGAAGATAATAGTTGGTTTAGATTTCTCTATCCACCCCCCCCAAAATCCCAAAACTATTTTTCATAATGAAAACACAATAGAATATTTCAGTATGAAAGCATAATTTATCACCATTAGAGTCTCACTAAAGTAATTCTACATGATGTATTTCAAACAGAAGGGAAACTATTCTTGAGGAATTTTATGAAGCAAGGAGGAATAATTAGCAAAATATGTCTTTTTTTTTTTTAAGACATAATACCTGGTAAAAAAGAGGAGGGGCGTGATAATTGGATTTATAAGTGTTTAATGTCCTTTTGTTGTCTGAAGATGTGCAGAGATACTGGTAAACTTGAGTTTGGGAAGTTCTCCTTTTTGGTTTCTGAGGAAACCAACAGAAGGAGAGAGGCAGAAAATATAATTTCTAAGCTAGTGGAAACAAAATGAAAAAAAAAATCAATCTAATGAAAGACAAAATAACCTAGGAAAGGTAGCCTACGTTAAAACATGCAAAAGAGTAGAAGTAAATTGAAATAGAATAGAAGTGGACATAATAGATGAGGGCGGATAAATGTTGATTAAGTATTTCAGACAAAGATTGTAGGACATGAGCACAAGTTTTTAGGAAAGAGAAACCTCTAGCTGAGTGGTTCCTACAGTATGATTGTCTGGACTATCAGCATTAGCATTACCCGGGAAATTATTAGAAGAAACAGATTCTTTTTTTAAAAAATGATTTTATTTATTTATTTGACAGACAGAGGTCACAAGTAGGCAGAGAGGCAGGCAGAGAGAGGGGGGGAAGCAGGCTCCCTGCTGAGCAGAGAGCCTGATGTTGGGCTCGATCCCAGGACCCTGAGATCACGACCCGAGTTGAAGGCAGAGGCTTTAACCCACTGAGCCACCCAGGTGCCCCAAGAAACATAGATTCTTAAACCCACTCTATAACTACTGAATCAGAATGTCCTGTGATGGGTCCCAAAGACCTACCACTAGCCTTCCAGATGATGCACGCTGCAGTTCGAGAACCACTGCTCTAGCTCTATGTTTGTGTGAAAGACCTGTGTAAAGCATGAATAGAAGTAAATGAAAGGAAGGTAGTAAATATACCAGTTGTTCCAATTGTGTTCTGTGGAGAGGTTGTAAAAGAGCAGTCTAATATATTTATCAGAAATGCAGATTGCAGGGCTCTACCCCACAACCAGAATTGTCCTCCTAGTGTTTAATATGTAGCTCGAGGTGCTAGAGCCACTATTATACTCAAGTGAGGGAGAAAATATTTTAATTCCTAGGGTGAATAAGGGTCTGGGGATAAATAGAAAAAGAACAGTCAGGAATATAGTATGGAGCAGGGTGACTACATAAAGGGGAGAGTGGACATTTAGAGGTAGTGCAGAATGTAAAAGAGTTTAATGAAAGGTGATATCTAATATTCCATGTGGGTTTTCCTTGGCCACAAGAAAACCCCAAAATTTATCATTCTAAATCCTAAACGAAATTAGCTACACACAGATGTGCGTTCTGGGTGCTTTTGTTATGTTTGTTTCTTGAATGTTGATGAGAGTGAGTTTCACGTGTTAGGCACACACATGCTCATGTATGCACGTGTGTGTGTATATGATTGTGGCGGGGAGGTGGTAGTGGTGGGGGGAAGTATGTAGGTTAATGGGTGCTAAATATGTAGGATGATTTCTTTTTTAGTTTTCATTTTCTTAATTATTTTATTTTCACTTTTAAAATTAAGTATAATATATTATTTGCTTCGGGGGTGCAGGTCTGTGAATCGTCAGGCTTACACATTTCACAGCACTCACCATAGCACAAATCCTCCCCGATGTCCATCACCCAGTCATCCCATCCCTCCCACCCCCCTAGGATGATGATTTCAACGTCCTTTGGCAGATAAGAGCTCAGAGGGAGGCTCTTAAGAATGCAAGCCTCCCTCAGATGTCTTCAAGGAAGACTTTGATAGTCCATTGAAGATAGACTGGAAACATGAGCAAACTTTGCTAGCTCTGAAGAGTTAGGGACACCCCAGATGACCTATGACTCCACAGTCCACATACCAACCCTTGGAACACAAAATGGGTGTTCAGTTCATGCTTGTTGACTGTGACTGCCTTTACCAAGTCTTGATCTGGGGGTGTGAATTGTCTGGTAGCAGTGAGAATGATGTTTACTTTCTATGGATAACCAAGTTTGAGAACCTGGTCATACCCCTAGAATGAATACTTTCTCTCCTATTACCAAGGCAGTGTTTCTCACAACTATCTCAGAACCAACTCAGTCTTTACTGTTATCTATCTTTAGGTTGTTCAAGGATTCAAGCATAAAGCAAGACTTATACTTTGTCCTAAATCTGTCCGTGTCAAGTGTTAAGCAATACAAAGTACCAGATAAACAACTTAGAGTAATAACTTGGATTTAAGATGCTGTTGGAAAAAGTTATGATGTAGTCAGGACATAGCCTATTCACTGAGTAACCCCCCATCCCCCATGTGGAAAGAAAGTGAAGTCTGTTTTTTATTTTTCCTTCCTGGGATCTGTCTTGCAAACTGGAATATGTAAGAAAGATAGAATTTGAATATCATATTTCAGATTTCCTACTTGAAGGATTTCAAACCCTTGGCAAAAGCTATATAGTAAGTGGTTTCATAGGGGAGGAAAATACAAATTATAGAAGTACCAGCTGTGGTTTAATATTTAGGGTGAACTTATATGCAATGTTTACCTTTAGGGTAGAACATATTTTACTGAAAATCCATCCAGACCCAGAAGTTCATTTCTATAGTCCCAAACTTGAATAAATAATAATCAGGAAAATTCAGGAGAAATGGACAGATGTGACTTGGTGCTTATTATAGTTTAGTTAGATGTTATCTGAGGTCTTCCAGATCTTAAAAATGTAGGGAAAAAAAGTGCAACCTGCAGTTTCATATTCTCAACTGTTCCCTATCTTGTGAAATCTCAAAGTTCATCCCATGATTTCTAGGAGTACTAAAAAGATTACTTTGGTTTCTGAGCTTCTGTTTTCATCTTCATTTATACTTCATTCCATGTTGACCGGAAAATATAGTCTCTCGATTTCCACGAGATAATATAATCAAAAAGAAAACCATACAAAAATCTCACCCAAAGCATATAAATAGTTTTCCTCATGATGTGGGATCCTTGGAGAGGTTGGACTTCACACTGTGCATCATGAAAATGGCTCTTCTCTCTTCCTGTCTCACTGCAAACACCACATGCTTCTTGGGATTACCTCTTGGAGAGCCTACTCACCCCCAGATTCTGACAATGGGTTCTGCTTTTTGGAGAAATCCAGTTTAAAACAATATCCTGTCTCAGAAGTAGGTATTATAGGTCAGGTAGTTGTGAGACAATGAGGTAATGTATGTGAAATACACAAACTGTGTCTGGCACTTAGTAAGTCCTCGGTGAAATATTTGGAATTCATAGAATCCTAAACTGACTCACTTCCTTCACTTGCCCTTCTGTGAACTCGCATTTGTGTTTCAAATTTGGAGAAGAGAATGTGATTGGATTAGAGCGTGTCACTTGTCCTGTTGCCAGGTTTATGACCCATGACTGATAGACCTGTGAGGATGACATGGGGTAGGAACAGATTAAGTGTCACCAGGAAGGGTCAACTGGGAAGACAAATGACCTCCCCACTGGAATTCTAACCTCTGTTCTATGTTTGAGGGAATAAAGTCTGCGAAAGATTCTGGGGTTTGCCAAAGTCACACAGTCAGCAATGTGGAACAGACCTTGCGTTCAACTCCTTTGATTCTAGATCCAGTAATTCATTTTTCCACAGTGTTAGTGCCAAATTATAATAGTACTTTTTTTTTCACCAACTGCACATATGACCCTGAAAATGTATTTAATGTACCTATCCCTGAATTACTAGAATTGGTGAAATTGTTTATTTGTGCTATTTTGCTTCAAACGAGTTGGAGAGAAAATAAACTATTGATTTTTCCAAATCTTTTGCAAGTTATTGGTAAAAAAAAATAGTAATAGGTTTTCCAAGTGGACCTTAAAATTTTGACAAACATTACAGTGATACCACTGAAGAATTACTTTGAGCATGGAGAATAGATGTTAAAAGGTTACTAAAATCTATGTCAAGATAGATTGACTGGACTGGAATCAAGAAGGAAAAAGCTGAATTAAAAAAAAAAAAGCTGAATTGTAGGGACAAAGAAAGCTAATACAGCCTTAAAATGAGATGTGTTTAAATTTCAGCTGGAGGGAGAAAAATCTGGCATGCAGTGACGATAGTCCACCTTTAAAATTATTTTTGTATGGGAAACTGTGGTCTACTTAAGACAAATAGTCCCAGTGAACAATGGGAATTAGACCAGTAGGCCCAGTCATAACCCTAAGGCATAGTATGGCCATTATGTGCTGTAAAAAAAGACTTTTGGATCTCTACAAATCACACCAAATATCCTCATTCTTGACCGAACCACCAGCCAAGGGGTTATCTTGGAGTTCAAAGGATAGCATTGGTGATATGTAAAAGGACTTTAACCTCTTCAGGGAACAGGCACTATATATAAATCTAAACATAGCCCCTGAGAAATAATCCAACTTGCAGCACATAAAAACTTTGTGGATTCCAAGAACAAATGTCACCAGCTGAGGTGAAATTATGGATTTCTATAGCTTGGTTTAGTGTAGGAAAGTTTTAAAAATAAACTATGGGGTTATGACCCCATTTCACAATCTACCTACAATAAATTCACCTTATAAATTTCCCAAACTACTACTACTAAACCCCTCAGACAGATAAAGTGACCTTCCTTTGTAATCAGATACTATTTTTTTAGGACCTATTATACAGAACAATTTTCTGTGTTTTTGCAATAGAGAAAATTATTTTGACCCTTGTACACCTGTTTGTTTAAAAAAAATAAAAAAACAAAAAAAACCCAAACCTACTTCTAGCTATAAACCAGACTTTGGGTGAACTCTTTGTTCTTATTTTGTACTGCTTTGGCAACAAATACTGTTTTGATCCATGTTGAATCTGGGCAGTCACAATTTTTTTTTAAATTAACATATAATGTATTATTTGCCCCCAGGGGTACAGGTCCATGAATCATCAGGCTTACACATTTCACAGCACTCACCATAGCCCAGTGTCCATGACCCAGCCACCCTATCCCTACACCCTCACCCCAGCAACTCTCAGTTTGTTTCATAAGATTAAGAGTCTGTTATGGTTTGTCTCCCTCCTGATCCCATCTTGTTCCATTTTTTTCCTTCCCTACCCCCACAGCTACTTGTCCTGCCTCTCAAATTCCTCATATCAGAGAGATCATATGATAATTGTCTTTCTCTGATTGACATACTTCGCTCAGCATAATACCCTCTAGTTCCATCCATGTCATTGTAAATGGCAAGATTTTGTTTCTTTTGATGGCTGCATAGTATTCCATTGTATATGTATATACCACATCTTCTTTATCCATTCATCTGTTGATGGACATATAGGTTCTTTCCATAGTTTGACTATTGTGGACATTGTTGCTATAAGCATTGGGGTGCAGGTGCCTCTTTGGATCACAGCATTTGTATCTTTAGGGTAAATACCCAGCAGTGCTGTTACTGGGTTGTAGGGTAGCTCTATTTTCAACTTTTTGAGGAACCTCCATGCTGTTTTCCAGAGTGGTTGCACCAGCTTGCATTCCCACCAACAGTGTAGGAGGGTTCCTCTTTCTCCACATCCTCGCCAACATCTGTCATTTCCCAACTTGTTAATTTTAGCCATTCTGACTGGTGTGAGGTGGTATCTCACTGTGGTCTTGATTTGTATTTTTCTGATGCTGAGTGATGCTGAGCACTTTTTCATGTGTCTGTTGTCCATCTGGATGTCTTCTTTGCAGAAATGTCTGTTCATGTCTTCTGGGCAGTCACAATTTTTGTGTATTCAGTTAGGTTTCACATAATGTATGCATTTCTGATGCAAAGGATAGCTAAATACATCTGCACTCCTTTTGAGATGAAGAAGAAAACTACAGGAACAGTTCAGTAACACCCAAATTGACTCAGTTACTGCAGTCATGGAGAGGTTTATGTTTAGATTTGTGGCTAAACAGAAGTCAATCAGGAACTCCATTCCCCACCCCCAAACATTTTTTTTTTAATTAAAAACTCAAATCTATTAAGTACGCTGTGATGATACACTAGATCTTTTCCTTTTTACATAGCTCAGGATTGTTGGGTAATAGCACATAGGTTTGAGTTTAATTTATATTTACCTACAATTGTGCCTTAGAAGATTTTGAAAAGTTTTAGTACACAGCTCACACTTACATAGTACTTTCTATGTTCCTGTTACTTTTTAAAATTTTTTATTTAATAATTTTTTATTTTCTTATTAACATATAATGTATTATTAGCCCCAGGGGTACAGGTCTGTGAATTGCCAGGTTTACACACTTCACAGCACTCACCATAGCACATACCTTCCCCAAGTTCCTGTTACTTTTCTTTGCTCTGTATGGGTATCTAAATGATTATTTGTGTGTGTGTGTGTTGCGTATGTATCAATACACTTAACCTTTATAACACCTGGGGAAGCCAGGTACTGTTAGTAACATCCCCAGTTTACAGATAAGGAAATAAGTACTGAGAAGCTGAATAAGTTGCCTAAGACCACACTGTATGGAAGAATCAGGGTGGGAATCTGAGCATTTTGGCCCCAAAGCCTATGCTCTTACCCCCCATACTATATTGCCCTCAAGTCAATTTAGTCCATTCTTGATGATAAGTGAGGTGCTGTGGCTTATTGGTATGGGACAGGAATGGGCATAGATTAAATCCCCTTTTCTTCTGTAATCAGCTTCATGACCTTGGGCAAGTCACTTTGGGCCTGGGATTATGTTTTTTACCATTGAATTAAAAGGATTAATCTAGGCTTGAGCATCTGTTATGGTCACCATTGGCCTTTTTTGGCTAATAAGCAACTGAAACAATTGACTTTGAGCCAAGTAGAAAATAACAACGGGTTTCAGGCCTTAAAGTGAAAAAAAAAGAATTTAAGATGTCTAGTATTTTTATATTGGTTGTATGTTGAGATGATCTTCTGGGTATATAGAATGAAATAAATTTATTAAAATTAATTTCACCTGTTTTTACTTTTTTCAGTGTGACTACTAGAAATATTAAAATTCCATATGTGTTTTAACTTCATGATCCACATGTATTTCTGTTGGATTGTGGAGGTTATACCAAAAGTTGTTTGTCTACATGCCCACTGATATTACCAAGTGAAATTCCATTATAGGCATAGGCATGGAGGTACGATTTCAGAAACATCTTTTATATCAAGATTTTCTTACTTGCTCAAGAAAATTTTAGAATGCAAGTGCCAGAATACTGACATAAAAATAACCCAGGTCCACTCCAAGTCATTTAAATCTACTTATAAATGCTGCTGCTTGTTATTACAAACAAATTATTTGATCACACTTCAAACTGAGGTGTCATTCTGGTGTCAAGATGTCACAATTATCCTAGATATCTCAGTAATCCTTCCAGTTCTGAAATTCTGCAGTTCCATTCTTATAGAAACCTAGCCATGGACTGTCTATAAGATGAAAATGGAGAAATAAAGATGCAAAGATAGAACGCACAACATGTTCATAAGTTGGAGAATGTCAGTACTGTCATTTTTCTCCTTCTCAAAGAGCAGATGATCTCAGGAGGCTGCCAGCAGTGGATTCCCTGAAGGAAAGAAAATTCAAGGTGTTGGGATTAAATGGCCCAGCCTGGCCAGAGCACAGATTTAGTATTCTAGTTCTGCCTCTGTTGTTTGATCAGTTTCCCAAACAGCTCTGTTTCCACCTGCACCAGGGTGTGGCAAGAGCAGCTGTCCTGACTGTTTCCACTGCTGGTGCTTGTTAGAGGTGAGCTACCTCATGCAGCTGTCCCGGCAAGCCCTGGGGATGATCTGATAGTTTGGATTTGCCCCTGCATCGTACAGGCTGGGTGATAGGATCAGTTTCAGGTTAAAAGTTACATTTTTGATCACTTATTACCTTAAAGATACTGTGGGGTGATTCATGGAATGTAGAAGATGTCAGCAGTCAGAAGTAGTACACTAATAAAAAAATATTAGATTTTCTTAAATAAGATTGTGAATTATTAAATCCATTTGGCTTACTACAAATGTCTCTCAGGTAAAAGATTTATTGAATAAGTGGAAGTCGAAGTCAAAGAGAATAAACACCATTTGAAAAATTTCTTCCTTCCCTTATACTTTCCCTCTCATCTTTCAGATCACAATACAAAGCCATAGTATTATATCCATAATATAATACATATCTATAGTACATATCCATAGTATCCATAATACATAGCCATAATACAAAGCCATAGTAAGGCTGTTGGATCATCCAAGCTTTCCACACTCAAGGGATTAATACTGTAATATAGTGGTTCTCAAAGTGTGGTCCCTGGACTAAGATCATTAGCATCACCTGGGAACTTAGAAATGCACATTCTTGGATCTCAACCCAGACTTAGTGAAACTAACTCTGGAGGTGAAGCTCAGCAGCTGATGTTTTAACAAGCCCTCCAGGGGATTCTCACCCAAGTTAGAGAACCTGTGCTGTGTAGACACAGCTGGTACCAGGCTTGATTCCCTTGACCACTGGTGCAGTCAGTTGTGAGTATCTGTGAGCAGCTAATAGGCCACAGCTCACTTCTGCAACCTCCAGCAACTGTCCTTGGTTGAACTACCTTGCCCAGACATGGAGACCCTCAGAGGTATGCCACAGCCCCCGCTCTGGAGCCTGCCCAACATCAGCCTGATATGGGCATATAAAACCCCAGCCTCTTCCTCTAAGGCAGGACAACTCTGTCATGTGGTATGCGCCAGAGCTCTCCTGTGAGATCATGACATAGATCTTATTATATCCTTGCTCATCTCTTTGCCATTCCTAGTCTTGCTCCCCCACTTCCTTACCAGCGTCCTCCCTCAGTATAGCCCATGCACCCGAATACTTGTCTCAGGCTCTGCTTCCACGGCATCTGCTCACCTTCAATCACAGGTCAGAAGACAGTGGACTACAGTCCAGTCACCAGTTTGTGCAAATAAAGTTTTAGTGGAAAATATCTATGCCTGTCCATTTACACATTGCTTGTGGTTGCTTTTGCACTACAATAGCAGAATGAAATAGTTGTGGCAGAGACAGTGTGTGGTTCACAAAACCTACAATGTTCACAATCTAGCTTTTTAAGGGGAAGTTTGCTGATGTCTACGTAAGACATGAGCCAAGGTCAGATGGACGAAAGCTAAAAGGGAACAAAAGACGTCTGTGTGTTAGGCATGTGTTGTAAACAGAGATGTGCTAGAGCTTGTTGTGGAATTGTGTTTCTTTCCAGCTCTACGTGTGACATCATGTTGGTAGCTTGAAATCAGCCATGATATGAATATTTCTACCATGGGAATTGGCAAATTCTGTAAATCAGATATATATCCCCCCCCGGAGTTGCAGGTGTTAAGTATTTACTAGCACATCACTGGTTAGAAGCCAGATGCCTTATGCCCTTTAGAATAGTACACAAAATCAAGACTTTAATGGAAAATAAGAAAAAAAAAAAGAATTAAGATCTCTAAAGTGTATGTGAAAGCACTTTTGAAAGAGTCACTTTAATTTTTTTATTATTATTATTTTATAGAAAACCTTTTTCTTGTGGGCACGCATGATCTTTGGGGTCTGTCTCCGTGCTCTGTTTTTTTTTTGTTTGTTTGTTTGTTTTATGTTTTTTTTTTTGTTTGTTTTTAATACTAGTCTGTGCTATTTACTAACTTTCCTCTGAGATGGGGCACTCCTCAACTTTCTTTTTTGGGTTGTTTCATTGTTGTCTTGTGGTCAACCACAGCTTTCCTAACAGATTCTCTGGGGCATAACTTTGGTCTCAGTACTTCAAGAATTTATACAAGTCTAAAATCTTGTTACCCCTAGTTACTCCTATTCTCAAAAGCCTCTTATAGTCTAATAGGAGTGACTGAAGGGCTCTGACTGGTTAGCACCTTGGACTTGAGGGTGTTAGTTTCCTATTTTTCTAAAACAGAGGAGAGAGAGGAGAAGAGTGGGGTTCACAACTGTTTCTTTTGGGGGAATATGGTATCCAGCCTACAAGATGACCCCTAATGGTCCCCATTTTCTATTATTTATGCTCTGTGTAGTTCCTTCTTGTGTGAATCAAGATGACTAGTGTAACAAGTGAGGTATTGCAGAAATGGCAATGTGGGACTTCTGAGGAAACATCATAAGAGATATCATAGCTCTCCCTTGGATTATTCATTCATTAGGGAATCCAGCTACCATGTTGTGAGGACACAGACAGGCCATCAGAGAGAAACTGAGACCTCTCACCAGTAGCCAACACCTTAGAAGTGGATCCTCTAGCCCCAGTCAAGCCTCCATATGACTACATCCTAACCTAGCTAAGCTGTTCGTGAATTCCTGATCCATAGTAACCATGTGAGATAATACTCTTGTGTTAAGCTGCCAAGTTTTAAGGTTATTTGTAATGTAGCAATAAATAACACACTAACGGTTTATCCCCTTCAGTGCTGGTTCATGAGCCATCAGAATTTGAAATTATCATCTAAATTTGAAAACTAGTACATCCCAACAGTCTTTGGAGGACAGATAATTTCTACTCTTGTATGCTTGCCTAACTCAAAGTATTTTTTACTCACTAGCCAAGGAAAGTCATATGAACCTGTGAATTCTCTGATATGTGTCACTGTTTCACTGCCAAAGAGAGCTCAATGGTGTGACAACCTACCACTCCAAGTCAGAGAGAGCAATTTTGCTTAATGATTCTGGCGTGTGTTGATTTTATTTATTTATGATATGGTCTTTTTGTAGCTGAGTTATCTGGAAATGGTTTTCCTATCCCTGGAGTCCTGACAGACATTTATGACCGCTAAAATGCCCCAAGAGCCAGCAGGGCTATTGTAAGCCCTTTGCCGCCAAGGCTACCTCTTCGTATCTGGCCTCAATAATAAATTGTATTGTTTTTTTGAGAAGACAACGGTGTATTCAAAACCCAGTGTGTTTGGGCTTTCACCTGAATTATTGAGCACACAATTTATTTTTCTACCATTGCTGAGTTGCCACTGAAGTTACAACTAATTTTTTTCCCCCTCTGGTTACTGTGTTCTGTACATTTTTCTCATCCTAATTTGACTCTCATCCTTAACTGGAAGTTTAACTTTTCATCTTTTTTTTCCCCCTTCAAAAATTAAAGAGAATGGGGAGCCTTGGCTCAGATCATAATCCCATGGGATTGAGCCCCATGTCAGGCTCCCTGCTCAGTGGGGAATCTGCTTCTGTCTGCCACTCTGCTGCTTGTGGGTGCAGACTCTCTTTCCCCCTCTCTCTATGTGTCAGATAAATAAAATCTTAAAAAACCTAAAAGAGAAAGGCACTGAAGTTCTTTGAAGCAGTGTCTCTTGCATAAAAATTAATAATCAAATTTTGATTTCCTGTTCTGTTTGGAAAGGTTATCAGTTTTTGCTTCATAGGTGTCAGGTTTCATTTATGGTGTAGAGTCATCTGGTCTAGGATGCAATTTTCATGTATGATTGTAGTCATGAAAACGTCTCTCATCACATATGATCCAGGGATGAAAAAAAAAAAATCTTACAGCAACACCATCAATTTCACACTTGTTCTGAAATTTTATTGCACTAACAGTTTTTGTGTCCTGGACAGAGGTTCTATCTGGCAAAAGTTGGCAGGTGAATCTCTCTTTGCCATCTCCTTTTTTTATGCTCGTATCCAATCTTTTCCCCTCCCCTCTTCTCGTCTCCCCTCCCCTCTTCTCTTTTCCTCTCCCCTCTTCTCTTCTCTCCTCCCCTCCCCTTTCCTTCCTTCCCCTGTAGGGGAGCCTGCTTCCTCCTCTCTCTCTGCCTGCCTCTCTGCCTGCTTGTGATCTCTCTGTCAAATAAATAAATAAAATCTTTAAAAAAAAAAATCAATGGAAAATATTTTATATATACATTTTATAAATACATTTAATATATTTAATTTATATATCTTACAAATATATTTATGTGTATTACAAAATGCTTAAATATAGACATTCATATTTATATAATATATAATTATTAAAATTATAATATACTTAAGTGATGTTATGTTTAATAATGTAAACAATACAGGGACTGTGACTGAATGAGCAAAGGAGCTGGAGTTATGTTTTTTACTTTTTTTTTTTTTTCCAATTTTAAAAATATCCTGTAATATAAATGCTATGGTTAGAAGTAAGGAGAGAAGGAAGACCATTCCTTATCTCTTTAAGGACTTTTTCTATATCGTCACAGGTTGCTATATAGGCCATTTAATTTATGCCCCTCGTTTCCAGTGGTACCACAACAAAGTTATCTAGAAAGTTCCACCAAGAAACAAGTTCAGTGTTTCGGCATTTCTCAGGAAATGTTCATTGGTAGAGCATATAGATCTCAGTCATCAGAATAGCAGATATATGGGGACAAAGGCTTAATGTGACTTTATTGGAAAAGTTGAATATCTGGACCCTTTCCTGAAGACAAAAGTTACACAGGAAGTGTGTGGAAGGGAGCAGGACTAGTCTGTTCTGAGGGTCTTGGAGGAAGTAGAGGATGGGGGTGAGAAAGAGCCTAGGATGTAAGCCTTAACTCCAGAAGGCATGTGATGGATGCAAAAGGATGCCATTGACCTAGGGTGGGAGTGGGAACAAAATCTCGCTCAGCTCCACATGCGGACCAGTGATGGTGGGGGGATTTGAAGATAACTGTTAATGAGGACAGAATCAGAAGATATCTTCAATTTGGAGTCTTTATTGGGATGTAATTGCTTCTCAGATGGAGTTGCAATGAAGAAATGCCAGTTTCATCAGCATTATTTTTAAGCTCAGTCAAGAGATTTCCTTTTCCTTTTCTTTCCTCTTAGTTTTCCTCTTCCTCTCCCTCTTCCTCCTCCATATTTCACTTCCCAAGTCACTGTCAATCCCCAGCACAAGGAGGAATCTCCAACTGATGGGTGTGTGAATCCCCAGTCATGATTTTGATCATCTTTGAGTGTAGCTGTCCTTTGATTGTCAACATTTGTTCTTATTCACTTCCATATTCTCTTCTAAATCATTTAAGATCTCTCCACTTCAGACTTCTTTTGTCCCTGATTTATAAACAGGGGAAGTCAGAGACTTTCTTCAGGCTGGTTCATTTGAATATTAAAACATTTCAGCAGTATGTAGCTGTCCTCAAATTTCAGCTTTCATGGCTTATGCTTTTACTAAATTAATAGTCAGCATTTCCATAGCATTTGTGATTTTCAAAGCAGTCCACAAACATTAATTAATGCTAATGCTACCCTAAGAGAATGCCGTAACTAGCTAACTGACTGAACTTTATCTCAAATTATTTTTAAATGGTTTTCAGCTTGGGAGGGAAGTTGGCGAGAATGTGCAAGAGTGTATAGTGTTTGCTATCATTTGCTGCCTCCTAAAAGTAATGATGCAGCAAATTGAAGTGAATCATCCTCAGAAGGATATTAAGGTTTGATCCACCTGGAATTAATCATCTCTAAGAATTACCTGTTGCCTAAACTGAATCGACCAAAGCAGCACTTGGAATGTACATTTAAAGACAAAAACTGTTCATAATCCAGGCATTTTTTTCTCTCTCAAAGTTAATTGCAATCCTAAGATTCTAATCATTCTGCTTTCTTTGCTTCTTACCACTATTTGCAAAACAAAACAAGAACCCAAGCTAAAAGAAACAAAAATATGATTAGTCAATGAGTATTAAATACCTAAGTGGCATATAAATGGTTTAGTTCTGGGAGAAGAGAGAAGACAGTAAAAATAAAATAACAACCCACTATTCTTATCTTAGAGGAATTTCAGTTTGGTCATGAAATCAAGCTTACATGTAGAAATGGTAAAGGATTACTAAGGTCTACAACTGGGTCTACAATGCCAGTAGGGAAGAAAGTTCTTGTGGACTGGAAGAGTTGGGTGGGGCTTCAAGGAAACGTTAGATATAGATTTGGCATTATTATATAGTGTGGTGGATTTTGAATCACCATGATTATCAAGGAAGCCACCACAACTTCTTGAGCAGGAGGTGGAAAGGTGGAAGAACAGTTGTAGGCTGAGAGTCCTAAGTAGAATGTCCTGGAGGTTGGATAGATGGGACATCAACTTGAGGACTTAGTGGGAAGGTAAGCTAGGGTGAAATGGTTCAAGAATAGAGTGTGATTAGAAGGTGCATATTGGATTCAGATGAACGTGGGTTCACATCTTCGTTCTTTGTAGATGAGTGACCTTGATAAAACTCTATCCCCCTTGAACTTTCATCTTCTCATCTATAACCAAGGTGGGGGGAGATTTCATTTAAATCTGAAGTAGTATATGAAAAGCACTGTATTTGACCCCAGATAAAAGTATGATAGAGACTTGTTATTAAATGATAGATACCATTTTTGTCTCCTGGTCATCAAATGAATGATTTTTTCCATTTATATCTTAGGCATGCACTCTTTATTTTTTATTTTTTAAATTTGTCTTAAAGATTTTATTTATTTATTTGACAGATACAATGTGAGAGGAACACAAGCACGGGGAGTGGGAGAGGGAGGAGCAGGCTTCCCACTGAGCAGGGAGCCCAATGTGGAGCTCAATCCCAGGATTCTGGGATCATGACCTGAGGCACCCAAGTGCCCCTATATAAGAAGGATTTTGAGAGAGAGAAAAAAGAGAGAAAAGAGAAAAATGAGTGGGGGGAGGGCAGAGGGAAAGGGACAAACAGACTCCTTGCCAAGTGGGGAGCCTGACACGGGGCTTGTTCTCAGGACCCTGAGATCATGACCTGAACTGAACTGAACTGAAGTCAGATGCTTAATCAAGTGCCCTTTTATTTTATTTTATTTTACTTTACTTTTTACCTTACTTTTAACATTTAGAGTGGTGGTAGTGGTGAGAGGGGAGGCAGAGGAAGAGAATCCTCAAGCAGACTCCTTGCTGAGCACAGAACCCAATGTAGGGCTTGATCCCAGAACCCTGAGATCATGCCCTGAGCTGAAACCAAGAGCGGGATGCTTAACTGAGTGAGCCACCCAGGGGTTCCAGGTGTGCTTTCTCTTTAATGATGAAACTGGAAGTCCTCAGACTTGGATTTCTGTGTCTTGGAGTATGTCAGACTACTCTGACTGTACTGCTAGAACAAAAAATTTAAAAACAACCTGTTCACATGTATCGCTGAGGTAGCAAGAAAGCAGAGTCTTCGAAAGCTGAAAACTAGTGAACATAAGAATTAGACAGGGTGGAGGGGGTGGGAGATTTACAGAAAGCATGTGTTGAGCCAATATGATATGGAGCCTGGGTTTTCATGACCGCCTGGTCTTGCAAATGTTAGGAGGTAGAGCTGCAGCCTGTGGGCAGTGTATTAGGGGATTCCTCTTTGTTCTTTTTCTCTTTCTTTTTCTTTTTAATTTTTATTGTGTTACATTAGTCACCATACATCATTAGTTTTTGATGTAGTGTTCCAAGATTCATTGTTTATGTATAACACCCAGTGCTCCGTGCAGTATGTGTCCTCCTTAATACCCACCTCTTGGTTCTTAAAATTGATCACAAACACTGTCTCTAAGCTGTAAAGGTAAAAACATGCCCCACCTCCTGCTTCCTAATGGGGCTGCAGGGAAATTTGCTCCTCTTGACCTGGTTGTGGGTGGAAGGGAAAGAAGTTGTCTTTGAGAATTCATAACTAGCCCACATGTGAGTTTGCATCAGGACTCGTGTGCTCCAAAAAAAAAAAAAAAACCAAAAAAAAACAAAAACAAAAACAAAAAACCTCTGGCTCAGAATTTCATATAAAGTGTGGTGATGCCTGTAGGTGCCTGGCAGAAAAAACTCCATAAATCCAGTTCCCCTCCCTAAACTAGCCCTTTTCAAATTCTAATGTATCGGAGGTTATGATGAAAATGCAGATTTTGATGCAGCGGGTGTGGGGCTTGGCTCTGTGTGTGTCTTAATCTCTCAGGTGTGGCAGGTGCTGGTGATCCATGGATCCCACTTCGAGTAAATGAAGAAACTCTCCTTCTGGTCTAGGTCTCAGAAAAGGTCCACAGAAGATCTCTCAGGTATATGAAGTCACAATCCATAACTTTACAACACAAAGCAAAAGTCATCAGGATCAAGAGAACTAGACCAGCAAAGACTTCAGACATTAGAATTCTCCAACTCAGAATATAAAATAGATATTTAATGCATTTCGATTTGTATAGGAGATTGGAAATGTAGGCAAGGAGAAATAAAGTTATGTAAATACCTGGTAACGTTTAGTGAAACGGAATACTTCTAGATGTGAAAAACATACATCTATAATTATAAAGTCTTATAAGTTAATGGATGAGATCAATAGCACATTAAATCTGGCTGAAGAGAAAATTATTTTTAACTGTGATGTAGATTTAAAGGATATATTTAGAATGAACATAGAAAGATAATGGAGAAGAGGAAATATTTGAAGAAATATTACCAGAGAATTTTCTAGAACTAACATCTTCAGGTTCAGGATGCCCAACAATTTTGAAACAGAATAATATAAATCCATGCTAAAGAAAAGATTTTCAAAGTTTAGTGAATAAGATACATTGTACCACCTCACCACCGCCCCCCCCCCAAGAAAAGGACATTTTATTTTTAAAGATTTTATTTATTTGACAAAGCAAGAGGGAGAGAGCAAGCACAAGCAGGGAGAATCACAGGCAGGGGAGAAGCAGGCAAGGGCCCTGGGATCATGAACTGAGCTGAAGGCAGCTGCCTAATCGACGGAGCCACCCAGGTGCCTGGAAAAGGACATTTTAACTGCCAACTTCACAGCAATAACCATAGAAACCAGAAGACTGTAAAACCATAGTTCCAATGATATTGCAGAAGATAATAGTTGGTTTAGATTTCTCTATCCACCCCCCCCAAAATCCCAAAACTATTTTTCATAATGAAAACACAATAGAATATTTCAGTATGAAAGCATAATTTATCACCATTAGAGTCTCACTAAAGTAATTCTACATGATGTATTTCAAACAGAAGGGAAACTATTCTTGAGGAATTTTATGAAGCAAGGAGGAATAATTAGCAAAATATGTCTTTTTTTTTTTTAAGACATAATACCTGGTAAAAAAGAGGAGGGGCGTGATAATTGGATTTATAAGTGTTTAATGTCCTTTTGTTGTCTGAAGATGTGCAGAGATACTGGTAAACTTGAGTTTGGGAAGTTCTCCTTTTTGGTTTCTGAGGAAACCAACAGAAGGAGAGAGGCAGAAAATATAATTTCTAAGCTAGTGGAAACAAAATGAAAAAAAAAATCAATCTAATGAAAGACAAAATAACCTAGGAAAGGTAGCCTACGTTAAAACATGCAAAAGAGTAGAAGTAAATTGAAATAGAATAGAAGTGGACATAATAGATGAGGGCGGATAAATGTTGATTAAGTATTTCAGACAAAGATTGTAGGACATGAGCACAAGTTTTTAGGAAAGAGAAACCTCTAGCTGAGTGGTTCCTACAGTATGATTGTCTGGACTATCAGCATTAGCATTACCCGGGAAATTATTAGAAGAAACAGATTCTTTTTTTAAAAAATGATTTTATTTATTTATTTGACAGACAGAGGTCACAAGTAGGCAGAGAGGCAGGCAGAGAGAGGGGGGGAAGCAGGCTCCCTGCTGAGCAGAGAGCCTGATGTTGGGCTCGATCCCAGGACCCTGAGATCACGACCCGAGTTGAAGGCAGAGGCTTTAACCCACTGAGCCACCCAGGTGCCCCAAGAAACATAGATTCTTAAACCCACTCTATAACTACTGAATCAGAATGTCCTGTGATGGGTCCCAAAGACCTACCACTAGCCTTCCAGATGATGCACGCTGCAGTTCGAGAACCACTGCTCTAGCTCTATGTTTGTGTGAAAGACCTGTGTAAAGCATGAATAGAAGTAAATGAAAGGAAGGTAGTAAATATACCAGTTGTTCCAATTGTGTTCTGTGGAGAGGTTGTAAAAGAGCAGTCTAATATATTTATCAGAAATGCAGATTGCAGGGCTCTACCCCACAACCAGAATTGTCCTCCTAGTGTTTAATATGTAGCTCGAGGTGCTAGAGCCACTATTATACTCAAGTGAGGGAGAAAATATTTTAATTCCTAGGGTGAATAAGGGTCTGGGGATAAATAGAAAAAGAACAGTCAGGAATATAGTATGGAGCAGGGTGACTACATAAAGGGGAGAGTGGACATTTAGAGGTAGTGCAGAATGTAAAAGAGTTTAATGAAAGGTGATATCTAATATTCCATGTGGGTTTTCCTTGGCCACAAGAAAACCCCAAAATTTATCATTCTAAATCCTAAACGAAATTAGCTACACACAGATGTGCGTTCTGGGTGCTTTTGTTATGTTTGTTTCTTGAATGTTGATGAGAGTGAGTTTCACGTGTTAGGCACACACATGCTCATGTATGCACGTGTGTGTGTATATGATTGTGGCGGGGAGGTGGTAGTGGTGGGGGGAAGTATGTAGGTTAATGGGTGCTAAATATGTAGGATGATTTCTTTTTTAGTTTTCATTTTCTTAATTATTTTATTTTCACTTTTAAAATTAAGTATAATATATTATTTGCTTCGGGGGTGCAGGTCTGTGAATCGTCAGGCTTACACATTTCACAGCACTCACCATAGCACAAATCCTCCCCGATGTCCATCACCCAGTCATCCCATCCCTCCCACCCCCCTAGGATGATGATTTCAACGTCCTTTGGCAGATAAGAGCTCAGAGGGAGGCTCTTAAGAATGCAAGCCTCCCTCAGATGTCTTCAAGGAAGACTTTGATAGTCCATTGAAGATAGACTGGAAACATGAGCAAACTTTGCTAGCTCTGAAGAGTTAGGGACACCCCAGATGACCTATGACTCCACAGTCCACATACCAACCCTTGGAACACAAAATGGGTGTTCAGTTCATGCTTGTTGACTGTGACTGCCTTTACCAAGTCTTGATCTGGGGGTGTGAATTGTCTGGTAGCAGTGAGAATGATGTTTACTTTCTATGGATAACCAAGTTTGAGAACCTGGTCATACCCCTAGAATGAATACTTTCTCTCCTATTACCAAGGCAGTGTTTCTCACAACTATCTCAGAACCAACTCAGTCTTTACTGTTATCTATCTTTAGGTTGTTCAAGGATTCAAGCATAAAGCAAGACTTATACTTTGTCCTAAATCTGTCCGTGTCAAGTGTTAAGCAATACAAAGTACCAGATAAACAACTTAGAGTAATAACTTGGATTTAAGATGCTGTTGGAAAAAGTTATGATGTAGTCAGGACATAGCCTATTCACTGAGTAACCCCCCATCCCCCATGTGGAAAGAAAGTGAAGTCTGTTTTTTATTTTTCCTTCCTGGGATCTGTCTTGCAAACTGGAATATGTAAGAAAGATAGAATTTGAATATCATATTTCAGATTTCCTACTTGAAGGATTTCAAACCCTTGGCAAAAGCTATATAGTAAGTGGTTTCATAGGGGAGGAAAATACAAATTATAGAAGTACCAGCTGTGGTTTAATATTTAGGGTGAACTTATATGCAATGTTTACCTTTAGGGTAGAACATATTTTACTGAAAATCCATCCAGACCCAGAAGTTCATTTCTATAGTCCCAAACTTGAATAAATAATAATCAGGAAAATTCAGGAGAAATGGACAGATGTGACTTGGTGCTTATTATAGTTTAGTTAGATGTTATCTGAGGTCTTCCAGATCTTAAAAATGTAGGGAAAAAAAGTGCAACCTGCAGTTTCATATTCTCAACTGTTCCCTATCTTGTGAAATCTCAAAGTTCATCCCATGATTTCTAGGAGTACTAAAAAGATTACTTTGGTTTCTGAGCTTCTGTTTTCATCTTCATTTATACTTCATTCCATGTTGACCGGAAAATATAGTCTCTCGATTTCCACGAGATAATATAATCAAAAAGAAAACCATACAAAAATCTCACCCAAAGCATATAAATAGTTTTCCTCATGATGTGGGATCCTTGGAGAGGTTGGACTTCACACTGTGCATCATGAAAATGGCTCTTCTCTCTTCCTGTCTCACTGCAAACACCACATGCTTCTTGGGATTACCTCTTGGAGAGCCTACTCACCCCCAGATTCTGACAATGGGTTCTGCTTTTTGGAGAAATCCAGTTTAAAACAATATCCTGTCTCAGAAGTAGGTATTATAGGTCAGGTAGTTGTGAGACAATGAGGTAATGTATGTGAAATACACAAACTGTGTCTGGCACTTAGTAAGTCCTCGGTGAAATATTTGGAATTCATAGAATCCTAAACTGACTCACTTCCTTCACTTGCCCTTCTGTGAACTCGCATTTGTGTTTCAAATTTGGAGAAGAGAATGTGATTGGATTAGAGCGTGTCACTTGTCCTGTTGCCAGGTTTATGACCCATGACTGATAGACCTGTGAGGATGACATGGGGTAGGAACAGATTAAGTGTCACCAGGAAGGGTCAACTGGGAAGACAAATGACCTCCCCACTGGAATTCTAACCTCTGTTCTATGTTTGAGGGAATAAAGTCTGCGAAAGATTCTGGGGTTTGCCAAAGTCACACAGTCAGCAATGTGGAACAGACCTTGCGTTCAACTCCTTTGATTCTAGATCCAGTAATTCATTTTTCCACAGTGTTAGTGCCAAATTATAATAGTACTTTTTTTTTCACCAACTGCACATATGACCCTGAAAATGTATTTAATGTACCTATCCCTGAATTACTAGAATTGGTGAAATTGTTTATTTGTGCTATTTTGCTTCAAACGAGTTGGAGAGAAAATAAACTATTGATTTTTCCAAATCTTTTGCAAGTTATTGGTAAAAAAAAATAGTAATAGGTTTTCCAAGTGGACCTTAAAATTTTGACAAACATTACAGTGATACCACTGAAGAATTACTTTGAGCATGGAGAATAGATGTTAAAAGGTTACTAAAATCTATGTCAAGATAGATTGACTGGACTGGAATCAAGAAGGAAAAAGCTGAATTAAAAAAAAAAAAGCTGAATTGTAGGGACAAAGAAAGCTAATACAGCCTTAAAATGAGATGTGTTTAAATTTCAGCTGGAGGGAGAAAAATCTGGCATGCAGTGACGATAGTCCACCTTTAAAATTATTTTTGTATGGGAAACTGTGGTCTACTTAAGACAAATAGTCCCAGTGAACAATGGGAATTAGACCAGTAGGCCCAGTCATAACCCTAAGGCATAGTATGGCCATTATGTGCTGTAAAAAAAGACTTTTGGATCTCTACAAATCACACCAAATATCCTCATTCTTGACCGAACCACCAGCCAAGGGGTTATCTTGGAGTTCAAAGGATAGCATTGGTGATATGTAAAAGGACTTTAACCTCTTCAGGGAACAGGCACTATATATAAATCTAAACATAGCCCCTGAGAAATAATCCAACTTGCAGCACATAAAAACTTTGTGGATTCCAAGAACAAATGTCACCAGCTGAGGTGAAATTATGGATTTCTATAGCTTGGTTTAGTGTAGGAAAGTTTTAAAAATAAACTATGGGGTTATGACCCCATTTCACAATCTACCTACAATAAATTCACCTTATAAATTTCCCAAACTACTACTACTAAACCCCTCAGACAGATAAAGTGACCTTCCTTTGTAATCAGATACTATTTTTTTAGGACCTATTATACAGAACAATTTTCTGTGTTTTTGCAATAGAGAAAATTATTTTGACCCTTGTACACCTGTTTGTTTAAAAAAAATAAAAAAACAAAAAAAACCCAAACCTACTTCTAGCTATAAACCAGACTTTGGGTGAACTCTTTGTTCTTATTTTGTACTGCTTTGGCAACAAATACTGTTTTGATCCATGTTGAATCTGGGCAGTCACAATTTTTTTTTAAATTAACATATAATGTATTATTTGCCCCCAGGGGTACAGGTCCATGAATCATCAGGCTTACACATTTCACAGCACTCACCATAGCCCAGTGTCCATGACCCAGCCACCCTATCCCTACACCCTCACCCCAGCAACTCTCAGTTTGTTTCATAAGATTAAGAGTCTGTTATGGTTTGTCTCCCTCCTGATCCCATCTTGTTCCATTTTTTTCCTTCCCTACCCCCACAGCTACTTGTCCTGCCTCTCAAATTCCTCATATCAGAGAGATCATATGATAATTGTCTTTCTCTGATTGACATACTTCGCTCAGCATAATACCCTCTAGTTCCATCCATGTCATTGTAAATGGCAAGATTTTGTTTCTTTTGATGGCTGCATAGTATTCCATTGTATATGTATATACCACATCTTCTTTATCCATTCATCTGTTGATGGACATATAGGTTCTTTCCATAGTTTGACTATTGTGGACATTGTTGCTATAAGCATTGGGGTGCAGGTGCCTCTTTGGATCACAGCATTTGTATCTTTAGGGTAAATACCCAGCAGTGCTGTTACTGGGTTGTAGGGTAGCTCTATTTTCAACTTTTTGAGGAACCTCCATGCTGTTTTCCAGAGTGGTTGCACCAGCTTGCATTCCCACCAACAGTGTAGGAGGGTTCCTCTTTCTCCACATCCTCGCCAACATCTGTCATTTCCCAACTTGTTAATTTTAGCCATTCTGACTGGTGTGAGGTGGTATCTCACTGTGGTCTTGATTTGTATTTTTCTGATGCTGAGTGATGCTGAGCACTTTTTCATGTGTCTGTTGTCCATCTGGATGTCTTCTTTGCAGAAATGTCTGTTCATGTCTTCTGGGCAGTCACAATTTTTGTGTATTCAGTTAGGTTTCACATAATGTATGCATTTCTGATGCAAAGGATAGCTAAATACATCTGCACTCCTTTTGAGATGAAGAAGAAAACTACAGGAACAGTTCAGTAACACCCAAATTGACTCAGTTACTGCAGTCATGGAGAGGTTTATGTTTAGATTTGTGGCTAAACAGAAGTCAATCAGGAACTCCATTCCCCACCCCCAAACATTTTTTTTTTAATTAAAAACTCAAATCTATTAAGTACGCTGTGATGATACACTAGATCTTTTCCTTTTTACATAGCTCAGGATTGTTGGGTAATAGCACATAGGTTTGAGTTTAATTTATATTTACCTACAATTGTGCCTTAGAAGATTTTGAAAAGTTTTAGTACACAGCTCACACTTACATAGTACTTTCTATGTTCCTGTTACTTTTTAAAATTTTTTATTTAATAATTTTTTATTTTCTTATTAACATATAATGTATTATTAGCCCCAGGGGTACAGGTCTGTGAATTGCCAGGTTTACACACTTCACAGCACTCACCATAGCACATACCTTCCCCAAGTTCCTGTTACTTTTCTTTGCTCTGTATGGGTATCTAAATGATTATTTGTGTGTGTGTGTGTTGCGTATGTATCAATACACTTAACCTTTATAACACCTGGGGAAGCCAGGTACTGTTAGTAACATCCCCAGTTTACAGATAAGGAAATAAGTACTGAGAAGCTGAATAAGTTGCCTAAGACCACACTGTATGGAAGAATCAGGGTGGGAATCTGAGCATTTTGGCCCCAAAGCCTATGCTCTTACCCCCCATACTATATTGCCCTCAAGTCAATTTAGTCCATTCTTGATGATAAGTGAGGTGCTGTGGCTTATTGGTATGGGACAGGAATGGGCATAGATTAAATCCCCTTTTCTTCTGTAATCAGCTTCATGACCTTGGGCAAGTCACTTTGGGCCTGGGATTATGTTTTTTACCATTGAATTAAAAGGATTAATCTAGGCTTGAGCATCTGTTATGGTCACCATTGGCCTTTTTTGGCTAATAAGCAACTGAAACAATTGACTTTGAGCCAAGTAGAAAATAACAACGGGTTTCAGGCCTTAAAGTGAAAAAAAAAGAATTTAAGATGTCTAGTATTTTTATATTGGTTGTATGTTGAGATGATCTTCTGGGTATATAGAATGAAATAAATTTATTAAAATTAATTTCACCTGTTTTTACTTTTTTCAGTGTGACTACTAGAAATATTAAAATTCCATATGTGTTTTAACTTCATGATCCACATGTATTTCTGTTGGATTGTGGAGGTTATACCAAAAGTTGTTTGTCTACATGCCCACTGATATTACCAAGTGAAATTCCATTATAGGCATAGGCATGGAGGTACGATTTCAGAAACATCTTTTATATCAAGATTTTCTTACTTGCTCAAGAAAATTTTAGAATGCAAGTGCCAGAATACTGACATAAAAATAACCCAGGTCCACTCCAAGTCATTTAAATCTACTTATAAATGCTGCTGCTTGTTATTACAAACAAATTATTTGATCACACTTCAAACTGAGGTGTCATTCTGGTGTCAAGATGTCACAATTATCCTAGATATCTCAGTAATCCTTCCAGTTCTGAAATTCTGCAGTTCCATTCTTATAGAAACCTAGCCATGGACTGTCTATAAGATGAAAATGGAGAAATAAAGATGCAAAGATAGAACGCACAACATGTTCATAAGTTGGAGAATGTCAGTACTGTCATTTTTCTCCTTCTCAAAGAGCAGATGATCTCAGGAGGCTGCCAGCAGTGGATTCCCTGAAGGAAAGAAAATTCAAGGTGTTGGGATTAAATGGCCCAGCCTGGCCAGAGCACAGATTTAGTATTCTAGTTCTGCCTCTGTTGTTTGATCAGTTTCCCAAACAGCTCTGTTTCCACCTGCACCAGGGTGTGGCAAGAGCAGCTGTCCTGACTGTTTCCACTGCTGGTGCTTGTTAGAGGTGAGCTACCTCATGCAGCTGTCCCGGCAAGCCCTGGGGATGATCTGATAGTTTGGATTTGCCCCTGCATCGTACAGGCTGGGTGATAGGATCAGTTTCAGGTTAAAAGTTACATTTTTGATCACTTATTACCTTAAAGATACTGTGGGGTGATTCATGGAATGTAGAAGATGTCAGCAGTCAGAAGTAGTACACTAATAAAAAAATATTAGATTTTCTTAAATAAGATTGTGAATTATTAAATCCATTTGGCTTACTACAAATGTCTCTCAGGTAAAAGATTTATTGAATAAGTGGAAGTCGAAGTCAAAGAGAATAAACACCATTTGAAAAATTTCTTCCTTCCCTTATACTTTCCCTCTCATCTTTCAGATCACAATACAAAGCCATAGTATTATATCCATAATATAATACATATCTATAGTACATATCCATAGTATCCATAATACATAGCCATAATACAAAGCCATAGTAAGGCTGTTGGATCATCCAAGCTTTCCACACTCAAGGGATTAATACTGTAATATAGTGGTTCTCAAAGTGTGGTCCCTGGACTAAGATCATTAGCATCACCTGGGAACTTAGAAATGCACATTCTTGGATCTCAACCCAGACTTAGTGAAACTAACTCTGGAGGTGAAGCTCAGCAGCTGATGTTTTAACAAGCCCTCCAGGGGATTCTCACCCAAGTTAGAGAACCTGTGCTGTGTAGACACAGCTGGTACCAGGCTTGATTCCCTTGACCACTGGTGCAGTCAGTTGTGAGTATCTGTGAGCAGCTAATAGGCCACAGCTCACTTCTGCAACCTCCAGCAACTGTCCTTGGTTGAACTACCTTGCCCAGACATGGAGACCCTCAGAGGTATGCCACAGCCCCCGCTCTGGAGCCTGCCCAACATCAGCCTGATATGGGCATATAAAACCCCAGCCTCTTCCTCTAAGGCAGGACAACTCTGTCATGTGGTATGCGCCAGAGCTCTCCTGTGAGATCATGACATAGATCTTATTATATCCTTGCTCATCTCTTTGCCATTCCTAGTCTTGCTCCCCCACTTCCTTACCAGCGTCCTCCCTCAGTATAGCCCATGCACCCGAATACTTGTCTCAGGCTCTGCTTCCACGGCATCTGCTCACCTTCAATCACAGGTCAGAAGACAGTGGACTACAGTCCAGTCACCAGTTTGTGCAAATAAAGTTTTAGTGGAAAATATCTATGCCTGTCCATTTACACATTGCTTGTGGTTGCTTTTGCACTACAATAGCAGAATGAAATAGTTGTGGCAGAGACAGTGTGTGGTTCACAAAACCTACAATGTTCACAATCTAGCTTTTTAAGGGGAAGTTTGCTGATGTCTACGTAAGACATGAGCCAAGGTCAGATGGACGAAAGCTAAAAGGGAACAAAAGACGTCTGTGTGTTAGGCATGTGTTGTAAACAGAGATGTGCTAGAGCTTGTTGTGGAATTGTGTTTCTTTCCAGCTCTACGTGTGACATCATGTTGGTAGCTTGAAATCAGCCATGATATGAATATTTCTACCATGGGAATTGGCAAATTCTGTAAATCAGATATATATCCCCCCCCGGAGTTGCAGGTGTTAAGTATTTACTAGCACATCACTGGTTAGAAGCCAGATGCCTTATGCCCTTTAGAATAGTACACAAAATCAAGACTTTAATGGAAAATAAGAAAAAAAAAAAGAATTAAGATCTCTAAAGTGTATGTGAAAGCACTTTTGAAAGAGTCACTTTAATTTTTTTATTATTATTATTTTATAGAAAACCTTTTTCTTGTGGGCACGCATGATCTTTGGGGTCTGTCTCCGTGCTCTGTTTTTTTTTTGTTTGTTTGTTTGTTTTATGTTTTTTTTTTTGTTTGTTTTTAATACTAGTCTGTGCTATTTACTAACTTTCCTCTGAGATGGGGCACTCCTCAACTTTCTTTTTTGGGTTGTTTCATTGTTGTCTTGTGGTCAACCACAGCTTTCCTAACAGATTCTCTGGGGCATAACTTTGGTCTCAGTACTTCAAGAATTTATACAAGTCTAAAATCTTGTTACCCCTAGTTACTCCTATTCTCAAAAGCCTCTTATAGTCTAATAGGAGTGACTGAAGGGCTCTGACTGGTTAGCACCTTGGACTTGAGGGTGTTAGTTTCCTATTTTTCTAAAACAGAGGAGAGAGAGGAGAAGAGTGGGGTTCACAACTGTTTCTTTTGGGGGAATATGGTATCCAGCCTACAAGATGACCCCTAATGGTCCCCATTTTCTATTATTTATGCTCTGTGTAGTTCCTTCTTGTGTGAATCAAGATGACTAGTGTAACAAGTGAGGTATTGCAGAAATGGCAATGTGGGACTTCTGAGGAAACATCATAAGAGATATCATAGCTCTCCCTTGGATTATTCATTCATTAGGGAATCCAGCTACCATGTTGTGAGGACACAGACAGGCCATCAGAGAGAAACTGAGACCTCTCACCAGTAGCCAACACCTTAGAAGTGGATCCTCTAGCCCCAGTCAAGCCTCCATATGACTACATCCTAACCTAGCTAAGCTGTTCGTGAATTCCTGATCCATAGTAACCATGTGAGATAATACTCTTGTGTTAAGCTGCCAAGTTTTAAGGTTATTTGTAATGTAGCAATAAATAACACACTAACGGTTTATCCCCTTCAGTGCTGGTTCATGAGCCATCAGAATTTGAAATTATCATCTAAATTTGAAAACTAGTACATCCCAACAGTCTTTGGAGGACAGATAATTTCTACTCTTGTATGCTTGCCTAACTCAAAGTATTTTTTACTCACTAGCCAAGGAAAGTCATATGAACCTGTGAATTCTCTGATATGTGTCACTGTTTCACTGCCAAAGAGAGCTCAATGGTGTGACAACCTACCACTCCAAGTCAGAGAGAGCAATTTTGCTTAATGATTCTGGCGTGTGTTGATTTTATTTATTTATGATATGGTCTTTTTGTAGCTGAGTTATCTGGAAATGGTTTTCCTATCCCTGGAGTCCTGACAGACATTTATGACCGCTAAAATGCCCCAAGAGCCAGCAGGGCTATTGTAAGCCCTTTGCCGCCAAGGCTACCTCTTCGTATCTGGCCTCAATAATAAATTGTATTGTTTTTTTGAGAAGACAACGGTGTATTCAAAACCCAGTGTGTTTGGGCTTTCACCTGAATTATTGAGCACACAATTTATTTTTCTACCATTGCTGAGTTGCCACTGAAGTTACAACTAATTTTTTTCCCCCTCTGGTTACTGTGTTCTGTACATTTTTCTCATCCTAATTTGACTCTCATCCTTAACTGGAAGTTTAACTTTTCATCTTTTTTTTCCCCCTTCAAAAATTAAAGAGAATGGGGAGCCTTGGCTCAGATCATAATCCCATGGGATTGAGCCCCATGTCAGGCTCCCTGCTCAGTGGGGAATCTGCTTCTGTCTGCCACTCTGCTGCTTGTGGGTGCAGACTCTCTTTCCCCCTCTCTCTATGTGTCAGATAAATAAAATCTTAAAAAACCTAAAAGAGAAAGGCACTGAAGTTCTTTGAAGCAGTGTCTCTTGCATAAAAATTAATAATCAAATTTTGATTTCCTGTTCTGTTTGGAAAGGTTATCAGTTTTTGCTTCATAGGTGTCAGGTTTCATTTATGGTGTAGAGTCATCTGGTCTAGGATGCAATTTTCATGTATGATTGTAGTCATGAAAACGTCTCTCATCACATATGATCCAGGGATGAAAAAAAAAAAATCTTACAGCAACACCATCAATTTCACACTTGTTCTGAAATTTTATTGCACTAACAGTTTTTGTGTCCTGGACAGAGGTTCTATCTGGCAAAAGTTGGCAGGTGAATCTCTCTTTGCCATCTCCTTTTTTTATGCTCGTATCCAATCTTTTCCCCTCCCCTCTTCTCGTCTCCCCTCCCCTCTTCTCTTTTCCTCTCCCCTCTTCTCTTCTCTCCTCCCCTCCCCTTTCCTTCCTTCCCCTGCTTCCTTCCCTCCCCTCTGCTTCCTTCCTTCCCTCCCCTCTGCTTCCTTCCTTCCCTCCCCTCTGCTTCCTTCCTTCCCTCCTCTCTGCTTCCTTCCTTCCTTCCTTGGTTCTTTCCTTCCTTCCTTCCTCAGGGTCCCTTCTTCCATATTGCCCCATATCAGGCCTCATCAGAGCCTCTGCTCCATGCTTTTTAATCAAATTCCTCCTGCCTTAGCACTGTGGTTTGCAAATGTTTTTTATAATGAGATCCTGACAAAATCTTAGGTGATCCTTCGATAGACAGATAAAAGCAGTGTTGTCTTACTTATTTGCAACTTCTAATTCATTAGATTTACTTATTAATTGCAGCCAGGAGATTATTAGAGATGTTGCCTGAAAACATACAAAATCAGGGCTTGCTAGTGGCATTTGGAGTCTTATACCAACCTTATCATGTAGTGTCTCTCATTTTCTAAATATTTTTTGCATATAGAGTTAAAAAAAGATCCTGACTCAAATAGGTTGTGGCAAATGGCAACAAGTTTGTTAACAATCCATCTTGAAATATCAAAATGCACTTCAAACAAATGTATCCACACATTTGAAAATGGCATAAAATAACATTTTGTTTCAAAATAGAATTATCTTAAATATCTAATGATCTATTTGTTTTAAATATCAAACATTCATTTTAAGATTCATTTTAGAGCAATGGAAAATGCCTTTCAGATAATAACCTAAGATATTCAGCAATCTCACTTAAAAAAATTCAGAGCTCATCTCTTCAGCAGTGCACTTGAAATTTCAGAAGCGTGTTTTTTTCCTGACATCCTATGAAATGTTCCCTATACCAGATGATTTTCTTTAATGCCAGATAGAGCTCAATTCAGCTTAGGAAAAAGAAAAATCCAGCAAAGTCTGCAAGTTTGGGTGGTCATGTTAACTGGAGGTGCAGTTAGTTAATAGAATCTCTTTGTACTTAGGTATCATTAACCCCATCCAACTGATCTGTTAATGTGGAGTCAAGTGCAGTGGCCGACTTCAAAGGAATTGCCCTCAGTTTGCTCTTAAGTGTCCTTCCACCTGGGCAGCCAGTCTCCACAGCTTCCTTAGTCCCACCCTTTCATCTGGCATGACACCTCCTCTCATCTACATCCATTAAGTCTTCTCGGCCATGTGAGGCTGCACCTCATTTGACTTATTGTATACAGTAGGTCATCCAGGTGAGCTGACTACAAGAAACAGAGTGCCCATGTGCACGTACAAGATGATGCCTTCTTAGGCTCTATTCATCGTTCATGGATAAAGATATACAGGATGTATTATTTCAATGGAAATCATCTTATGAACCCCTCACCTTTAAATGCCTGCCTATAAATGCCTGCAGGTAATGATAAAATTTAGGTATCATCATTTGTGTTGTTTCAGAGAACTCACAAAAGTCTAATTGGAAGGCCACCTTTTATAAAAATGACAGTGTTGGTGCTATCATCCAACACTTTTGACAGCTGTTGGCATCAAAAATTGGCACTCCCCTCACGTGAATACATTTCAACAGTATTTTGATGAGATCTTCTACTCCTGTCATACTTTGTGCCTTTGCCTCTGTACCATCAGTGCAGGGAGTCTGACACAGGGGTGCCAAAATATGATGGCAAGGTGATATGTTTAACAGTATATTCCCCACCTGGTTGTCAAAGAAACATGCTTCTCAGAAAGTAAAGACAAGAGGTCCAGGATGTCAGTTCTCTTTATGTTCATTTGAATTAAAATTGGTCACAAATTCCTTCTTGATAGACTGTGTTGGACAAAGGTAAGATGTTCCCTGTTATCAGGCAAAGATACTGGCTGTGTGCTGTTCCTGTTTGTCCATGCTTTCCTCCTTAACTCCTTTGAAGGATACTAGAGCATATTATATTTAAAATTTTGTGTATTTATAGTGTATTAGTATATTTTAATCTTTGTGTCTAAATTTTATGTGTGTTTTTATTTTTATTTTTTTATTGTGTTATGTTCGACACTATCCAGTATGCATCCATTTGTAAAATATAAAGCTATGCAATTTTTATGCTGAAAGAGGCTGGAATCCTCTATGCAGTTAGCTTTAAATATGGCCTTGTAACCTGGGACGGATGGGCTATAGAACAAAATATAAAAATTTCACTGCATAAAATGAACACTTGGATACCTCTTATTGCTCTGCAAAAATGGCACCAAAATACCCAATAAGCATCCTTGTGCTCTGTTGTCTCTGGGCAACTTATGAGAATTTTCCTTAAAAGGCTTTCCTTCTGTTACAATGTGATCCCCTTTGGCTGAAAAACCCATCGCTAATTGCATTGAATGGGATGTCCTTTCCTCTTGCGCCTCTTCAGTCTCTCCGTTCTATCAATAAATTTGGTTTTTCTTTAATCTTTGATCCATTTCTGGTTTTAAGAATGCTTCTGTCACCTTCAGCTGAAAAATCACAAAATTGATGAATATCAGTGATGGACCTAAACGCTTGAAATGTGTAAAGGCTAACTCTGACATCATCATGGTGAAATATCCTCCGTGTTCACTAACTGCATAATTCCGTGCACTAGGAGTAGGGATGGTGCTAGGTCATACATACGCTGGGTCCACATGGCATATTTGGAAGGCAGTTGGATAACTATTATTTTTTTTTAATTTTATTTTTTATAAACATATAATATATTTTTATCCCCAGGGGTACAGGTCTGTGAATCTCCAGGTTTACACATTTCACAGCACTCACCATAGCACATACCCTCCCCAATGTCCATAACCCCCCCCAACCCCCCGCCCCCCATCAACCCTCAGTTTGTTTTGTGAGATTAAGAGTCACTTATGGTTTGTCTCCCTCCCAATCCCATCTTGTTTCATTTACTCTTCTCCTACCCCCTTAACTCCCCATGTTGCATCTCCTCTCCCTCATATCAGGGAGATCATATGATAGTTGTCTTTCTCCGATTGACTTATTTCACTAAGCATGATACCCTCTAGTTCCATCCACGTTGTCTCAAATGGCAAGATTTCATTTCTTTTGATGGCTGCATAGTATTCCATTGTGTATATATACCACATCTTCTTTTGGATAACCATTGTTTTAATGCAACTGAGCTCCCTTTAGTTTAAATCAATATTGATGTACGAATGTCCAAAAATCCATTAATTTGCTTATTCAAAAAAAGGATGCTTGCTAACCCAGATAAAGGTAAAATCTCATTGTGGGAAGTATAAACATTTCTAGTAATAATTACCTAGCGAGCTGGTGAAGAATGCAGAGTCCTGAGCCATCTGCCCATTAATTTGGATTCAGCAGATCCAGGGTTGATGGCAATATTCTATACTTTCAAAAAGTACTACAGGAAGTTCTGATACAAGTTGTCCATGCATCGTACTCTGGAAAATACAGCTCTGGAGTTTTTATAAAGAAAGCCAGGGATGGCTATTTTCCCCAGAAAGCTGTTCAAACTACCTGAATGTTGTTCTTTCCAGTGCCATACGTTTATGTCAGACTTCACTGTGACATAGGAAGGTTGGGTCACTATTGCAGAACGCTTTCAACTGTTGTGCCAAGATAGCTAGCTGGCCATGGCCTTTAAAAAAAGACAAGTATTGTAAAATCCAGAGAAACTTGGTAAAGTTAATTAACTTTATCACCACAGTTTTTCCCAGCTGTCAATTAACAGTGTTTCCACAAGGAGAGATTCTTCTGCTTGGTTGTAATTCTTCTGATCGGAGTAATGACAATATACATTTAATGTGTCATTCTGTTTCATTAAGCATGTCTTACCAGCCACCTGTGGTGGTGGTGTTGCACAACACGAATGAGAACACCTTGTGGAGATGTTGTCAGGCTTGGGGTGCAACATGGGTGACCAGACAGGAGCTTGCTGCCTGCCCGCCCCAGTGCCAGTCATGTTGGGAATCTTCATCTGTCTTTCTCCATCCATCCTAGCTTGACTAGGAGGTATCTGGGCAAGACTGCAGCTGAGATTCTCCCTCTCCCCTCCAGCATTTGGCTATCTTTCTCTCTCCATCTGAGTTTCTCTAGGAGCAAGCCTCAAAGGGCTAGAGTACATATCATTTAATGGGTTAAGATGCAAAAAATTCTAGGGACATGGGGGCATGAGATTGGATGGAGAAGAAAGTACAGGGCGGAGGCTGTGTTATCAAGGAAGTTAGCACTGTGGGCACCTGGAGCGCCATCTGAAACCCTAGGAGAACTACAAGTCCCAGGGTTAACCTGTACAAGGAAGAAGGAGCTGGGTAGATAACCATCTACTTCACGTAGTACATAGTGGGCAGTGGCAGCTTCTGGGCGCTGACTTGTTTTCTCTTTTATGCCAGTGGTGTAGGCTCATTGGTCAGAAAAAGTCACCCAAGCCAGAAAATTAAACTCCCCTTAGAATCTCCCCTCTATGCATCTCTAAAGGAAACTCCAGTATTGTTGAAAGTGGTTTATTGTGAGTAACAAAAGAGGAAACCGGGTTGACCAGAGTTAGAGATTACAAGGATTATAGGAACTCTGTGCCAGGAAGCAGGAACAAAGATGAAATATTTCTTAGAGTTCTGAAATTATTTATCTGTTAAATTGGTTATGCAGATTAATTCCCCCAAATATCTGTGGCATCCCCCCTTCCATTTTTGTTTCACTACCATCATGGTGTTTTGGGTTCTCTTCTTTCACCTAGGTCATTGTGGTAGCCATGGTACTTTTACAGCATCTGTATTTACCCCTTCTGAATTTTTCTCCATATTTCTTCTAGTGATAGTTTTCTTGGGAAACTATAAAATTCTTCACACATACAAAGTGTATTTTTTTTAAGATTTTATTTATTTTTTTGACAGACAGAGATCACAAGTAGGCAGAGAGACAGGCAGAGAGAGAGGAAGGGAAGCAGGCTCCCTGCTGAGCAGAGAGCCCGATGCGGGGCTCTATCCCAGGACCCTGGGACCATGACCTGAGCCGAAGGCAGAGGCTTTAACCCACTGAGCCACCCAGGTGCCCCCAAAGTGTATTTTTAAAAGTACTCAGGTACTCATCATTTACTTTAAAAATATACACTAACTGGGGTGCCTGGGTGGCTCAGCTGGTTAACCTTCTGCCTTTGGCTCAGGTCTTGATCCCAGGGTCCTGAGATTGAGCCCCACGTTGGATTCCCTGCTCAGTGGAGAGCCTGCATCTCCATGTCCCTCTTCCATGCTCTCTCTCAAATAAATAAAATATTTAAAAAATATTTTAAAAAATATACTAATGGATCTGAGTCCTCTACTCCCTCTTTACTCATTTACTTGAAACTATTGTCCTGAATTTGGTGTTAGGCACTCCCATGCATTTCCTTATACTTTTCCTACACATAATTGTATCACTAAACCATATGTAGTTTTTTGTATGTTTGAAAACATACAGCATTTTTAGTCTGAATATCTTTTGCAGGTTGATTTTCTTTTTCCACCTAGTATCTTTTGAGGTTCTTCTATGTTGAGGAATAGATTTCTGGGTCTTATATTTTCAGTGCTGTATAATGTACCATTGTATTAATGAAACAAAATATTCATTCTCTGTGGACACTTATTTCTCTTACTTTGCTATTGCTATTACAGTGACCGTCCTTGTATGTGTCCCTTTTTGTCTGTTCATGAGGATTTCTCAGGGATGTTCATACAGATGTGAAGTCTCTGGATTGAGGGATAAGGATGTTTAACTTGGCCAATAGTGCCAATTTGCTCTCCTGAGTGGTTTCCATATTTAATGTTCTGTCAATAGAATATGGGATTTTCCACTGTTTCACTTTTTATCCACACTAGGTGTTGTGAGTGACACACAATTTTAATGTTTATTTCCATTGTTTACTAGTGATACAAAGAACCTTTTTGCATTACCCATTTGAGCTTCTTCGAATTTCTTGTTCATATCCTTCATTTTTAACTAGGTAATTTGTGCTTCTATTATTGATTTGTAAGAGACAGATACATCCACAGGCAAAGCAGTGGACCCCAAAGATGTCTGTCTTAACACCCATAATCTGTGAATGTTATCTTACATGGAGTGATTTTGCTGATGTGATTAAGTTTAAAAACCTCAAGATGGGGAGATGATCCTGGGTTATCTGTGTGGGATCAGTGTAATTACACGAGTCTTTAAAAGTGTAGGAGAGAGAAGCAGGGGTGGGTCAGAGAGGTGAGATGGAAGGAGAGATTCAAAGCTTAAGAGGGACTGAACCAAACATCTTTGTCTTTCAAGTGGAGGAAGAAATGTGGGTGGCATCTAGAAGCCAGGAACAGCTCTGAGTTGACAGCTGGCAAGGAGATGATGACCTCAGTGATACAAATACAAGAAACGGAATTCTGTCAATCACCTTAATGAGCAAAGAAACAGATCTTCTCTAGAGCCCCCAGAAAGGCACAGCCCTGCTAACACCTTGAACGGAATTCTGTCAATCACCTTAATGAGCAAAGAAACAGATCTTCTCTAGAGCCCCCAGAAAGGCACAGCCCTGCTAACACCTTGATTTTTGGCTTGGTGAGAACTGAATCCTACTTCTGACCACAGAGCTGCAAGATAACTAATTTATGTTGTTTAAGCCACCAAGTTTGTGGTAATTTGTGATAGGAGCATTAGGAGACTAAGGCATACACGCACAGGGTAGTACTCCTTTGTTGTGTACCTTGCATACATTTTGTTCCAATCTGTGAGGTGTCGTTGCACTTTTAAATGTCTTTTAATGCACAGAAATTTTTCAATAGAAGGTGAGGTTAGATTCATAATTTCTTTCTCTGTTGTTTGTACATTATCAAAACAAATTCTTCCTATTATACCAAAGTCATCAAGACATTTTCTGCTCTCAACATTGAGGTTTTTAATCCAACAGGGAAGTTTTTATATGGTATGTGTTAGACATGCAGTTTATTTCCAATGGATAACAGTTGCTCTGACCTTTATGGTCTAGTCCATTCTTTCCTAACTCAGGTTGACCTGTCTGTGGTTCTGTTTCTGAGCTCCGTGTGTGTGTGTGTGTGTGTGTGTGTGTGTGTGTGTGTGATGTCCATCTGTTCCTAAACCAGTATTAGAATATCTTAATTACGATACTTTCATTTTCATAATTGTTTTGTAGGCTGGGACTCCTACCATGTTCTTCAATTATCTTGACTATTCTTGGTCCTTTACTCTTCCTTATGAATTTTAAAATGAGTTTGCAACTTCCTTAAAGACGCTGTTGGTGGGGCACCTGGTTGGCTCAGTCAGTTAAGCATCTGCCTTCGGTTCAGATCATGATCCCAGGGTCCTGGGATCGAGTCCCGCATCAAAGCTCCTCCCTAATCAGTGGGGAGTCTGCTTGTCCTTCTCCCTCTGCTTGCCACTCCCCCTGTTTGTTCTCTCTCTCTCTCTCTCTGATAAATAAATAAAATCTTTAAAAAAATGCTGTTGGTGTTTTGATTGGATTAAATTGAATTTATAGATTAATTTTGGGAGAACTGACATTTTTACCATATTGAGTTTTCCCATCCATGAACTTGGTTTATTTTTCAATTACTAAAGTCCTCTTTTATGTCTTTGAATATTATGTTTTAATTTTATCTGTAGTGCATAAGATTTATGAACAATTTATATAATGCTTTTAAAAAAGTGTGTTCTCAACTATTAATTCCTATACCTAGAGATGCAATTTTTTATGAAGATTTTGTACCTAGTAATATTGTTGAACTCTTCCATTAACTCTACTAACTTGTGTTGAGTTTCTTATGTTGACAGAATAATTATAGCATCTATAACAAAATCCTCATTGTTCATTTACAGTATTTGTATTTTGAATTCCCTTTTCTCATTTTAGTAGGCTCCCTTTAAGCAAAACAAAACATGCCCAGTGACTGTCTTCTTCTTGTTGCAGAATTTAAAGTAAATGCTCCCATCATTTACCTATAAGAATGTATTTGCTCAATCAGGTTTTAATAAGTTTCTTTCTATTCTTAGATTGCAAATATTTATTTTTTAATGACCAGATGATGGTTTTATCAAATGTTTTTTTCCCTGCATCTGTTGAAAATGATTTTCTCTTTTAATCAGCTTACATCAAATTACATTAATAGATACTTTTAATGAAAAAGATCTTTACATTCTTAGAATAAACCCAGCTTTTCCTAATGTTTTTATATGGGTGTACAAATGTCTGTATATGCAGAAACAAGATTTACTTATGTTTTATTGGAAATTTTTGTGCCTATGGCTGTAAGTGATACTGGTTTGAAGTTCATTTCTTTGTGCTATAATCTTTAAATTTGCCTATCAAGGTTATATTGATCTTAAAGAGGAAAAGAAAGAAAATGAGAAAGAACGAGGGAGCGAGAGAGACTGAATAAGGCAAGAATGGTAAAATACTGACAATTATTGAATATGGATAATAAGTATACAGGATGCCATTAAATAATTCTCTCCACTTTTAGAGAAATAAAAACAAATGATTATTCTTTTTTTGAATTTCTTTTTTTTACTCTATTTTTTAAAAAATTAATTTCTTTTCAGCATAACAGAATTCATTGTTTATGCACCACACCCAGTGCTCCATGCAATCCGTGCCCTCTCCAATGCCCACCATCGGGTTCCCCCAACATCCCACCCACCCCGCCCCTTCAAACCCCTCAGATTGTTTTTCAGAGTCCATAGTCTCTCATGGTTCACCTCCCCTTCCAATTTCCCTCAACTCCCTTCTCCTCTCCATCTCCCCTTGTCCTCCATGCTATTTGTTATGCTCCACAAATACGTGAAACCATATGATAATTGACTCTCTTTGCTTGACTTATTTCACTCAGCATAATCTCTTCCAGTCCCGTCCATGTTGCTACAACAGTTGGGTATTCATCCTTTCTGATGGAGGCATAATACTCCATAGTGTATATGGACCACATCTTCCTTATCCATTTGTCCATTGAAGAGCATCTTGGTTCTTTCCACAGTTTGGCGACCGTGGCCATTGCTGCTGTAAACATTGGGATACAGATGGCCCTTCTTTTCACTACATCTGTATCTTTGGGGTAAATACCCAGTAGTGCAATTGCAGGGTCATAGGGAAGCTCTATTTTTAATTTCTTGAGGAATCTCCACACTGTTTTCCAAAGTGGCTGCACCAACGTGCATTCCCACCAACAGTGTAAGAGGGTTCCCCTTTCTCCACATCCCCTCCAACACACATTGTTTCCTGTCTTGCTAATTTTGGCCATTCTAAGTGGTGTAAGGTGGTGTCTCAATGTGGTTTTAATTTGAATCTCCCTGATGGCTAGTGATGATGAACATTTTTTCATGTGCCTGATAGCCATTTGTATGTCTTCATTGGAGAAGTGTCTGTTCATGTCTTCTGCCCATTTTTTTGACATGATTATCTGTTTTGTGTGTGTTGAGTTTGAGAAGTTCTTTATAGATCCTGTATATCAGCGTTTTGTCTGTACTATCATTTGCAAATATCTTCTCCCATTCCGTGTGTTGCCTCTTTGTTTTGTTGACTGTTTCCTTTGCTGTACAGAAGCTTTTGATCTTGATGAAGTCCCAAAAGTTCATTTTTGCTTTTGTTTCCTTGTAAGAAATTCTTAATTCTAGTATATTAACACAGTGTTAGTTTCAGGTATACAACATAGTGATTAGTCAATTTTGTACATTACTCAGTGCTCATCACAGTAAGTGTACTCTTAATCCCCATCCCCTGTTTCACCCATCCCACCTCCCTCTCCCCTGGTAACTATCAGTTTGTTTCCTGTTAAGAGTCTCTTTTTTGGTTTGCTTTTTCCCCCTTCATTTGTTTTGTTTCTTAAATTCTACATAAGAGTGAAATCATAACACATTTGCCTTTGACCTACTTAGCATTATACTCTTTAGATCTATCCATGTTGTTGGAAATGGCAAGATTCCATTCTTTTTATGACTGAGTAATATTCCATTGTGTATATATACACATCATCTTAATCCCTTTATCTATTGGTGGACCCTTGGGCTTCTTCTACAATTTGACTGTTGTAAATAATGCTGCAGTAAACATAGGAGTGTGTGTATTTCAAATTAGTGTTTTCCTATTCTTTGAGTAAATACCCAGTAGGAGAATTACCAGATTGTGTGGTAATTCTATTTTTAATATTTTGAGGAAAGCCTATACTGTTTTTCACGTGGCTACACCAGTTTACATTCTCACCAAAAGTGAATAAGTGCTCTTTCCCCTCCACATCCTCCCTGACACTTGTTGTTTAAAAACAAATGTTATTCCACTGAGAAATTTCTAGAATCAGTTTATCTATAAAGTTGTTATAGAGTACAGTTTCAAAAGAATACCTGAAGGGTATTCATTTCATGCATACTTATTTTGAACATTCATAAATGGTCCACTCTTCCATGGAAATAGACACTAATTCAATACAACTCTTGAAGGTATTTGTTATTGGATCCCACATTTATACAAAATTAGACTGAATTATATGAATAAAATCTTAATTCCTGTAACCTAATGAATTTTTAATATTCCTCCTGGGTGCGCATCCTGCAAGCTGCCAACTCTATTTTCCATTTAAACCCTCAGTTTTGCATGATTTAATCTCTTCTGTTGTCTAGCCTCCTTGACTGGTGTATGAAGGGAAGTTTTGTGGAATATTGGTGGAACCCTTGGAGATAGCCGTCCTCAGATCATCAGTGGTTTTGCCATGGATGACTTAGCTTGTTATGGGACTAGTGCTGCTGAGGTGTGACAGGCACTACCTTGCCTTCTGAACTGTTTTTCAGCCCCCACTGCTGACTGGGTCCAGTCTTTTTGCCTCTGCAATAAGGTACAGTGTGGCTTCTTTATCACATACTC
This sequence comes from Enhydra lutris kenyoni, assembly GCF_002288905.1. Classification (NCBI taxonomy): domain Eukaryota; kingdom Metazoa; phylum Chordata; class Mammalia; order Carnivora; family Mustelidae; genus Enhydra; species Enhydra lutris. Next base: position 36,921,978 of record NW_019154090.1, on the reverse strand, counting down.
AAGCCATTGTCCTACATCTGTTCCTCCTCTCTGAGGCAAAGGGAATTTCTGGGCTTTCTAGATGCCTCCTAAAGACCATGAGGAAACAGAAGATCTTCAGATGCAACTCTTTGCACATGTTTTTTCCTTGTTGCCCCCACATTTGAGAAGGCACCATGGAGTGCATGGAACTTCTCTTTTTTAAAAGATTTTATTTATTTATTTATTTGACAGAGAGAGAGAGATCACAAGTAGGCAGAGAGGCAGGCAGAGAGACAGGGGGAAGCAGGCTCCCCGCTGAGCAGAGAGCTGGATGCGGGGCTCGATCCCAGGACCCTGAGATCATGACCCGAGCCGAAGGCAGCAGCCTAATCCACTGAGCCACCCAGGCGCCCCTGCATGGAACTTCTTAACAGAAGTTCCCTCCCCTTGAAGATGCACCTATAAACTGGGTCCATTCATTCTTTTCCTGATGTTTTCAGGTTCCTGTAATAACGCTGTAGGTGTTGATATATTCGGTGGGTTCCTTTCCCTACTGACCTGTGTTATACCCAGGAAGGGGAGCACATATAGATGCTTTATCTTCCTTTTTCTTTCTCATCCTAGAAATCCTCACATTGCCCTAGAATTTTCTATTTAGCCCAGATGGAAAGGCTCTAAATCATATTTTTATAATGCATCTCTTCTTTTATAGGTGTTTAAAACTTGTAGTCAAGGTTAACAAATAATCTATTTTTTTGTTGTTTTAGGGGTTTTTTGCAGTTCATTTTTTTTCCAGTTTTTTAAAAATTCAAATTCAGTTAATTAACATATAGTGTATTATTAGTTTCAGAGGTAGAGTTCTGTGATTCATCAGTCTTATACAGTACCCAGTGCTCATCACATCACGTGCCCTCCTTAATGTCCATCACCCAGTTACCCCATTGCTTCACCCCTCTCCCCTCTAGCAACTCTTGGGTTGTTTCCTCTGATTAAGAGTCTTTTATGGTTTGTCTCCCTTCTCTGATTTCATCTTTATTTTTTCCTGTCTTCTCCTGTGATCCTCTGCTTTGTTTCTTAAATTCCACATGAGTGAGATCAGATGATAGTTGTCTTTCTCTGACTGACTTATTTTGCTTAGCATAATACCCTCTAGTTCTATCCATGTCATTGCAAATGACAAGATTTTTTTTTTTTTGTGGAATGCTTTCCATTGTGTGTATGTATATGTGTGTGTATATCTGTGTGTGTGTGTGTGTATTAAAATATATACATATATCTACACACACACACACACACACACACACACACACACACCACATCTTTATCCATTCATCTTTCAATGGACATCTGGGCTCTTTCTATAGTTTGGATCTTGTGGACATTGCTGTTATAAACATTGGGGTGCAGGTGGCCCTTTGGATCACTATATTTGTATCTTTGGGGTCAATTCCTAGCAGTGCAATTGTTGAGTCATAGGGTAGCTCTAGTCTCAACTTTCTGAGGAACCTCCAGATGGTTTTCCAGAGTGGCTGCACTAACTTGCATTCCCACCAACAGTGTAAGAGGGTTCCTCTTTCTACTACTTTAAAAAATATGGTAGGATTACATTTGCCAGAACCTTCACAAATTAGTATAGCCTGCATTCTTTTGACAAAATGTTAGCAGAGGCAACCTGTGTCACCTCTTGTAGAAGTTTTAAGGTAGAATGCACAATATGCCAAGTTTCCTTTTCCTGCCTTGGCAGTTATGGAGTATGTTTCATGGAAAAGTATCTATCATTTTGGGTTCCTGAGTGACTATATTGAAAAAGCCCTCTACCCAACCACATAAGGCTGTACCATGGACAAAATAATTAATGGCCACTGAGATCTGGAGGTTATTTGTTACAGCTGAATAATCTAGACCATTCTGATTGACACACAGACCTGTATTTATTAACCCAGAAAAAAAAATCACATGTGTTTGTATAACAAAAGCCAGTATGATTTCAATTATGTAAAGCTTACTGTAAAATTACTGATTGGGATAAGTAAGTCAAAGAGTGAATTCTTTCTCTGAGAAGTTTTAAGAAGCCAGAAATTTTGGGAGTAATGATTATATTCATGACTGCTTTCGATCTTTTGGATAGCTTTTCTGTGTTTGTGAAAATTTTCTTGTGAGGAATTCTGTCTTTCCAAAGCAGAAATCAGAACTGAGTCCCCAGCTTCTCTTAGAGTTAGCTTATAGGTTTTGACTTACATATACCTATGGGAGACATTGGTTTGGGAGTGGGGAACAGGAGAAAATTGTTTTGAGTAGGATTCTACTTTGGTTATAGGCAACCTTTGGATTTGGGAGATGGTAATAATTTAAAAAGCCAAATCTTGTCATAGGGGGGTGGGCAGTTGGGTTTCTCTGTATAGCTACCTAGAAAGATGTGTTACAAGGTACTGATTTATGAAGCTGTGTGAGTTGAAGAAGCATGTTTGGAATCTGTAGAATAGGCAGTCCAGAAGGGAAGATCATGAGCAGGATGGAACTACATAGGCATGGGCTGAAACTGTTGTCAACAAGCAGAATTTTTCACTTTGTTTTGGGAAAACCTTATCCCTGTTTTTTTTAGGTCTTCTAACTGATTCAGTAAAACATACTCAGGTTATCCAGCAGAATTTCCCTTATTCATGTCAACCTGTTAGGGACTTGAATTACATCCCCCATATCCCTTCATAGCAACACCTAGACTGGTGTTTAAATAAATAACTGGTGACTGTAGCCTAAGCAAGCTGGCACATTATTAAAAACCATCACAAGTGACACTAGTGCCTGTGGCAAAAGTCCTTGCAAAAAAGTCAGTTTCTTTCCTTTCACTGTGTGAAATGACAATGGCATTGATTTTTTTTTTTTTTTTAACTTAACCTATTCAGCATAGTTTGTGCTTTTATTCTGGAAGGTCATGCTTGTCTGTTCCTTTGGCTAACTACTAATTCTGATACCTACTATTATCTCTTAGTAAACCCCTTTCTGATTAGACAAGTGGATTTTGTTTACTTCAACTAAAGCACTTGCCTAATACCAAAATTGTGAGGAGAAAAATCACCTTTTTCTCATAAGTTTACGGTCCTAGGTCAAAATGACACTAGAGATATCAGAGTTCTGTTTGCAGGCTAGCTTTTTCTATAAGCCATATTCATTTGCTTTTGGCTTAGTAATTTCTGGAGGTCATGTTCTCTCCATGGAATGATGCTTCTCTGCTCCTCTATTTTTCTCTGTGGGGGTCTTTGCAACAGAAATGGTTGGTGAAGTTATTGGAGATTTTAAAACCTTTTGGTCCATAGAGATGTCAATATCTCTCTTTTCCTTCTTGGCATGCTCACAGCAGAGGCTGAACTATAGATCATGTGGAAAATGGAAAAGGAAGGAGGAGAAGAATATAATTGAAAATAGAAGATGGAGGTAGACTAAGGAACAATGATTCTATTTTTAATTGAGAAAAGATTGAATGATGGAGTACAATTTTTTCTTATGGATACACACACACACTATTTTTTGTCTTGGTTTGGTTCTTATTAAAGGTTGCTTTATCAAATGTTATGAGACAAACCTAATTGAATGTTGTTGCTCCAAATAAATTAATCTGTACATATGTCTATATTCACATGTGCACATATTGGTTAAAATATACTTTATTACAACCAAATGGTGATGAGCAGGACTTATGGAGATAGGTTGATTACTTTTATTTTGGTAGAACATATATAACAGTTACTATTTTAACCATTTTTAAGTGTACAGTTTTGTCACATTAAATACATTGATATTGTTGTGCAACAATAGCCACTATCCATCTTCAGAACTTCTTTTTTATATCATAGTGAAACTTTGTACCCATTAAATAACTCCCCATTTCCCCCTCTCTCTAGTCCCTGGCAGTCACCATTCTACTTTCTGTCTCTGAATTTGACTAAATAATTCATATAAGTGGAATCATACCAATATTAATCCTTTTGTGTCTGGTTTATTTCATTCAGCATGATGTCTTCAAGGTCTTCCATGTCATAGCACGTATGGGAATTTTATTCTTTTTTTAAGGCTGAATAACCCATTATATGAATATATTATGTTTGCTTATCCAGTCATCTGTCAATTGACATTTAGGTCATTTCCATCTTTTGGCTATTGTGAATAATTCTGCTGTGAATGTCAGTTTATAAATATCTGTTTGGATTTCTGCTTTCAATTCATGTGTGTGTGTGTCCAGAAGTGGAATTACTGAACGGTATATATTGATTGTCTGGTTCATTGAGGAACTTCTGTACTGCTTTCTACAGCAGCTGAGTTGTACTGTTCTGTTTTGTTTAAGACTTTATTTATTTGACAGAGCACCAGCTGCAGGAGCAGCAGGCAGAGGGAGAGAGACAAGCAAGCTCCACTAAGTAGAGAGCCCAACATGAGGCTCAATCCCAGGACCCTGGGATCACGATCTAAGGCAGCTGCTTAACCGACTGAGCCACCTGGGTGTCCCAAGCTGTATTGCTTTAGAATTCCGAAGTGTCCCAATTTTTTTCAGATCCTGAGCAATGCTACTCTCTGTATTTTGGACAACAACTATTTTAATGGGTGTGAAGTTGTAGTGAGTATATTTTTGTATATTCTTGAACACTTTGGTATTTGGCCTTTGAGCCTGGAGAAATTGCATCTCCTAGGGCTAGCTAGTTCTAGAGTAGTGACTCTCCAGTGAGTGTACTTTTGATCTATAAACCAACCAATCCGGAGCCTACATCCCCAACATCCCCCTTTATTCTTTCTGCTGTAAGTAAGCCAGTATTCTTTCTGCTATCAATCACCTGAGGGCCAGCTACTGGACAACTAGGGACCATGTCTATAGTCTAGAGCCCGCTGAAATCAAACTGTCCAATCTTAAACTTGTATACCTACACTACCTTGTCCATTACTCCCCCAGGAAAAGCCCAGGAGAGACTGGGCCTTGCTCGCTCCCTCTCTCCTCTCTTCCTTCTGCTTCCAGACTCACCTCAGTCCTTCTCCACATCATTCTCAATGGCATGCCATACTTCCTGTTTCTAGAAATATTTGAGTATAAAAGTTCTTCATGACCATCATTTCCATGTCTAGGTATCTTATCATGCATGATGAGAACAGATCCCAGATAGATTTTAAGAAGAACAGAAATCTTACTGTGGTCCACTGTGAAGCCATCTTGTCCTAGGCTTTTGTTTCTTGGGAACCTTTTTTTTTTTTTTTTTTTTTTACTGATTCAATCTCCTTCCTTTTTATTGATCAAATTTTCTGTTTCTTCATGATTCAGTCTTTGTTAAGTCCTATGTTTCTAGAAATTCATTTAGTTATTTGGCTTCTGATGTTGCTGTGGTGGTTCCAGGTTTTGAGGTAGTCATGTGAGTATCACCCATGGAGCTGGTGTCTGGGTCTCTTGAGCTTGCCACAGTGACTCCAGCCTGGGGGTGGGGTGGAGTACAGGAGATGCAGGGGTGTGGGTGCAGGGATAACAGGGTACAGTAGTAGACTGGGCCTTGGGGATGGGGCACAGTGACAGCACAACCCCTGGAATGGGAGGTTGCAATTGTGACTCAGGCCCTAGAGGGGGCCTGTGACTCAGGCCCATGAACAGTGGCAGCATGACCTCAGTAACGGGGGTCAAAGTTATGACTTGGGAACTAGGGGACAGTGCATCAACAGTGGCAGCTCCTCAGGGCACCTGGGTGGCTCAGTTGGCCAAGCGGCTGCCTTTTGCTCAGGTCAGGATCTCATGGGTCCTGGGATCCTGCCTCACATTGAACTCCCTACTTAGTGGAGAGTCTGCTTCTCCCTCTGCCTCTCCCTACCCCCAATAACCTCTACTCATGCTCTCTCTGTCTCTCTCAAATAAACAAATAAAATCTTTTTTTTTTTTATATTCAGCGTAACAGTATTCCTTGTTTTTGCACCACACCCAGTGCTCCATGCAATCCGTGCCCTCTCCAATACCCACCATCGGGTTCCCCCAACATCCCACCCACGCCCCGCCCCTTCAAACCCCTCAGATTGTTTTTCAGAGTCCATAGTCTCTCATGGTTCACCTCCCCTTCCAATTTCCCTCAACTCCCTTCTCCTCTCCATCTCCCCTTGTCCTCCATGCTATTTGTTATGCTCCACAAATACGTGAAACCATATGATAATTGACTCTCTTTGCTTGACTTATTTCACTCAGCATAATCTCTTCCAGTCCTGTCCATGTTGCTACAACAGTTGGGTATTCATCCTTTCTGATGGAGGCATAATACTCCATAGTGTATATGGACCACATCTTCCTTATCCATTTGTCCATTGAAGAGCATCTTGGTTCTTTCCACAGTTTGGCGACCGTGGCCATTGCTGCTGTAAACATTGGGATACAGATGGCCCTTCTTTTCACTACATCTGTATCTTTGGGGTAAATACCCAGTAGTGCAATTGCAGGGTCATAGGGAAGCTCTATTTTTAATTTCTGGAGGAATCTCCACAGTGTTCTCTAAAGTGGCTGCACCAACGTGCATTCCCACCAACAGTGTAAGAGGGTTCCCCTTTCTCCACATCCCCTCCAACACATGTTGTTTCCTGTCTTGCTAATTTTGGCCATTCTAAGTGGTGTAAGGTGATATCTCAATGTGGTTTTAATTTGAATCTCCCTGATGGCTAGTGTTGATGAACATTTTTTCATGTGTCTGATAGCCATTTGTATGTCTTCATTGGAGAAGTGTCTGTTCATATCTTCTGCCCATTTTTTTATATGATTGTCTGATTTGTGTGTGTTGAGTTTGAGGAGTTCTTTATAGATCCTGTATATCAGCCTTTTGTCTGTACTATCATTTGCAAATATCTTCTCCCATTCCGTGGGTTGCCTCTTTGTTTTGTTGACTGTTTCCTTTGCTGTGCAGAAGCTTTTGATCTTGAGGAAGTCCCAAAAGTTAATTTTCGCTTTTGTTTCCTTTACCTTTGGAGACATATCTTAAAAGAAGTTGCTGTGGCTGATATCGAAGAGGTTACTGCCTATGTTCTCCTCTAGGATTCTGATAGATTCCTGTCTCACGTTGAGGTCTTTTATCCATTTTGAGTTTATCTTTGTGTACGGTGTAAGAGAATGGTCGAGTTTCATTCTTCTACATATAGCTGTCCAGTTTTCCCAGCACCATTTATTGAAGAGACTGTCTTTTTTCCACTGTATATTTTTTCCTGTTTTGCCGAAGATTAACTGACCATAGAGTTGAGGGTCCATATCTGGGCTCTCTACTCTGTTCCACTGGTCTATGTATCTGTTTTTATGCCAGTACCATGCTGTCTTGGTGATCACAGCTTTGTAGTAAAGCTTGAAATCAGGTAACATGATGCCCCCAGTTTTATTTTTGTTTTTCAACATTTCCTTAGTGATTTGGGGTCTCTCCTGATTCCATAAAAATTTTTGGATTATTTGCTCCAGCTCTTTGAAAAATACCAGTGGAATTTTGATCAGAATGGCATTAAAAGTATAGATTGCTCTAGGCAGTATAGACCTTTTAACAATGTTTATTCTTCCAATCCAAGAGCATGGAATGGTCTTCCATCTTTTTGTGTCTTCTTCAATTCCTTTCATGAGTGTTCTGTAGTTCCTCGAGTACAGATCCTTTACCTCTTTGGTTAGGTTTATTCCCAGGTATCTTATTGTTCTTGGTGCTATAGTAAATGGAATCGATTCTCTAATTTCCTTTTCTGTATTTTCATTGTTCGTGTATAAGAAAGCCACTGATTTCTGTACATTGACTTTGTATCCTGCCACATTGCTGAATTGTTGTATGAGTTCTAGTAGTTTGGGGGTGGAGTCTTTTGGGTTTTCCATATAAAGAATCATGTCATCTGCGAAGAGAGAGAGTTTGACTTCTTCATTGCCAATTTGGATACCTTTTATTTCTCTTTGTTGTCTGATTGTTGTTGCTAGGACTTCTAATACTATGTTGAACAAGAGTGGTGAGAGTGGGCATCCTTGTCGTGTTCCTGATCTCAATGGGAAGGCTGCAAGCTTTTTCCCATTGAGGATGATATTTGCTGTGGATCTTTCATAGATAGATTTTATGAAGTTCAGGAATGTTCCCTCTATACCTATACTTTGAAGCATTTTAATCAGGAATGGATGCCGGATTTTGTCAAATGTATTTTCTGTATCAATTGAGAGGACCATGTGGTTCTTCTCTCTTCTCTTATTAAATTGTTCTATCACATTGATTGATTTGCTAATGTTGAACCATCCTTGTAGCCCAGGAATGAATCCCACCTGGTCATGGTGGATATTCTTTTTAACGTGCTGTTGGATCCTGTTTGCTAGGATCTTGTTGATGATCTTAGCATCCATATTCATCAGTGATATTGGTCTGAAATTCTCCTTTTTGGTAGGGTTTTTGCCTGGTTTGGGGATCAGGGTAATGCTGGCTTCATAGAAGGGGTCTGGAAGTTTTCCTTCTGCTTCAATTTTTTGAAACAGCTTCAGGAGAATAGGTGTTATTTCTTCTTTGAAAGTTTGGTAGAATTTCCCAGGGAATCCATCAGGTCCTGGGCTCTTGTTTTTTGGAAGATTTTTGATCACTGCTTCAATCTCGTTACTAGATATCGGTCTATTCAGGTTGGCAATTTCTTCCTGGTTCAATTTTGGGAGTTTATAGTTTTCCAGGAATGCTTCCATTTCATCTAGGTTGCTTAGCTTTTTGGCATATAACTGTTGATAATAACTTCTGATGATTGTTTCTATTTCCTTGGTGTTAGTTGTGATCTCTCCCTTTTCATTAATAATTTTATTAATTTGAGCTTTCTTTCTTTTCTTTTGGATTAGTGTGGCCAATGGTTTACTGATCTTATTGATTCTTTCAAAAAAGCAGCCTCTAGTTTCATTGATACGTTCTACTGTATCTCTGGTTTCTACCTCATTGATCTCAGCTCTAATCTTGATTATTTCCCTTCATATGTGTGGAGTTGGTTTGATTTGTTGTTGATTCTCCAGTTCTTTAAGGTGTAGAGACAGCTGGTGTGTTCTGGATTTTTCAACTTTTTTGAGGGAGGCTTAGATGGCTACGTATTTCCCCCTTAGGACCACCTTTGCTGTATCCCATAGGTTTTGGACCAAAGTATCTTCATTCTCATTGGTTTCCATGAATTGTTTCAGTTCTTCTTTGATCTCCTGGTTGATCCAAGCATTCTGAAGCAAGGTGGTCTTTAGATTCCAGGTGTTGGAGTTCCTTCTGAACTTTTCCTTGTGATTGAGCTCCAGTTTCAAAGCATTGTGATCTGAGAATATGCAGGGAATAATCTCAGTCTTTTGGTATCAGTTGGGCCCTGATTTGTGACCCAGTATATGGTCTATTCTTGAGAAGGTTCCATGTGCACTTGAGAAGAATGAGTATTCTGTTGTTTTAGGGTGGAATGTTCTGTATATATCTATGAGGCCCATCTGGTCCAATGTGTCATTCAATGCTTTTGTTTCTTTATTGATTTTCTGCTTCGATGATCTGTCTATTTCTGAGAGAGGTGTGTTAAGATCTCCTACTATTAATGTATTCATATCAATATGACTCTTTATCTTGATTAACAGTTTTCTTATGTAATTGGCTGCTCCCATATTGGGGGCATAGATATTTACAATTGTTAGATCATCTTGGTGGATAGTCCCTTTAAGAATTATGTAGTGTCCTTCTGTATTTCTCACTACAGTCTTTAGTTCAAAATCTGATTTGTCTGATATGAGAATTACTACCCCGGCCTTCTTTTGAGGCCCATTGGCATGAAAGATGCTTCTCCATCCCTTCACTTTCAGTCTGGGTGTATCTTTAGGTTCAAAGTGGGTCTTTTGTAGACAACATATGGATGGGTCCTGTCATTTTATCCAGTCTGCAACCCTGTGCCATTTTATGGGCGCATTTAGGCCATTCACATTGAGAGTGATTATTGATAGATACTTTTTTATTGACATTGTGTTACTTTTGAAGTCTTTCTTTCTGTAGATTGTCTCTATATTTCTGTTCAATGCTATTCTTAGGATTTTTCCTCTTTTATAGAACCCCCCTTAATATTTCCTGCAGTGTCGGCTTGGTGGTTGCATAGTCTTTTAAGACTTGCTGGTCTTGGAAACTCTTTATCTCTCCATCCATTTTGAATGTCAGTCTTGCTGGATAAAGTATTCTTGGCTGCATGTTCTTCTTGTTTAGTTCCCTGAATATATCTTGCCAGCCCTTTCTGGCTTTCCAGGTCTCTGTGGACAGGTCTGACGTTATTCTGATGGGCTTTCCTCTGTACGTAAGGAGTCTCTTTGTCCTAGCGGCTTTCAAGAGGTTATATCTACAATTATGATTCCTCAATTTGACTATCAGGTGCCTTGATGTTTTTTTGGAATCTATAATCTTGGGTGGAGACCGTTGGGCCTCTAGTACACGAACACTGGTTCCATTCGTGAGATTGGGAAAATTTTCATGAAGAACTTGTTCCACTATATCTTCTAGACTTCTTTCTTTCTCCTCTCCTTCAGGGATTCCAATAATTCTGATGTTGGAACGTTTCATGGCATCATTTATTTCCCTGATTCTGTTTTCGTGGCTTCTAAGCTGTTTGTTCCAGGCTTCCTCCTGATCCTTTCTCTCTATCTGTTTGTCCTCCAGATCACTAATTCTATCTTCTGTCTCAGTTACCTTAGCATTGAGAGAATTTAGATTAGATTGGAACTCATTGAGAGCATTGTGAACCTCATCCCTGGTAGCTTTCAGCTCTGCCCTAACATTGTGAACATCATCTCTGGTCACTTTCAGTTCGGCCCTAATCAATTCTGTTTGGTCATCCATGGCTTTCTCCAACCTAGCTATTGCCTGTATAATTGTTAGCCTGAATTCTCTTTCCGACATATTGTCTATGTTGATAGCTGTTAGCTCTGTTGCAGAAGGCCCATCCTCTGTATTTTTCTTCTGTTGGGCATTCCTCCTCCTAGTCATTTTGGTGAGAGATGACTGAATGGATGTAGCTGGATGTATCGACTGTGGTGCAGTCAAGGTGTACCCTGGAATGCTTCTGAGCAATCAGGATTCCCCATCCAAACGAGAGAAAAAAGAAAAGAAAAAGAAAAAAAAGAGAGAGAGAGAGAGACAGGAAAGAAAGGGAAGATAAAAGAGAAGGTTCAGCCCAAATGGGCCCCAAGGTAAGATTTATGAAGTATACAAACAAAAACAGACAAACAAAAAGACTGATAAAAGTATATGACAAGAGAAAAAAAATATATATATATATTTGCGCAAATAAAGGAAGAACCTCGTCAAAAAGAACCCCAAGTGTAAGATTTATATACTATCAGGACAAACACAAAAACACAGAAACACTGGTGGAAGAAAAAGATGGGAGAGTGGTTATAAATTCTCAGTGTGGGTGAGGAAGGTTGTTTTGATTCTTCCTGGATGTATCTTGATATCTTTTTTTTTTTAAAGATTTTATTTATCTGACAGAGATAGATCACAAGTAGGCAGAGAGGCAGGCATAGAGAGAGAGAGAGGAAAGCAGGCTCCCTGCTGAGCAGAGAGTCCGATGCGGGACTCTATCCCAGGAAACCTGAGATCACGACCTGAGCCGAAGGCAGCGGCTTAACCCACTGAGCCACCTAGGCGCCCCATGTATCTTGATATCTTTGTTAAAGGACTCAACTTTCCTAAAATAAAGGGGGACTAAAAATTGGTTTACCTGGGGCACCTGGGTGGCTCAGTGGGTTGAAGCCTCTGCCTTCAGCTCGGGTCATAATCCCAGGGTCCTGGGATCGAGCCCTGCATCAGGCTCTCTGCTCAGCGGGGAGCCTGCTTCACTTCCTCTCTCTGCCTGCCTCTCTGCCTACCTGTGATCTCTGTCAAATAAATAAATAAAATATTTAAAAAAAATTGGTTTACCTATAGGGGTAGTATTGATTGGGGGAAGGGGATTACCTTGAAGTTTAACTCTATATGAATATTAGAAAATAAAAATTAAAAACGAATAAACTAGACCAAACTAAACTAAAATTAAAAAAAGAAACTTAAAAAATAGAAATGCAAAAGAAAAACACAGGTGTATGTATCAAAAAGTTCAGGTTAGAAGGTTATTATGGAATTTGATGTACTGGACATCTCACTGTGATGGTAAATAGGTTAAAAAATCATCTATATAAAAAAAATGAGCCAGAAAAGTGGGAATGAATTAAAAGTAAATGTTGTCCTATGAAGTAGTGGTGGTTGTTCTCTTGTAGTCTTTTTTTTCTTTTTTTTTCTTTCCTGGTTGGTTTTCTGGGGGAGGGGCCTGCCACGTGGATTTTCAGTCAATGATGTTCCCTGAGTCAAGTCCTCCTGCCCCCATCAAGGGGGTGGGTTCTGAGGAAACCGGTTTTTTCAGGCTTTTGTTCTCTGGAGGTTTTTATGTTTGTTCACTTTTTTTTTTTTTTTTTCCTCTCGCCTTGACCACTTTTGATTGTTTTTGTTTAGAGGAAAGCAAACTGCACCCTGACCTCTCTCTCAGAGAGAAGCCTCAGTCTGCTCTCCTGTGGGTGCTGCAGAGCCCATATTAATTCCCCCTTAGCCGCTGGCAGAGCAGGTTCCGAGTCACGGTCCCTGGGGATGCAGATCTTCTGCTTGTACCCAAAACCACGGCAGTGGCAGCCTTGTCTGGGCAGGTCCAGACCGCCAGAGAGGTTCCAAGCAGTGATCGCACACTGAGATTTTCTCGCTGGCCCAGGCTGGGAGTGCCTGGTCTTTCTGGGTCTAAGAGCGCTGGGCTTACGCACACCTCTCTCAGGGGAGGCTGTGGGTCGTGCGCGTGTCTCAGGCTCTGAGAGCAGGGCGTGGGTCTAAGAGCGCCAGGTGGGCCTTTGCGCACCTCTCTCAGGGGAGGGTGAGGGGCACGTGTGTCTCAGGCTCTGTAGCACAGCTCGGCATTCTGCTGTCTGGCGAGGCTCCCAGCCCCTCACAGGAGCCAGACCCCACACGTTCTTGGGTGAACAAATAAAATCTTAAAAAACAAAAACAAAAAAACCCCCAAACAGTGGCAGCTCCTGCCTAATAGATGGTGAAGCACTGTCTCATCCCAATCTTGGTGAGAAGAGCACAACCACAACTCAGTCCTCTGGGGGGGCGGATCTCAGTGGAGCAGTCGCTGTTGCTCTGGGATGGGGACAAGATGGTGTGGACTCCAGGCAGCTTTATTAGCTGGGTTGAACATTAGAGAATACTTAGAGGGTCCTTGGTGGAAGAAGCTATAGATGTCCATGGTGGTGATGAGCATTACCAAGGTCCTCTTGCTTTCTGTCCTCCATAGGGTGAAATTTCTCCAGGGGGATCCCTCTTGGCTCCAAGGTGCTCCACACTAAGGGTTGGGGTGATACAGGTAAATTTCTTCCTATCTTTTCTATGTGACCATCCTCAGGTGTTGTGATCGAGTTTCTGCTGCTTCACTGCAGTTCAGAGCTTTCCCAGACTTATTCTCAATCCGTTCATAGTTGCTTATTCATTGCTTTTGTTGTTTTTGTGGGGGAGAAGAAATTGATTGCCTAGTCTGACACTGCTGATGTCACTAAGCTTGCTTGCTTCATTCATTCATTCTTTCATTCAGTCATTTATTCATTTTTTACTCCTTATTCCACTGACTCGAACTCCATTATAATGTTGAATACAAGTCATGAAAATGGATACTCTCCATGTTAATGATCTTAGTGGGAACACATTCTGTTTCCAACATTAAATATGTTAGCCATGAGGTTTTTGTAGAGGACTTCGTCAAATCCTCTTCTATTCCTAGCTTGATTTTTATTAAAGTTAGATTTTGTCAAATTTTTTTTTCTCTGCCTACTGAAATCCTGTTTTGTCCCTTTGAGCATTTTTTAATGTGACCTACATTGATTGTTATTTGTATATTATCTAATCATGCATTTTAGGTAAAATATCATTGATCACGATGTGTTATTCTTTTCATATATTGTTGGATTCAATTTCTTAAAATTTTATTTATAATTTTGCATATTTGAGAGACATGGTCTATTGTTCACCTTTCTTATAATATCTCATTCTTATTTTGATACAGGGTTATGCTGACCTCATAGAATAATTTATTCATAGAATGAATTTTGAAGTATTCTTCCTCTTTAGCTTTTGCAAATTCCTGCAGAATTAGTATAAATTTTTTTTTCCTGTATGTGTAAGAATTCAGTGTAGAGCCACCTGGGACTGAAGTTTTCTATTTGGAAAAATTTTCAGCTTTAAAGTCCGTTTCATTAATGGATACAAGGTTATTTGGGTCATAGATTTCCTCTTTATTGAATTTTGATAATTTGTATATTTTAAGGACTTTTCCCCTATTCTGTTATTCAGCTTATTGACCTAATATTTTCTATAATATTCCCTTTATATATTTTTATTCACGGAGACTGTGATTTCACTTCTCTCATAATTGGTAAACTGTGCCTTCCCACTTCCTTTCTTTCAGAAGTGTGGCTAGGTTTATCACTTTCTGTTTTCAAGGAACCAGCTTTTAGTTTCATTGATTTGTCTCTATCATTTTTCTGTTTGTATTTCACTTATATGTCCTGTTATTTTATTTTTGTTATTAATTTGACTCTTTTGCTCTTTTTCTGATTTCTTTTTTTTTAAGATTTTATTTATTTATTTGACAGAGAGAGAGAGAGATCACAAGTAGGCAGAGAGGCAGGCAGAGAGAGAGGGGGAAGCAGGCTCCCCGCCAAGCAGAGAGCCAGATGTAGGGCTCGATCCCAGGACCCTAGGATTGTGACCTGAGCCGAAGGCAGAGGCTTTAACCCACTGAGCCACCTGGGCGCTCCTCTTTTTCTGATTTCTTAATGTATAAGCTGTAGTCATTCATTTGAGAACTTTGGATTTTTTTCTAATACATGAATTTCTTTCTCTAAACTTACCCCAGATTACTGTTAGTAGTATTTCACAAATTTGGTATTTTGGTTTTAATTTTTATTTAGTTTGAAGTACTTCATAATTTCACTTTTAAATTATCCTCTAAACTATAGGATTTATTTTCTAAATATTTGGGGGATTCTGCAGAGTCTGTTACTCTAGTTACAAATACTTTGTGTGATTTTGATTTTTTAAAAATATATTTAGATTTGTTTTATGACCCATAGTATTTATTTTGGTAGGTTCCATGTGTCCTTTTCATTTTATTTTATTTATTGGAGATAGAGAAAGAGACAGGGTCAGTACAAGCAGAGAGAATGGCAGGCAGAGGGAGAAACAGACTCCTCCCCACTGAGCAAGGAGCCTGTTTGGGGCTCAATTCTAGGACCCTGAGATCATGACCTGAGCCAAAGGCAGCCGCTTAACTGACTGAGTCACCTGGGTGCCCAGTTCTATGTGCCCTTGAAAAGGATATGCATTCTACTATTGTTGGGTAGAGTGTATAATTAGGTTAAGGTTGTTGATTGTGCTGTTCAAATCTTCTATTTTCTTATTGTGTCCACTTGTTCTATCATTATTGATGGAAGGGTATTGAAATCTCAAACTAATAACTGTAGATTTGTCTGCTACAGAGTTCCATTTTAACATTCTATTACAAACAACGTTGCCTGTATATCTGTGTAAATGATTATGTAATAGTTTTCTATGGATGCCAAAACAAATGACTACAAACTTAGTAGTTAAAACAACACTCTTTTATTATCTGTCTTTCTAGGTCATAAATCTGGGCATGGCATACTGGGTTCTCTGCTCATTGTATCATAAAGTGGAAGCCCAAGTGTCAGGTGGGCTCAGCTGAGGTCCTATTCCAAGACTGTTCACATAATTTAGTTCCCTGTAGCTATTGGACTGAGGTACCCACCCCACTTTTTTTCTCCAGCTATTGAGCTAGAAGTTGCTACTAGACCTACTGAAGGCCACCCTCAGATTCTGGTGCTGTGGTCCTCTCACAGCGTGGAGTTTCCCTTCTTCTAGAAAGGGCTTAGTGCCACTTGTAAGGTCATTATGTCAGGCCCACCTAGGATAATCTTTCTTCTGATTAACTCAAAGTTAGCTGGCCGGACACCTTACTTAGATCAGCAGAGGCCCTTCAAATGACCATACGATGGAATCTAATTACAAGAGTAGAATCATATCATTTTCACGGGTCCTACCCACACCCAGGGAGTGGGAATTCTATAAGGACATGTTTTGTTGGGGGTCATTTTAGAATCCTGCCTGCCACCAATTATCTGACTAGAAAAGTAATCTGAAATGATACACACTGAGGATGTAATATTTATTAGATTAAAAATATGAAGGGGTAGGTAGAGTAAAATAGATGGGAATGGGAGCAAGATGTTAAAAAAAAAAGCTGGAGGAAAATAGGGGGGAAAAGCTGCAGTAAAAATTAAGTAAACATGTAGATTATAAAAATCCCCCTTGTATGATCATCGTATAAAACTGTAACCTTTTGGATCTGCACTTGGACTAAAACTGGAAGTTGTATTAGAAAAATAAAAATACTGTCTTTGCCTTCAGGATGGAGTGATGGTTGATGTTTTTTTTTTCTTCCCTTGAATTTTTTACTTCAGTAGAAACTTTTCACTTTCAACAACAAAACATTTTAAAACCCAGCATCAATCCTAAAATCTTGGTTCCTTTTAGAGATCCTAGAGATAATAGTTCATGAGAAAAAATTATTTTTTATTTCCAGTGTTTTCCTTTTACAGAGAATGAAAGTTTATTAAGGCAATTAAGGGCCAGTTTCATGATGGCAGGCAAAGAGGTAAAGGATTCCTGTGATAAATCTGTCTCTGAACAATAACAGCACAGTATGCCTTTGATTTTTCCATAGGATGCCACAAGTTGAGATAATTGAATTCATTTCGTTCACTAATATTTGGGTGAATGTTGACGCTAAAGCACCTTAAGTTAGAGTTATTTGAAGATGCTGTTCTCTATGGCTGTCCTCGGGCACATGGAAGCCCTGATTTTGAGCAAGATTTTCTCCCTGTTTTCTCCTCCACACACATTACGTTAAGCTGTCATTCATAGCCAAAGCAGGAATTCAAGACTGTCTTGGAATAACTTGGATGACAGAAGCTCTCTCACAGTATGTAGCTCTCAAAAAAATAAAAAAGTCACATCACTACAGATCGTTTTTTTTGACGTGTTCGGTATTTCCAGATCCATCTTACAGTGACAAATTAAGACATTTGTACAATGAGGGGCGCCTGGGTGGCTCAGTGGGTTAAGCCACTGCCTTCGGCTCAGGTCATGATCTCAGGGTCCTGTGATCAAGTCCCGCATCGGGCTCTCTGCTCAGCAGAGAGCCTGCTTCCCTCTCTCTCTCTCTGCCTGCCTCTGCCTACTTGTGATCTCTCTCTGTCAAAAAATTAAATAAAATCTTTAAAAAAAAAAAAAAAGACATTTGTACAATGAACTCTGACACTGGTGTGACTGCAACTGTCCCTGGTCCTATATAGCTTTTCATTTTTTTCTGGGATGCATCTTTGATAATACTCTCTAAATGCCCTGAATCCCTTCAGAAGCAACTCACCGACAACTGGTAGTTGAAAATAATCTCTACCTTTTCCAGCCCCGTCAGTGAACCTCCCTGTTGAAAGACGCTTAGGTATGAAGCTGAACTCTGAAGAATGTGGCTATGGAAAATCAAATTCTGGAATTACGACTTTGCAAAACCTATTATATAATAGCTTCAAAACACCAAACCATTTAACATAAACTGCAGCTTACTAATAAAATAAGCTATAATTTTTTTGTGACCACAAATACCTGTTTGCCTCTAATTTTATTGTATGTAGAAGGCCACTGTGATTTTTTTTTTTAATGACAAAAGAATACCAGCATGGTATTTGACAATTTCTTTTTTCTTAAATCAGTTCATTTAATCAGGCATAGGTAATCTGTGAGTTGTACAGAATCCATCCAAAATGCAAATTTACTGCTTAGTTGAAGGGAAACAAATATATAGAAAAATCTAATGTGTTTTTTTAATTTAATTAATTAATTAATTAATTGATTTTAAAGATTTTTTTTAAAGATTTTTGTTTTAATTATTTGACAGACAGAGATCACAAGTAGGCAGAGAGGCAGGCAGAGAGAGAGAGGAAGGGAAGCAGGCACCCTGCTGAGCAGAGAGCCCGACGCGGGGCTCTATCCCAGGACCCTGAGACCATGACCTGAGCCAAGGCAGAGGCTTAACCCACTGAGCCACCCAGGCGTCCCAATTTTAAATATTTTATTTATTTATTTGACAGAGAGAGACACAGTGAGAGAGGGAACACAAGCAGGGGGAGTGGGAGAGGGAGAAGCAGGCTTCTCGCTGATCCAGGACCCTGGGATCATAACCTGAGCTGAAGGCAGATGCTTAACGTCTGAGCCACCCAGGCTCCCCTCTACTGTGTTTTTTGTTACTTTGAAATTCTCACTCGAGTTTTTACATTTTCAGAAGTATTTTTTTTCTGTCACGTAATATATATTTATTGAATTTCTAATTTGTTGTGTGCATTTGCTTAGTATTTGAGATTGAAAGTGAATATGGATAGGATCTTTGCCTTCATAGAACGCACCATCTTCCTGTGGGAGACATTTAGCAGTCATGAGGTATATAAGTTAGGATCATAAAAAAAGTTACCATGATTTTCTGCTGGCATTTGGTGAATACCCATGGAAGCATTTCATTGGTCAGGCAGTCTTTATTCACAGCCTGATAAGTGCCAGACACCATGCTGAAATTAGATAAATACATAAAGAACTAAAAACAGCAGCAGGAAAGAGAACCCTTCAATGTAATTATAGTTCTACAGACTAAATACAAACATTGTGATGTGTAAAATGTAGGGGGCTATTGTTTACTCTTGCCTGTCTTATGTTTGTATGTGTATGTATTCTGTCTTCCTACCTACCCACCCACCCATCTATTTATTGGTGGGAAAAGCAGACCAGATGAATAAGGAAGATTCCACAGAGGAGATGGACCCATTTTATATACTGAAGGTTAGGGGGAAAATACCAGTCTCTAGAAGAGAATGTTTAGGTCAGGAATAGAGTATACATGCCAAGATTAATTACGTGCGTTGTGTATCCCAGGTATGAGACCCATCTTGGTAGCCGATGCTGTAGGTGCTCTACTGTTTCTACCTTGGTCCTTGCCATTTCCTGTCCAACTTCCACCATCCGGCACTGCTCTATTCATTTCAGTGCTTTTTCTACTTAACAGAGCCTATTCTGTCTATGCATGTTGCTGGAAATAAACTCCTTTTAGGATCAGCTTGCAACCAGTGGTAGATAGAGGTCGGTGGGATAACTAGCCCACCTCTCTTACTTCTGGGATAGGAACAGTTGAAGTGTGCATTCTAAACTGTTGTCCAGAGTTCCCCAGCAGGATGAAAACCTAATTGTCCACAGTGGTAATCTGTTTGATAATGCACTTATGGCTGCCTTCCCTTCTCGGTGTCACTTCCCCATTCCCCGAAGGGATCCTAGGTCACGTCCTAAATGACTTGCACTTGAGTCTTTGCCCCAGGTTTTGCCTCTGGGAAAACCTGGCCTAAGACATTCCCTATTCCTCATAACCCACAGTTTATGCCGTTAGGGTGCTCCCTGTCACTTCATTCATCTAGTAGGACCCAGATCAATTCAGCATTTAGAACCAACAAATAAACAGGGCCCCCATTAAAATCCTTTGTGATTAATATATAATATAATATATATTATAATATAATATTATATATTATATTAATATATATTATTAATACTAATATATTAATAATATTTATTATAATATAATGTAATATAATTACATTCTATTGATTAATATACTCAACAGAAGTATAGATTTATATTTCTGAACAGTACCTCAAAGGTGGTTTTTCCAAGTCTTTCATTTTTCTACCTTTATGAGAACTTGAATCCAAAACTCTTAACTTCCAGGCTAAGGCTATCTCCAAATAGTGAACTTGTGTCAGAAAGGAAGGTTAGCAGAAAATAATCAGGTACAAAATTGAGATTTCTGATATGACTATAGCCATTGTTGCATAACAGATCACCTTGAGACTTAGTGGCTTAAAGCAATTATCATTTATTATTGCCAACAAGTCTGAGTCACATGGGTGGTTCTGCTAACCTGATTGAGATTCATCTGATCTTGGCAAGTCTGCTTATGTGTCTTTGGTCAGCAGATGGGTGTGCTACAGGCTAGCAGTTGGCAGGTTGGGACAGTGAGAATATCTGATCTGCACAGGTTCTCTTCTTCCACTGGGGCCAATTTGTTTACATGACAGACAAGAGCACAAGAAGGAAAGCAGAAATGTGCAAGGATTTTTGAGATCTAAGTTCAGAACTAGAAGAGCATCACTTCACTGTTTTCTATTGGTTAAATCAGGTCCTAAAACCAAGCTAAATTCAACAGGTAGAGAAATAACTCCTCTGAATAGAGTTTTTCAAAATCACATTGCAAAAGGATGTGGGTATATGGAGAGAAATAATTGTAGCCATTTTTTTTTTTTTTTTAATTAAAACAACCTATTTCTGGGCAGCATAGTCCTAAATACAGTCTCTGCTTACCAGATGCCTGGGACATTTTGTAAAGAGTGGGAAGGGAGCCACGTTAACCACAACATAACTTTATTCAGTCTCCCTGCAAGCCATTTTTTTCTGTTATTCCTCCCCTTGGGCATTGCCTGTGATAATTTTCTAGTGTTTCAGAAATTCTGATGTCTGGTCCACTGGTTTTTTCCTTTTTTCCTATTTTAGTGTTCTCAAGTTGCAGATTACACCACTAACTTAATTGAACTATGGAGCATTTATTAGAAATATTATAGCATAAGAATTGTATTCTCTAAATTTTATAATAGCTACTCATAGGGGAACCTGCACATAGTGAGAAGGATTGGGAGGGAAAACAGGAGGGCTCTACGTGTAAAGACAGTCAAGAAGTAACATTCTTGCCACCCTGTGGGAGTTTCTGAAATTGCATTATTCCAAAGCACTGGAAATGTGGCTGCTGTGCATGGCTATGTTTAAGTTTCTGTGCTGGGTGCCAGTGAGGGTGAAATGGACTGTGCCTGGTAGAGAGAGACCTCTTCAGGTAGCAGAACTGAATGGAGCCTGTCAATCCACCTAATTTTGTCATGTTTCCAACCTTACCATCAGCCTCATCTCCATAGTGATGGGCAGATGTCTGTGTCTCCTCCTAGGATCAGGATATTAGAAGCAGAAGAAACCTTTGTGTGTGTGTGTGTGTGTGTGTGTGTGTGTTTTTTTAAGATTTTATTTATTTATTTGACAGACAGAGATCACAAGTAGGCAGAGAAGCAGGCAGAGAGAAAGAGGAGGAAGCAGGCTCCCTGCCGAGCAGAGAGCCCGATGCTGGGCTCCATCCTAGAACCCTGGGATCATGACCTAAGCCGAAGGCAGAGGCTTTAACCCACTGAGCCACCCAGGCACCCCGAAACCTTTGTGTTCTTCTAACTCAGCTCTCTGAGCTTTTTGTTAGGTAAACTTTTTTTTTGTTTGTTTGTTTTTAATGACAGTGTGCATGCAGAAAACTACAGGGGTCATAATTTAGTAGCTCAATGAATGCACGATATAACCACAGCACGTAGACTGCACCCAGATCAGGAAATAGAAAATTACAAACCTGCAAGAAGCCCCCCCTCATGTCCTGTTCAGTCACCGTGCCTTTTTCTTTATCTTGACTTCTATCAGCGTGGATATGTTTAGCCTTTCTGTGAACTTCTTAGAAGTGGAATTCTACCGTTCTCTTTTGCATCTGTCTTGCTCACTCAGTACCCTCACTCAGTACCTCTGTGAGATTTATTCTTGTAGATTATTCATTTTCATCACTGTGTAATGTTTTAATACCTGATTACGTAATTCGGTTCTATAGTTTATGATCACTGGGTTGTTGGCAGTTCTGACTGTCACAAATTATCCTACTGTGAACATTTTCATACATGTCTTTTGGTACGCATGAGCTTGTATTTCTATGGTGTACCTGTCCATGAGTGGAATTTGGGGGTCATGTATATGGATGTGTTTGGCTTTAGTAAATTCTACCAGTTTTCCAAAGTGGTTGTACCAAAAATAGTCACATTGGACGTTATGAACTTTGAAGGGACAATTCAGTCCATAATGTTATGGATGTCTGTCTTTTTAACTTTTATTTTCAGTGACATAATAAATTGTAAAGACATGTTCAGGGAGGTCCTGTGCGCCCTTCATCCAGCCTCCCCTAAAATTAAAGTTGTGTGTGTGTGTGTGTGTGTGTGTGTGTGTGTGTATTTTTTCTTTTTTTAAATAAGCAGACTGAAAGAGACAAAGTGATGTGGTTGAAGCCTCACAGCTAGTGAGTTACAAGTTTATAAATGAATGAAGTACAGGCTTTCTGATGACTCATAAAAAGCTATTCAAAGTTCTCTTTAACATGGTCTTAAAGTTTACAAATCCCTTTATGTTTTTTAAATTAGGCAGTTCGAGACACTTGGGTGGCTCAGTCAGTTAAGTGTCTGCCTTCGGCTCAGGTCATGATCCCAGCACGATCCTGGGATCAAGTTCCTGCATCGCGCTCTTTGCTCAGGACAGAGCCTGCTTCTCCCTCTACCCCTCATCCTGCTCATGTGATCACTCTCTTTCTCTGACAAATAAATAAATAAAATCTTTAAAAAATAATAGTCTGTATGACCTCTCAGTAAGATACAAAGAATATGTAAACCTATTTTCTAAGATTTGGGGGAGACATTAGCATCAAGCCATATAAGATCAGTGTTCACTAGATGAAGTAGTTACGGAATGTTGATAGCAACAGCATCGTTCCATGTGGTGGGTATTTTAATGTCCATTTTTTAGAAGGATGTGATGCACAATGAGGGATATGGTTTTATGAGGGACCACATTGATAATCCACAGAGCCTGAACTTGCACTTGAACCTCTGACCTATATGTCAGTAGCTGATACTAGTAACTTCCTTGATAATACACACTGCATTGCCTTTCTACCCTTCCCTGTCTTAGTTGCCCATCCTCCTGCCAACATCATTTGGCATCACATCCCAAATAAAGTACTTGCAAGAAAATTCTTTTTTTTTTTTTAAAGATTTTATTTATTTATTTGACAGACAGAGATCACAAATAGGCAGAGAGACAGACAGGGGGGCAGGGGAAGCAGGCTCCCTGCTGAGCAGAGAACCTGATGCAGGACTTGATCCTGGGACTCTGAGATCATGACCTGAGCCGAAGGCAGAGGCTTTAACCCACTGAGCCACCCAGGTGCCCCAGTACTTGCAAGAAAATTCCTGCTCAAGATCTGTCCCTGGGAGAATCCAAGTGAAAATACTCATCTGCACTAATTTTTCTCCTTTCATCTATCTCCTTAATTTCTGTTCAGGTCCAGAAATAATTGGAAAGGATGTTTCTATGTGACCCTTTCAGGACTTCTCCATTGTTACTGAAAATTTAGCATATGCATAATCAGTTTCTTCTGCAGGATTGATATTTTCTGTGGCCACCATCTTCATCTCATGGTTTTTATCTAGATTAATTGCTTGAAGGACCCTGGTTTGGAGGAAGTTGAGTTTTTTACTTGACCTTTTTACCAGGAATATTTGTATATTACAGGAAAGTCCTCTTTTGCTCCTTGACCTTAGGTACTCCAAGAGAAAACCCTTCTATGCTAGAATAAAGGTCATGCCTTCTTCAATTATAGCTAATCCTGAAGCACGAGAGTTTAACGAATGGTTAAATCCATATTAAATTTAATTACAAATAGATGAGTATATAGCATTCCAATCCATGCTCCAGTGATTTATGGAATACAAATGTGCCGGAATACTGCTGTTCAAATCCAAAGCAGTAGAAGAGTCTCAGCAATCAGCAATCACGAGGACAACTTTAGGACAAAAGCCATTGCTAAGCATTAGTCAGGCAGTTAAGATTAACATGGGATAGCACAACCCTCCATTAGTTACTCATCAGCAAACCCAGAAAAAAAATAGGAGTTAGATTATAGCTCTTTGGTGTATTTTGAAAAGTGAGAAAATAGAAAAACACAGAGGCAGAGCAAGAACCCGGGGTCAAGCTCAAGCAACCAGCTAAGTTGCTGAGCTGTCAAACAGTAAACTCTCTCAGTCTTAATCCATCGTACAAACAGACATTGCAAGGAATGAGAAGATGCAAGACACTAATTCAGTCATTTCAATCTTCAGTGTGCATCAGAATCCCTAGGGGGCTTGTTAAAACACAGATTGTTGTGCTCCATCACCCAGAATTTCTCATGCAGTAGGGCTGAGATGTGGGCCCTGAGACTTTGCATCTCTAACAAGTTCCCAGGTTATGCTGATATTGCTAGTCCAGAGAATGATTGTGAGAAAGACTGCCAATGGAATAGACTTACCCAAAATGGATCTCCAATGCTACTTCTGCAAGGAGCTTGGCCCATCCCGTTGGCAGACTCAAGGAAATTTCTTGCTGGAAGCATGGGTTTAACCTTCAGGTCTGGACAGAGAATGTTGGAGGTGGAACGCCAAGGAGTTAGGTCTCAAAACCAGGCGGCCAGGAGGAATTTGGATTTGTAAAGATCAGAAGGAAACACAGGCAGAAAATGAGAATGAAGGTTAGAAATGCTGAGCCCAGTAACACTCAAGTTCGCAATGACCACTCTTGCTCTCCCATCCAGTTTGCTTTCTGCATGGCTTTTGACAACAAGGGAAGAAAGGAGTTTGTCGTCCAAAGTAAATGCTGGACCATGAGGAATAACGGCACAGCATTACAATACCTTCACTTCCCCCCCAACCCCTTCAACACGTATACTTGAAGTTTCCTCATAGTGGGTATTTTGATGAATGCTTGACTATAACCTCACTCCATAAGTGTCCTGGATTGGCCATGCTCTTCTTCCTTACCATTTTTAGTATAGTCTCTTGCACTGTCCTTCTTTCTGTTCCAGACTTTGTTGATTTAACTTAATTGTGGAAAGAAGCTCTTTCCTCTCTCTTTTATTTAAATATAACACCTCCGTTCACTAATACTAGGTAGCAAATTGAATTTAATGCAAATATCTTGGCCTTCAGAATTTTACATAATTGATTTTTAAATCCCAGCTCGGCAATTCACTGGCTTTTGAAATTTGATCAAGTTATTAAGTCTTCTTGGGCTTGTTTTTTGCATCTGTTTGCCTCAGCTTGAAGGGCCACAACAGTACTACAGATGGGGTGGGTTAAGCGACTGGATTTATCTTCTCACATTTCAGAGGTCTTGAAGTTTAAAAACAAGGTATTGGCGAATTCAGTTTCTGGTGCTTGCAGATGGCGGCCTCCTCACTGTGTCCTTACACGGCCTTTTCTCTGTGGGAGTGGAGGAGAGCGAGAGCAAGCTCTGGTGTCTTTCTCTTCTGGGAAGGATACCAGTCCTTTCAGATTAGGGCTCCACGCCTATGACCTCTTTCAACCTTAATTGCATCCTCAAAGGCCCTATCTCCAAATATAGTCACTTTGAAGGGAACCCAGTTCAGCCCATACCATGACATAATGCAAATGGAAATAATAAAATTTAGGTCAAAAGTGTATTGTTGGGGAGCACCTGGGGGGTGCAGTGGGGTAAGCATCCAAATCTTGGTTTTGGCTCAGGTCATGATTGTTATTGTTATTGTTAGAATTGAGATGATATAGTTCTTTGCTAAAAGTGAGATTTAAAAAAAAATCTTTATTTTACTGTCTTTTTGTAAAATGAAATTTTACTCATTTAATCATTCAGCAAACTGAATACTTATAATATGCTGGTTCCATTTCTCAATGCTTGGAAATATAGTCCACTAGCCACAGTGTTGCTCTTTGGTTGGAAAGACTATAAAAAAAAAAAAGTGAGGTAAATACATCTGTTTCTCTGCTTGTGATAAGTAATGTGGAGAAAGATCAACCAGGAGGTGATTTTCTATATGGAGATCATGGAAGGTGTCTCTAAAGAGGTAATATGCACCTGGTGTAAAAAGCTGAACAGTCAGTATAAAGACCCTCATCTGGGAAGTGGTGTCTTTCCTTCTGGCAATGCTGACAGTCTTCCACAGGGATACTCACTTATGGCAGAAGGGAAAGAATGTTAAATTCTTAAATTCTGTTACATCACAGGCAAAGAAGTTTGGGTGATTAAGAATGACTGAAGCTGGGGCGCCTGGGTGGCTCAGTCCATTAAGCATATGCCTTTGGCTCAGGTCATGATCCCGGGGTCCTGGGATCAACCCCAAATCGGACTCCCTGGTTGGCAGGAAGCCTGCTTCTCCCTCTCCCACTCCCCTTGCTTGTGTTCCCTCTCTCTCACTGTGTCTCTCTCTGTCAAATAAATACAATATTAAAAAAAAAAAAAATGAAGTTGAGTCCAGATTTTTTCTTCACAAGTTGCAGGACTGAAAAATGATCTCTTATGATCTTGGTTTTCTTACCAGGAAAAAGGGGTTAAAATAGTGTCTTCCTCATCTAGCTGCTGCAAGGATTAAGAGAACTTTGCATGAAATGCACTTGGTGGACACAGGAGTCGAAAAAACTCTTGTATCATCATCTTTACCATTGCTGCTATAAGCTGGTAACTTTCCTAAGACAACTGCCAAAGTCCTGGTAATGTTTATGGTTTATGTGTGAGTTCACTTTTGAAAAAACTGGTGATATTTGAATAATGATTACTCTGAGGATGAAGAAGCGTCTTTCACTTTAGGGATTAGAAAACTTAAGGAATGGACCCTGGGTGTGTGTGTGTGTGTGTGTGTGTGTGTGTGTGTGTGTGTGTGTATTTATGTCAGTTTAAAGTGTTCGGAATTAACTTGGAAAAGATAAATGACATTAGTAGAAAAAATGTGAAGTGCATATGGTGAATTCTATAATAGCATTGTGCCAGTGTTAATTTTTCAAGTTTTGTAAATGAACTATGGTTATGTAAGATTTAAACATTAGGAGAAGCTGGGTACAGAGTGTACAAAAATTCTCTGTAACATTGCAGCTCTTCTGTAAATTTAAATTACCTCAGGTTTTAAAAAGTGTTAAGAGCTAGAATGGTAGGTAGTGTTTTAGTTTTTAATAGCCTTGTATGGGACAAATATTTATTTTTTGAAGACACATTTGTTTTTTCTGGGAATAGCTAAAATGCATCCAGAAACAAGTTGTGGCAGAGAAATGCTATGGGCTCACTAAAACCAGTTTCCTCTCTCCCCTGGGCTCTATCTTAGACTACATTTCCTAGCCTCCCTTGCACTTAGTTGGTCGTGTGACTGCATGTGGTGAGAGGAATGTGATCAGTCCGTATGTACAGTCTTCAGGCCTGGACCATGAAAACCTCCTATAATCCTCTGTGTTCTCTCCTCCCCATCTGACACCCTAGGTGACAGAAAGTGAGTAAGATGACGGGAACGTGGCCCTGAATGAGCATACAAGCCTGATGTCCAATCAGACGTTTGGTTTGGACTTTGATGGGAAAAAGGAACTTTTGGGGGGATTGAATCACTGAAATTGGTTACTTACCTAACTAATGCAGAAAAGTCTGGGCACCATGCTGTGGAATTTAATTGTATGGTATTTTTTTGGTTAAACATAATTAGGCTCTGGAAAAAAATCTCCAAGGGGGTAAATATTCCCAACATAAAATTCCGTGATGGATATTTTCAAATGAGATACATTAGTTGGATGTGTCTGTTCTGGTATTTGTATTTTATGGTTTATATTCACATGTAATTAAAGACTGTAAGCTTCGCAAAGGTAGGGATCATGACTATCTTGTTCTTGGTTGTATTCCCAGACTTAACACAGTGCCCTGCTTTCAGTAAAATTTAATTGAATCAGGAAAGTATGGAAATAACTGAATGACTGATTGCTTGGTTCATACAAATGAGGAGAGAGTTTTTCGTTATATATATACTTCTAAAGATTTTATTTATTTGACAGAGAGAGATCACAAGTAAGCAGAGAGGCAGGCAGGGGTGGGGTGGGGGTGGGGGATCAGGCTCCCCGCTGAGCAGAGAGCCTGACTCGGGGCTTGATCCCAGGACCCTGAGATCATGACCTGAGCCGAAGGCAGAGGCTTAACCCCTTGAGCCACCCAGGCACCCCTTCATTATATATTTTGAAGTGAATATAGCAATGAAGTTTTAGTAGTAGTTAAAACATATTATTTTATACCTCAACTCTCTTTGAATCAATAAGCGTGAACCTACACAGTGCTTTTCGTCCCATACTGTGTTTTATTTTTGTTTGTTTTTTTTAAGATTTTATTTATTTATTTGACAGACAGAGATCACAAGTAGGCCGAGAGGCAGGCAGAGAGAGAGAGGTGGAAGCAGGCTCCCCACTGAGCAGAGAGCCTGATGCGGGGCTCGATCCCAGGACCCTGGGATCATGACCTGAGCCGAAGGCAGAGGCCCCCAACCCACCGAGCCACCCAGGCGCCCCCCATACTGTGTTTTGTCTTATAGTTTAAAATTTTTTTGCCTGGCACATCGTAGGTGCTATATAAACACATGTTGAATGAATTAATGAATTTTACAAACACTAATCAACTTGGTTAGATTGGGGGTATATGTGGTAATGAGGACTACTTTTTTTTTTTTTTTTTTTAGGTTTCAATTACAGTTAACAGTGTTAGGATCAGTTGTACAATATAGTGATTTAACAATTCCATATATCACCCAGTGCTCATCATGACATCCTTAATCCACATCACCTATTTTAACCCATCCCCTGATCCACCTCCCCTTTGGTAACCAACAGTTTTTTCACTTAAGAGTGTTTCCTGTTTGGGGCACCTGGGTGGCTCAGTGGGTTAAAGCCTCTGCCTTCGGCCCAGGTCATGATCCCAGGGTCCTGGATCGAGCCCCACATCGGGCTCTCTGCTCAGCAGGGAGCCTGCTTCTCTTCCTCTCTTTGCCTACTTGTGATCTCTGTCTGTCAAATAAATAAATAAAATCTTAAAAAAAAAAGTGTTTCCTGTTTTGTCTTATTTTTTTCCCCTTTTGTCTCTTAAATTCCAAACATGAGTAGAATCATATGGTATTTGTCATTCTGATTTATTTCACTCAGCATTATATTCTCTGGCTCCAGCTATGTCATTGCAAATGGCAAGATTTCATTCTTTTTACAGCTGAATAATATTCTGTTGTGTATATATACTGCTTATTTATCCATTTCTTGGCTATCGGAAAAAATGCTGCTTTAAACATAGGGGTGCATGTGTCTCTTTGAATTAGTGTTTTTGTATTCTTTGGGTAAATACCCGGTAATGTAAATACTGGATCATAGGGTTTCTTAACTTAAATTTTCTTAAATTCTTAACTTTTTGAGGAACCTTCATACTGTTTTACAGAGTGGCTTCCAGTTTGCATTCCAATCAGTGGTATGTAAGTGTTCCTTTTTCTCCACATCCTCGCCAGCACTTTTTCTTGTGTTGTGGATTTTAACCATTTTGACAGGTGTGAGGTGGTCTCATTGTGGTTTTGATTTCCTTTTCCCCAACGGTGAGTGATGATGAGCATCTTTTCATGTGTCTGTTGGCCATCTGGATGTCATCTTTGGAGAGATGTCTGTTCATGCCTTCTGCCCATTTATAATCAGGTTGTTTTCTTTTTTGGGGTATTGTGAAAGTTCTTTATTTTGGATGCTAACCCTTTATTGGAAATGTCATTTGCAAATATCTTCTCCCATTCTGTAGG
Organism: Enhydra lutris kenyoni; assembly: GCF_002288905.1. Lineage (NCBI taxonomy): Eukaryota > Metazoa > Chordata > Mammalia > Carnivora > Mustelidae > Enhydra > Enhydra lutris. Next base: position 36,892,365 of record NW_019154090.1, on the reverse strand, counting down.
TTGTCTTTTAGTTTTGTTGATTATTTCCTTTGCTGTGCAGAAGCTTTTTATTTTGATGTTGTCCCAAAAGCTAATTTTTCTTTTTTTTTTTTTTCCCCTTGCCTCAGGAGACCTATCTAGAAAATAGGTGCTACAGCTGATGTCAGAGAGGTGACTTCCTGTGTTCTAGGATTTTTATGGTTTTAGAGCTCACATTTTGGATTTATTTTTGTGTATTGTGTAAGAGAGTGGTTTCGTTTCTTTCCTTTGCATGTTGCTGTCCAGTTTCCCGAACAATGTTTCTTGAAGAGACTGTCTTTTTCCCATTGGATATTCTTTTTCCTGCATTGTCGAAGATTAATTGACCATATGTTGTGAGTTTATTACTGGATTTTTATTCTGTTCAGTCATCTATGTGTCTGTTTTTGTGCCAGTACCATATTGTTTTGATTACTACAGCCTTGGAATAGAAGTTGAAGTCCGGAATTGTGATGCCCCAGCTTTGCTTTTCTTTTTCAAGATTGCTTTGGCTATTTGGGGTCTTTTGAGATTCCATACAAATTTTAGGATTGTTTGTTCTAGCTCTGTGAAAAATACTGTTGGTATTTTGATAGGGATTACATTAAATGTGTCAATTGCCTTGGGTAGTATAGGCATTTAAACAGTGTTTGTTCTTCCAATCCATGAGCATGGAATGTCTTTACATTTCTTTGTGTTGTTTTCAATTTCTTTCATCAATGTCTTACGGTTTTCAGAGTACGGCTCTTTCACTCCTTTGGTTAGGTTTATTCCTAAGTATCTTACTATTTTTTTAAAAAAAGATTTTATTTATTTGACAGAGATCACAAGTAGTCAGAGAAGCAGGCAGAGAGAGAGGAAGGGAAGCAGGCTGCCCACTGAGTAGGGAGTCCGACTGGGGGCTGGATCCCAGGACTCTGGGATCATGACCTGAGGCAAAGGCAGAGGCTTTAACCCACTGAGCCACCCAGGCGCCCCAGTGTCTTACTACTTTTGGTGCAGTTGTAAATGAGATTGTTTTCCTGATTCTCTTTGTGCTGCTTCATTATTAGTGTATAGAAATGCAGATTTCTTTACATTTATTTTTGTATCCTGTGACTTTACTGAATTCCTTTATCAGTTCTAGCAGTTTTTGGTGGAGTGTTTGGGGTTTTCTTTACGTAGTATCATATCATCTGCAAATAGTGAGATATTTTACTTCTTCCTTACTGATTTGGATGTCTTTTATTTCCTTTTATTGTCTGATTGCTGAGGCTAGGACTTCCAGTCTATGTTGAATGAAATAGTGAGAGTGGACATCCTTGTCTTATTCCTGATCTTAGGGGAAAAGCTCTCAGTTTTTCCCTATTGAGGATGATGTTAGCTATGGGTTTTCCATATGTCCTTTATTATGTTGAGTTTCATTCCTTTTAAACCTATTTTTTGAGGGTTTTTATCATAAATGGGTGTACTTTGTCAAATGCTTTTTTTTGATATATTGAAATGATCATGTGGTTCTTATCCTTTCTCTTATTGATGTAATGTATTATGTTGATTGATTTGGAAATACTGAACCACTCTTGCAACCCAGGAATAAATGCCACTTGATCATGGTGAATAGTTTTTTAAGGTATTGTTGGATTTGATTTGCTGATATTTTATTGAGGATTTTTGCATCTATGTTCATTAGAGGTATTGGCATAGTTCTCGTTTTTTAGTGGTGCCTTTATCTGGTTTTGGTATCAAGATAATTTTGGCCTTATAGGATGAATTTGGAAGTTTTCCTTCCTGTTGTTGTTCTTGTTGTTGTTTTTCAAATACATTAAGAAGAATAGTTACTAACTTTAAATTTTTGGTGGAATTGGCCCTTGAAGCCATCTGGTCAGACTTCTGTTTGTTGGGAGTTTGATTACTGACTTGATTACTTTGCTAGTTATTGGTATATTCAAATTATCTATTTCTTCCTGTTTCAGTTTTGGTAGTTTATATATTTCTAGAAACTTACTCATTTCTTCTAGGTTGTCCCAACTTGTTGGCATATAGTTTTTCATAGTCTCTAATAATTGTATTTCTATGGTGTTGATTGTTATTTCTCAGTTGTGGTTTTGAGTGCTTTCTCTCTCTCTCTCTTTTTCTTGACGAGTCTGGCTAGAGGTCTATTCTTCATGAACCAGTTCATGGTTTCGTTGACCTGTTCTTTTGTTTTTGTGTGTTTTGTTTGTATATCTTCTTTTCTTTTCTTTTTTTTTTTTTATTTTTTTGGCAAAAATTGTATCTATTTGAGAGAGAGTATGCATGACCATGAGTGCAGGGAAAGGCAGGGGAAGAGAGCAGACTCCCCACTGAACAGGGAGCTGAACGCTGGTTTGAATCCCAGGGTCCTGGGATCACAAACCAAGGGGTAGGCAGACACTAAACCGACTGAGCCACCTCAGTGCCCCTATATCATTTATTTCTGTTCTAATGTATGATATTTTTTTCCTTCTGCTGGTTTTGGGTTTTGTTCTTTTTCTAGCTCCTTTAAGTGTGCGGTTAGGTTGTTTGAGATTTTTCATGCTTCTTGAGGTAGGCCTGTTTTGCTGTTAACTTCCCTTAGAACTGCTTTTGCTGTATCCCAAAGGTTTTGAACAGTTGTTTTCATTTTCCTTTGTTTCCATGTACTTTATCTCTTTGATTTCCATGATGACCCATTCATTGCTGAGTAGCATGCTATTTAATGTCCACGTATTTGTGGTCTTTCAGATTTTTCCTTGTGGTTGACTTCTATTTTCCTAGTGTTGTGGTCAGAAGAGATGAATGATGCATGGTAAGACTTTGATCTTCTTGAATTTGTTAAGGCTGGTTTTGTGGGCTAAAAGTCGATCTGTTTTGGAGAATGCTCCATGTGCACTTGTAAGGAATGTGTATTCTGCTGTTTTAGGATGAGATGTTATGAATATATCTGCCCTGTCCGTCTGTTTTAGTGTGTCATTCAAAGCCATTATTTCTGGGACGCCTTGGTGGCTCAGTCGGTTAAGCAGTTGCCTTCAGCTCAGATCATGATCTCAGGGTCCTGGAATCGAGTCCCACATCAGGCTCCTTGCTCAGTGGGGAGTCTGCACCCTCTCCCTCTGCCCCTGCTCATGTGTGCATGCGTGCACGCTTTCCCTTTCTTCCTCCCTCTCTGTCAAATAAATACATAAAATCTTTTAAAAAACAAAGACCAAAAAACTCCCACATTATTTCCTTATTGATTTTATGTTCAGATGATCTGTCCATTGATATAAATGGAGTGTTAAAATCCCTTACTATTATTGTATTATCCTAAGTTCCTTTATGCTATTAACTGCTGTATGTATTTAAGTGCTCCTATGTTTAGGGCGCATTAATATTTATAATTATTATATCCTGTTGGATTGTCCCCTCTATTATTGTAGTGTTCATTGTCTCTTGTTACCAGTCTTTGTTTTGAAGTCTGTTTTGTCCAGTGTAAGTATTGCTACTCTTTCTTTTGACATCCATTAGCATTATAGATGTTTCTCCATCCCCTTCTTTCAATCTGCAGGTGTCTTTAGGTCTAAAATGAGTGTCTTGTAAGCAACATACAGATGGGTCTCACTTTTTTATCCATTCTGTCATCCCATGTCTTCTGACTGGAATATTTAGTCCATTTACATTCAAAGTAATTGTTGATATGTATTTATTGCCATTTTAATTGTTTTATGGTTGTTTTTGAAGATTTTCTCTGGTCCTTTCTCCTTTGCTGATTTTTTCTTTTGTGGTATATTTGGATTTCCTTTTTTTTATTTGCCTATTAGTGGTTTTTGATATATGATTACTGTCAGGTTTGAACATACCCTCTTCATATAACTGAAGAGTACATCTTATATTGCTTTAGATCATGATAACTGAAGTTAGTTACATACCTTAGAGACCTGTGTGTGTGTGTATATCATATATGTGTAATGTTATGTATGTATGTATGTATATAATGTACATATGTGTATATATGTATTGTGTATATAATACAAATATGTATATAACACATACATGATATACACACACATATACAGGTACCTCATAAATCCTACATAGAAAATTTAATTAGTGGTTGACATATGGTAGCATTGGAGAAAAGTTTAACTCTGGTTTTGACTGAAGAAAATTTCCAGCATTTCCTATATTAAAATAATTAAAGGAATAAGAATGCAAAAAATTAGCATGCAGTTTTAAGAATGAATTAAAGTTTTCCTCTACTATAAATCTAGTTATTGCAAGAAGATTGAAATGTGCTCTCATTTTTTAGTCCTCTGTAGTTTATTCTAAAAGAAATTAAGAAGCTGTGAGGTATCCTCTTGTGAGATCTTGACAATCTAGTTTTTGCTGTGTGCGGGGTTTCTCAGAAGCTGCTAAAATTAATTTCTGCCTTCAGATTGAAACTGCTGAGAGGAAAAAGGAATAGACAGTAGAAATATATATTATAACTAAGAATGTATCTGTATTAATAAAGTTTTCTAGTTAACAGTTCCTAATAACAGTTCTAGTTATTTTATTTTATTCCAAATAAAATAATATGGAATGGCAGAAGTGGAAGCACATAATGTAATTTCATTCTGTGAAGCTGACATAAAATATAGTAAAATAAATAGGTTGGTGACAGGATAATTATAGATTTATTAATTTGTGCTTTGAATCCACTGCTGTGTAATAAGCAAACAGAATGAAGGGCAATAGCATTTTTGCATTGTGTCTTCCCACCCAACACATACCCCCTTTTGGAGTAAGTAGACCTCTTTCCCACCCCACCGCCCCGTTTCTTTGTCTCAGCTGAAACTTTAATTTTTGAGCAAAAAATAAATCTGTTGGAGAAAATGTTCTGTGTTTTAAAAGCTAAAACTTTAGCTTATGCAAGATACTCCTAAGAAGGGGTACTTCAGTTTGAGGAAAAAAAACATGGCAGCACGATAGAGGTGATAGCTATGTGGTGCCTCTAGGAGGTTGGATGGAGTGGATGGAATTCCACAGCTTATGAAGATCCTTGTCCTGAGGTGTCTGGAAAATTGCAGAGCTGTCAGGCTTAGGGACTACATTAGCTGGAAAATGAAGAATTTACTGGTTACTAATGTGTGTTGGAGATCAGCATATACTCCCCAACTGTTTTGTTCTGCCTAAGATCCTTAGTACGATTCAAGGCATTGCCAAGTGAGGGCAGAGGAAATGAGGCAGGGTGAAGGGAGAGTTAGGGGATAGCTCCTAATAATGAGTAAGATTTAATTTCCCTCCAGAGTTAAAGTTAGATTTAATGTGATTGAAAGAACATAAAGAAATGTAACATTTCTTTAACTTTGAATTGTAGTGGTAGAAAATTTGCACCTCCTACACATTTTCAAGATTCTCTATACTATCTGGCTTATTAGATAGTAATGCATCTTACTTGAACTAAAGACTGTTTTTGATCTAAGAAGCAGTTCTTAAAACAAAAAATGCATGCTTGAACAGAAATTTTCTTTCAAGAATAAATTGATATCAAAGCTGTTTCCAGTTATTGGTGCCATTTACAAATTAAACAGCTTTTTTGGTAATCATAATTCAGTGGAACAGATGAAAAAAGTGTATAAATGTATTTTCTGTATTGCCATCTAAAGTGCATACTGCTTAGGGATTTAATTATAATGTCATATTTCTTTTCAAGTAACCCATAGCCTCAAATGTATCTAAAATCATGGATTTATATATATTCAGTGATGATGAAGCAGCATCTTAGAACTGAGATACTTATCTTAGTTCTAGTGAATTCCAAAAATTTTTGCTTGCCATTCATTAATTTCCCAGCCACAGGTATTATATTACTGCTCCCCATGATTGACCCATTCCTGGAATCCTACTCTCTATGCATTTATAGCTATTCCCACTGCAGTGGGTAGAGTTTACTTCCCTAACCCATTGATGTTGAGCTTGACCGTGTGAAGTACTTTGGCCAGTGGAATGTTCATGGATCTTCTGCATGAAGAAGTTTAATGTGCCCTGTGGCTGAGCTTGACTTCATGTGCTCCTGTCTTTTATTGCTTCCAATAGCCACTGGTCCCTGAAGAATGGGGGCCATGTAGATAAGATCTGGACCAAACTGCCTATATCTGAGTATGGTTGAGCCCAGCCAAACCCTAGATCACCTGAAAACATGTGAATAGGGAATGAATGTGTGTTGTAACTTACTGAGTTTGGGATAGTTTGTTATACAACATTATATTATTCATAGCAGACAGATGAATTTTTCCATTCTTTTCAGTAGATCTCCAAGTTGCTTGTGGTGCCTTGAATTTTTAGGTTAGTTAGCTTTTAAAATTTATTCCTTATTTAGAATACAAGGAAACTTATACACTGTGGCTCCAATTTAGCATGGAACAAGCTTTCATTTGTGACTGTGTTTCAGTATTTAAATTCAGTTTATTTCAAGAAAGATTTTATGGCACTGTGAGATGGAGAAAGACTTGAGCATTAGATACTATTCCAAAGGTCACACATATAGACAATCATAAAATATGCAAAAAGGTAACATGCTCCTGGAGAGGTACAAATAATGTGTTGTGGTTGTCACTTAAACTGGCTTTTACAAAAACACAAAAATTAAAAGATGGAAGAGTGAAAAGTGATCTTTTCACTGGGGAAAGCATTAATCCAGTTTTTATTCTCACAGAACCCATGTTTTAAAAGCACTTAAAAGAAAAGAAAAACAAAAAACAAAACCACTTGATGAGCCAGCTGTTAGTGATACAGTGGTGAAGAACACAATCATAACATCTGGTTACTGGTTATGACAGGAGGAAGAAACAGACTGGGGAGTGGAATAGATGCCAAATCCTCTGGATGGTACAGGGCCAGTTGAAGAACAAAGCTGAGTAGTAGACAACATTGTGTCCACAGGCCTTTCCAGCTTTGGGAAGAATCAGGGAACCATTGCAGTTGTGTGATTTGACCCATAACTGGTCCTAGACAGTTGTCCCACCCAGAAGTCAGGCTGGACATAAGCTGATATTAGGGGGACTCCTCATGTGGCTTTTCCACCTGGAAGAAGGCATGGGAAGTGCATTCATTGCAGTAGATCCACAGGAACTCTACATCCAAGTCACTTGGACATTTTGGATTGCTGATTGATTAGACTTGTGTTGGAGTACTGGGAGAGAAAGGAGTTGAAATGGACAAAGAGGTTTTAATTTTGATTTTTGTTGAATAACACTGAACAGAATAGTTAAACCTTATAGTCCGTTCCTCCAATTTCTTTATCTATTTATACAGTGATGTTGTAGGATGATCTTAAAACTTAGTAGCTTAAAATAATACCCATTACCTTCTTTTCAAGAGTCTGACAATCGGCTTTTTGGTTTCACTGATGAGGGCCAGGCTGACTGATCTTGGCTGGGTTTCCTCACACCTCGGTTTATGGCTGCAGGTTGGGTTTCTTCACACCTTGGTTAATGGCTGCAGGTTAGGTTTCCTCACACCTGGTTGATGGCTGCAGGTCAACAAGGTTGATCTGTTGGCTTACTCTGAACTATGTAAATCTGAAGACTTCACCAGTGTAATGGCTGACTCAGCTTTGCTCCATGAAGTTTCTCTCATCCACCAGGTAAGTTGAAGACTTATTCATATGGCAGCTTGGCAGGGATCTAGGAGAGTGACTAGATGCTCATAGGACTTCTTGAGGCCAAGGCTCAGAACCAGTTTCCATCGCATTCATCATATGCGTTGGCCATTCAAGTCTCAGATCATCCAGATTTGGAAGTTGGAGGAATAGAATATGGCCTTTTGCTGGGAGGAACTGCAATGTCTCATTGTAAAGAGGTGCTATGGGCTGAATTGGGCCCCATTTAAATTCAGATGTTGGAGGGCCATGATCTCAGACATACAGCCTCCGGAATGGTGAGAAAATTTTCTGTTGTTCAAGCCACGCAACATAAGGTATTTTGTTATGATAGCCTGAGCTGACTAATACGGGAAGGGGTGGAGAACTAGGGCTCCTTTTGCAATCATCTACTGCAGTGACCGTTTTCAGTTTCCCTGTTTCATGGCTGGCACTGTGTTACAAACTCTACCAACCTGATCTCATTAATAATCACAGCAGTTCTACTAGATGAAGAAAATGAATCTTGGGGATGCTAAACTTGTGTATGATCACACAGATATTAGGTGGTAGAGTTAGGATGGTAGTTCTGATTCTCTAAAGTATAAGCTCTTTCTGCTTCCTTTACACTGCTTCTCTGAATCACTGGCTCCCAATTTTCCCCCAGATAGTTTACCAGTTGAAACAGAATCAATTCTGCCACAGCAGGAATCTGAAGAGTGAGATGAGAAGGCTGTGTGTTCTGAGATTGTCATAGTTGGCCTGGCCCATGCTGGCAATGTTCTTCAGAAATGAAGGGTCATCTGATACTGAGTGAGAGAAATTAACCTTTTGCAAGGGAGTAACTACCATTTGAGGAGCCAGAATTCCACATCTTCTTATCTGTGGAGGCTGAATGATATCTCAGGAGTCTGTATTTGTAAGAGAATGGGAGGTAAGAATGTGACTCCTAGGCAGGAACAGTCCTTGCCCCCTAGTGGGATGTCTGTATCATATCATATTGCTATCTGACTGAGGACAAGGATGCTGAAAATAGGATCTACCCCACGGAAAGGGGTTGCAGGCATGAGGCTAGGGGTTTGTAGCTCCCCCAAGTAACTGGGACTCTGGAAGGGCAGAGAGAATTATACATTGATGCAAGCATTTTATATTCTGTTCTTCACTCTGCTGCCAGCACTTTGAGCGATGTCTGGTGGCAGGCATGGAGTAAACATTTATTGAGTGGTGAAGATGAGGATGTAATCTGATGCAAGGAGCACCCAGAGGACTAAATTACTACAAGTGTGTGGGACACTAAATGGGAAAACATCGGGTATTTTCTAGACCCTAGTTGGTAATGGAGAAAGAAAGTTCCAACTGTACATCAAAGTTTCTCACTTACTGGTTTAGAGACCAGCACTAATTTCTTAAAGTGTGGTCTGCAAACTACGAGACAAATAAGAATTTATGGTGCTGACATTCTGAAGCTTCCATTTCAAGCAAGCTCTTCTATGATGCCTGTCAAAGATTTAGACCTTCTGTCTTCAGCAAAACTGAACTTGCCAATAGATAAAAGGTTATAATTTCGTTCAAATAGACCAGTGCCACTCAAGGTGAAGTTATAGAGTAGTAGCCTCAGCATTACCTGGTTCCTTAGGAGAAATTCAAATTCTCTGGCCCTACTTCTGAACTATTGAATCAGAATTTCCGAGGATGAGGCCTGCATCTGATTTTTTAATGAGCCTTCTAAAAGACTCTTATGTGCGCTTATGTTTCAGAAGCATTGAATTTAAAGAGGCTGGAGAGGTTTCAGCGATATCATTAATAGTATTTCAGATTCCTTTGTCCTCTGCTCTTGTGTCATATAACACATATATATGTCCTATAACCTGAAATTGATCATCTGTGGCGTCAACATTAATTTTGACTAAAGAATAAAGAGAAAGTGGCACATATCTGAACAGATTGTGAATGTGTTCTCGGTCACCATTAGAAAACTTCCTCTCCTTGTATGAACTTTGGTTGAATCATTGAGAGGAAATTGAAGAACATTCATTGGGGTTGTATAAAATAATGGTTCACAGCATGGGTTTGGGTCCCAGAAAGATCTGGTGTTAATTTCCACTCCACTATTTACAAACCAGGAGACCTTGGGCAAGTTCATCTCTGTAGTGTCAGTTTATTTACCTGGAAAGTAAACAGCATTTACCTCATATGATTGTTGAAAGGATTTTAAAAAATAGAATGCATATTCCACATTGTACCATCCTCCTTCCATGCTAAGTGCCCAATCAATGTTAGTTGACATCAGTAGTACTGTTGTACTACCGTAAATATTAATTTGGTGCCCCAAGAAGTTTTTCAATTATATAATGAATCAGCTTAATTTCATGGCACAGTAAATATTTTTTTTAAAAGGATCACAGATACTGATTATTAAAGCATAAAAATCATATATCCTTTCATTGTGTGCATCCAATTTTGCATTCACCATATAGTTTGAACTTAGTCTCTTGATTCCCTCTTTGGGCTCAGCAACATTTGTGGGCAAAAATTTCTTACTGATAGGTCTTCATTATAACATAGGAGATCAAGCAGACATGACTAATAAAAAAAGCACTGCATGAGAGGTGACAAAGGATACATTTGTTAATGAGTTGATGACTGTTGATGACTGTTTATTGACTGTTAATGAGTTGATGAGAAGAAATAACATGTGGAGCAAAGCAACGGCTTTTGTACAACTCAGCACACTCCTTTAAAATTTTTTTCTTTCAGTTCCCAGGTTCCAAGGGAGCGATTTGTGTGGACAGTGAAAGAAAAGGCAGAAGCCAAGTAGGGTAAAGATGAATCCCACGGATGGGCCTTCTTTTCCTTCTCCTTTCCATCCTGGTCTCACTGATGGTTTAAGAAAGAAAGCAGATGCAGCAACCTCGCTGGGAAATAGAATCCTTGCCCCAGGCAATTCTGTCAGGGGAGGTCAAGGTCAGCCACCAAGAACATCAAAGTGGAGATCTTTGGGGTAGAAAGGATCACATCCCTGTGATGAATAAAGAGGAGGGAAGCCAAAGTCCATATTCTATTGTTTTCTCATGAGAAACAGACCGCAGATTTTCCCAGAAATAATACTGACTTGTTTTTCCTCCTAATTGGTATTATCTGAAATCCCTTTATTTTATTATTGAGGTGTGTATATCAGTACAGGAAATAAACTTCTGAGCATCTTTATAAACATTTGTACTTCTGAATTATTTTGAGACTTTCCTAAAAAATAACAAAATGGAGTCATTTAGATTCAGAGATTTCCATCTTTCTGAAATACAATAAAAGCATCCCAAAACATCATTTTTAACTATCTGATAAAGCATGTGGTTAATGAGATGGATCTGTAACTGATTTCAGTCTTTAAATTTTGTTGAGATTTTTAGTGATAGGATGGATACAGAATAAACCTTTGGTCCTGTATTACTGGTTAGAATTTAGTATGGAAGGAGGAAATATTAGAAAGTTTGGTCTAATAATCTCATAAGGTTTCCTGCCAATTTTCTTTTCTTTTTTTGATAGTGCTTTTATTTTATTTTATTATTTAAAGATTTTATTTACTTACTTGACAGAGATCACAAGTAGACAGAAAGGCAGGCAGAGAGAGAGAGGGGGAAGCAGGCTCCCCGCTGAGCAGAGAGCCCATTGGGGGGCACAATCCCAGGATCTGAGCCGAAGGCAGAGGCTTTAACCCACTGAGCCACCCAGGTGCCCCCATAGTGCTTTGATTTTAACAGTTAGGGGAGGCTTATGAAATCCTACCAATTTTCTTAATGGTGAGGCTCTTTTTTGAAAACAACCAACCTCTGGGTACCGTGTGTTCAGAACATTCAGTATTTTATTTCTGTATAGAGGGTTTTGTTTTGTTGTTGTTGTTGTTGTTTTTTTTTTTTCCCTACAGACTATCCTTTTGATTTTTTTCTAGCAATGAGGGAGGGGAAGTTGATTTGTATTTGTCAGTCTGATGCTTTATTTTAGAAACTCCTTCGATTCTTGTGGGGGAATGGCTTCGTATACAGCTATCATTTAGAATTCTAAGGATTTCTCCCTTAGAATTATGATAAATAATACCTAGCTTTGTTGCCATACTAGTATCAAACCTTTTGGATTTGACAGAACGAATATATTAATTGTGATACAACATTTAAGTAGGTTTATTTATATATAATAGTCTATAGAAAGCCAGATTCTTTTGGAACCCACATATTTTTGCATATTTCTGTTGACTCTTGAAAGAGACCACTTATGATACTGTGTTCCAAGACCAGTGCTCTCTGGTGTTTGGAGGAAGGTCATGTCAAAGCTCTTTGTGGTGTACTCAAGAAACAACTAAGGATAGGCCAGAGTTTCCTGGTAACCGGGATTTCAGTCGTTAATTTTCAGTATCCTTAGGAATTGCCCTTGGTTGAAGAAGGCAGAATTGAGTTCGTGGAAGAATGGGGGATTCTTTATCCTCCCAATGATTTTGGATCATTTTTTATAATTTGCCATTTTTAGTAGCTAGTTATTAGATAGACAAGGATAAAATTTACCAAGTCTTATAGGATCCTAGAGAGAACAGTATGTTCACATCCCAAAGCAGAACATTCAGCAAGAAAAAAGACATTGGGAAATGGAGATGGGAGAAAGAAATTTTTTCACTGGCTATGTGTTTTACAGAAGTTAAGCAGCCTGTCTACATCTTCATTTCTCTACTTGCTTCATGTGGCATCCATGAAAATGAGACTTTCAGATTTCTGACTGCGTGTTCAATGAGACTTCTCCTGGGCCGCTCCCAGTTAATGAGTGAAAACAGCAGGGATATTAAGGAAGATGCAGGGATCCTCTTAAGGATGATTGAGCTTGAAGACTCTGTGGTAAACAGAATAATGGCTCCTCCTAAAGATGCCCACATCTTAATATTCAAGGCCTGTGAATATGTTATACATGGCAAAAGGAATTTTCCAAGTGTGATTAAGGATATCAGGATAGAAGATTATCCTGGATTATCTTGGTGGGCCCAGTGTAATGACAAGGGCCTTTTTAAGAGGGAGGTAAGAGGGTCAAAGCCAGAAAATGGAGATGGGATGACAGAACAGAGGTCAGAGATAGTGCAGACAGGGATGGGTTTAAAGATGCTACCCTGCTGGCCTTGAACATGGGGAGCTACAAGCCAGGAAATCCAGATGCCTTCTAAAAGCTAGAGAAGGCAAGGATATGAATTTTCTCCTAAATCCTAAATCTCTTAATTTTCTCCTAAATCCAATGCAGCTCTGCCAACAGCTTGATTTCAGGATTTCTGACCTTCAGAGCTATAAGATACCACATTTGCGTTGTTTTAGGCTGTGAAATTTGTGGTGGTTTGTTACAGCAGCAGGAGAAATCTAGTACAGACTTCCCACTGGCCTTGAGACAGTGGCTTAGAATGGGCACAAAGACCCATCCACTAAATCTTCATATCTTTCATCTTTCCTTTACCTGGGGTCTGATGGCTCGCTCATCCTCCTCTGACTCCCTAATTTTCCATCATAGGAATTTCCCTAATAAATTACGTGCACATCCAATCCGATTTTGGTGTCTGCTTCTTAGAGGACCTGGACTAATTCACCTCATAAATTTGCTTTGGTGATTAAAGCCATGTGAGGTGCCTACCACATGGTTTGTGGGTTCTAATCTGTTAGCTGTTGTGATTATTAATTACAGTAGCACCAATAATGTAGGGGAAAATGCAATTAACCTGTTCCTTGGGCAAACATCTTAGTCTCATAGTTTACTTGCTTACATTCAAGCAATTAAATTTTCTCCAAATATTTTAGCCCCATTGCATGCCTTGTTTAGTAGTTAGCATGTCCAGTCCAGCATGAGGGTAAACTCTAGACTTCACTTGGAGTTAACACAGCAGTTGTTCAGAATTGCTCTGGATAGGTTGGCAGGTCTAATTTGGGGGCTTAAAGTTAGGAAACCCTTTGTGCCAAACATCTATGTTGTGTCGTTTAAGCCAGCTTTTAGCAGAAAGGAAGCTGGTATTTTTGAGATCCTTCTGCTTCAGTTCTTTATCTTTATCATCCGTTCCAAGCTCAGGAGAGAGAATGTTTGAATGGGCATTAGAGGAAAATAATAGTTCTTGGCTGCTGTTGCCTCATGAGTTCTAGTTAATCCATGTAAATGCTAAATATGAAGAAGTAATATCACAAATCACTGAAATGATGATGAATGCCATTGGAAAGATTGGTTATATATGTCAAAAGACAATTCACAGAAATCAGTTTCAGTTGGATTAGATAACTTAAATGTGTAAAACAAAACTCTAAAAGAAAACTAGGTGTGATGCATAAACAGTGAATCTTAGAACACTGAAAAAACAAAGTTAAAAAAAAAAAAAAGAAAACATGGGTAAATATCTTTATGCAACCAGAATGGGAGGATAGCTTATTAATGACATTAAAAGTATAGAATTTGAATTAAAATATTGATAAATACATTCTATTTATAGTAAATAGATTGTAAATTATTCTTATCCTGGCATGACTCCTCTTTAGTACAGGGTGATGTTAATGCTTTGCCCGTCAAAAGTCTGCAGCTCTGCTATCTTGAATCTGAGCTGGTTTTGCAGCTTGCCTTGAGCAATAAAAAGCAGTGAGACTGATGTTGATGACTTCCAGGCTGAGGCCTCAAGACACATGAAGCTTGTAACTCTACTGTCTTGGAGCCAGTGTGCCATGGGAGGAAGTCTGAGCTAGACATGGTTAGAGACCATATAGAGGAGGACCAGATCTCCCCATCCAAAAGTCTCAGCCAATTGCTAGACATAATGAGTGAGGCCATTTGGACCAACCATTCCCCAGCAGACCTGCCAATAGCCACAAACACATGAGTGAAACCAGCCAAAACCTCAGAGAGCATAGATGAGCCCTGCCCAAATTGCCAGTCCACAGAATTTTAAAAAACAAATGATTGTGGTTTCATGATACCAAATTTTGGGGGGATTTGTGTACAAATGACACCATAAATAAAAATTTCTATGCTTCATAAAA
>NW_019154090.1:36866551-36877358 GCF_002288905.1 Enhydra lutris kenyoni | reverse complement strand
TTGTGTACAAATGACACCATAAATAAAAATTTCTATGCTTCATAAAATATTCTGTGCAAAGTAAAAAAAAAAAAAAAAAAAGATACGCCACAGACTGAGACACTATTTAAATCTATCTAAATTGTCAAAACTTACTATCAAAGATAAACATAAATGTTAACAATTCTATAAGAAAAAGGCTCAAGGAATTAAGCATTTAGAAAGGTTATGAACAGGGGCACCTGAGTGGCTCAGTGGGTTAAGCCTCTGCTTTCAGCTCAGGTCATGATCTCAGGGTCCTGGGATCGAGCCCCGCATCGGGCTCTCTGCTCAGCAGGGAGCCTGCTTTCCCCTCTCTCTCTGCCTGCTTCTCTGCCTACTTGTGATCTCTCTGTGTCAGATAAATAAATAAAATCTTAAAAAAAAAAGAAAGGTTATGAACAAACAATTCATAGGCAAGGAAAAAGTAATGTCCAATAAATATATAAAAATGCCTAATCTTAAGTATAATCTAGAAAGTTAAAATTAAAACATATGAAAAATAATTTTATATCAATCAGTTTGATAAAATAGAATATGACCTCTTTAAAAGAAGATGGAGTAATTGAATGCCTCCTAGGGTAATTGTGGTAGGATAAAGAGATACCATCACTTTGGAAAACTTTGGCAATAAGGTAAAATTGGCAATACCTGTTCTAGAAAGTGTATTGTCAATGAGCGCAAGGAGATAAATATAAGAATTGGTGCATTATCTACCAAAACAAAAAAAATAAAAGGAAAATAACCTCAATGTGTTCATTACAAGAATGAATTTTTATGAATAAGCACTATATAGAAATGGAAATGAGTATTAGGTCTAGCGGTATGGGAAAAGTACAGAATCATGTTTAAGAAAAGTAACATGTGATGCCACTAATGTTTAAAAGCATAAAGTAGAATTCTGTGTGTTATTTGTCATTACATTGTTAGGAAAATGATTTAAAATGAGTAGGTATGATAAACATAACTAGCTAGTAGTTGGTTTGGAGGAAGGAATGCATAAAGGAAATGGGATGAGGGATGGGATAATTTAAGTTGGCTGGAGAACATATAAGGGTCCATCAACTTATTCTGTATAAATTCTGTCTTCTGAGTTATTTAGTAATCAAAAAGATAGAAAAGCCAACAACCCAAGTCAAAAAACAAAGACTTGCCTTAGTTTGTGGGAAAGCTAATGATACCCAAGACGGTATAAAGAGGCAGTACAGAAACTCTTGCCAACAGGTCTACTCATCTCAGGTCCAACAGGCATTTTCCTGGTTACCCATCTGTACCAAGACAGGAGAATACTTTAAAATCTTCACTAGATTCAAGAGTCAAAAAAACAAAAACCGTGATTTTTTTTTTTTTTTAATCAGTATCTGAAAACCTTTGAAGACAGTTAACTCACTTGACCTTGGTTCTATAAACCACTTCCTAGGCTTCTGTTATTGTGTGAATGTAAATGTACAGGAAAATAGTTTAAAGATGTTTATTTCAATGACTGACGGGCATAACTAAGAGCTATGAAACCTGACAGTGTGGAAAACCTGTCTCTTTTTTCTATTTTCTACGCCAATAAAAAAAAAGCAATCAGAATTTTTCACCTGAAGATGAGCAAGAGATCGCATAAAGAAAGGAGATGGAACATTTGATGTAAATATATGAGATTATCTTTCGTGCATTTTCAACCAGAGTCAAAGAAATAGATTTTCATAAATTAGAGCAGCTCTGTGATTTAAAGCAAGCATTCTTATTCAAGGCGACAGAGTTGAGGAGAGAGGTAGGAATGATTTGATGGGTGGATGCTGGCTTAGCTGCTTATGTAACTTGGTTATCATTAGTGGGATGGGGACTGGAAGGGAATCTGAGATTTTGGAAGATGGAGGACAAGTGTAAGGGAGTGAAGGAAGCAAGTGGGCGAAAAGGCTAAAAAGGTTGTTGGGGGGACTAGTTTTAGCTGAAGTCTAGCCTCACTGTGATCCCAGGAGTTGCTGTTGAAAGTAAATGGTGCCACAGACTTCTTTAATCTTGAGGCAAGGGAGCTGGTTGTACCTCGAATCAGTCAATCACTGGCTGCATTTTGCTGTCATGGATAGAGGAGTGTAATATCTCAGGAGAGGCATATTCTGTCAGATGAAGAAGGAGGCACCTGTGAGTTTAGCAAATAAGACCCAGTAGCTTAGGATAGGGGTACCTGCTTGTGGAGGGGATCTGAGCAGGGCACCAGCAGTATTGTATGTGATCTGATAACTCAGTCGGATGCTACCCTTCACCATCTCCCCCCACCCCCCCCACCCCCTGGCAGGAAAAACTCAGGGCCCCCCCCTAGATTAATATCCAACTCTCTTATTTCTGCTTCTCAGTTCTTAATCCTCCCACAACAATTCCCATTAAACCTAGCTCAGGAAATTACTTTTACATTCTTGTGCATTCCTTCCTATGCTACAGCTTATGGTATAAATGTTACGCTCTGCCTCCAGCCTCCTTGGTCTTAATATTCAAATCCAGGCTTTGGACCCAAAAGGTCTGTTTTTCTCTCAAAAACATAGTTCTTGTCATCATATGTCTCCCACTTGCAGTGCTTTAATCTCCACAGTAAAAAGTTCTAGTCAGAAACTTACCTCTTTCAAAAAACCAACTTTGGGGGCACCTGGGTGACTCAGTGGGTTAAGGCCTCTGCCTTCAGCTCAGGTCGTGATCCCAGGGTCCTGGGATCAAGCCCCACATCGGGCTGTCTGCTCAGCGGGGAGCCTGCTTCCTCCTCTCTCTCTGCCTGCCTCTCTGCCTACTTGTGATCTCTGTCTGTCAAATAAATAAATAAAATCTTAAAAAAAAATAAAGAAAAACCCAACTTTGTCTTTGCTGTTCCTTTCAGGCAATAAATCCCATCCCTTTATGACTGATGAGCCACCAATAGGTTATCTGAAAGAATGGTACCAAGCTATCGGTGGAGGTTATTTCTAGGAAGTGATTTGCATGATGAAAAAAAAATGGGTTTTTAATTGTTACGCTTTAGTTCTGAGTGAATTTATGAAGAGTACAATTGAAAAAGAAAAGGTTTGGGGAAGAGAAAAAGCATGAGATTTCCAGAAACCTACATTCATGAGAAACGTGGTATAAAGGATATCCTGGGCCATATGAATTGAGTGTCCCTATCATGATTAGATTGGGAGGTTGCTCCAAGCTGACTTGTGGGAGTTGATGGCTATTCACCATTCCCCAGTCCTGAGGATGGATGTGGTGTGGAAAGGGAGAGACTGGAGAGTGCAGAGTACAGATTGGAGACCAATGGCAGGATTAATGGTCAGTAGTAGTGAAACCATAATTCAGAGTCTTCTGATGACCCATAGGAGAACATGTGCCTCCTAGGACAATCCACAAAATTGCAATTAAATTATATCTAGCATCTTCCCTGGTACAGAGAAACTCTTATAGAAAAGGTTTTGAGACCATTATAGGGACTGTGGAAAAGACAAAAGACTCGATTTAAACAAGGAAGTAGGTTACAATGAAACGGCAAGTCTCTGCATTCTTGCCATCAGTAAAAGTTGGAATTAGAGAATTGTTAGAGGAAACGAAGAATGTGATACTTCAATATTGTTGAAATTTTAGATTTCTTACAAGGAGAGACATCCTAGATTGCCACGTCCTTATGGGGAGAGCTCATGATTTCCCTAGCTGAGTCATTAGGGACATACAACATTACATTTAAGATGTACAATGTGATGATTTGGTCCATGTATATATTGTAAAATAATTACCACAATAAGGTCAATTAACACCTTCATCACTTCATATAATTACCGTTTTTTCTATGTATGACCAGAACGTTTAAGATCTACTCTTAACAACTTTCAGGTATATAATACAGTGTTGTTTATTATATTTCTGTGCTGTGCATTAGATCCCCAGAACTTATTAATCTTATAGATGTAAGTTTATAACTTTGACCAACCACTCACTATTCCCTCCCTCCCCCCATTCCCAGGGAACACCATTCTATTTTCCATTTTTATGAGTTTGGCTTTTTTTTTTTTTTTCAGATTCCACATAAAGTGAGAATATATGATGTTTCTCTTCATATGTATTTCACTTAGCCTAATGCCCTCAGTGTCCATCCATGTTCTTGCAAAATGCAGGATTCCTTCCTTTTTGTGGTTGAATAATACTCCATTGTATGTATATGTATATATATATACACACAACATTTCTTTATCCATTAACCATCAGTGAACACTTACATTGTTATCTTGACTGTTGTGAATAATGCTGCAGTGAACATAGGGGTGCAGATAACTCTTCAAGATAGTGATTTCATTTTCTTCAGATATATATCCAGGAGTGGAGTTACTAGATCATAAGGTTGTTTAATTTTTAATTTTTTGAAGACCCTCCATACTGTTTTCCATTATGTCTGTACTAGTTTACATTCCCACAGATACTGTACAAGGGTGCCCTTTTCTGCACTACTTCAATGAGACTTGTGTCTTTTTGATAATAGCCATTCTAAGAGGTATGAGGTGACATTTTATTGTAGTTTTTCTTTGCATTTCCCTGATGATCAGTGATGCCGAATATCCTTTCCTGTGCCCTTGTAATTTCTGTGTCTTTGGAAAAACGTCAATTCAAGTTCTCTGTCCACTTTTTAGATGTTTATATTGCTATTGAGTTGGAGTTCCTTATATATTTTGGAGATCAACCCCTTGTCAGATAAATGGATAGCAAACATTTTCTCCTATTCTGTAGGTTTGCAATATTTTCTCTCCTTCTGTATATTGTTTTCATTTTTTTGATTCTTTTCTCTTGCTGTGTAGAAGCTTTTTAGTCAATATAATCACACTTGATGATTTTAGCTTTTATTGCTTATGGTTTTGGTGTCCTATTAAAAAAAACAAAATCCTTGCCAAGACTTATTTCAAGAAAGTTTTAGCCTGTGTTTTCTTCTAGTACTTTTATAGTTTCAGATCTTTTAAGTCCTGAAATTCATTTCTTTTTTTTTTTTTTTTAAGATTTTATTTATTTGACACAGAACACAAGCAGGGGGAGCAGCAAAGGGAGAGGGAGAAGCAGGCTCTCTGCTGAGCAGGGAGCCTGATATGGGGCTCGATCCCAACACTCTGGGTTCATGACCTGAGCTGAAGGCAGATGCTTAAGCAACTGAGCCATCCAGGCACCCCTTGAAATCGATTTCAAAATAATTTTTGCTTGTGGTATAAAATCGGAGTACAATTTTATTTTTGTGTGTGTGAATATCCAGTTTTCCCAACCTCTCTTGAAGACACTGTCCTTTCCCCACTGACTATTCTTAGCTTCCTTGTCAGATATAGTTGACTAAGTATGTGTGAGTTCCATTTCTGTTCCATTGGTCTGTGTGTCTGATTTTATGCCAGTACCATACTACTGTGATTACTATAGCTTTGTAACAAAATTTGAAATCAGGAATTGTGATGTCTCCAGCTTTGTTCTTCTTTGGCTATTTGGGGTCTTTTGTGGTTCCATATATATATGTTAAGATTTCTTTTCTCTTTCTTTGAAAAATGCCATTGGAATTCTGATAGGGATTGTATTGATTCAGTAGATGTATTTGGGTAGTATGGACACTGTAACAGTATTCTTCAAATTCATGACCAATTCATGAACAGAATTCTTCCAGTTCCAATTACCTTTCTATTTGTGTTGTCTTCAGTTTCTTTCATCAGTGTCTTATCATTTTCAGCATACAGGTTTTTCATCTCATTGGTTAATTTTGTAAGCATTAATTTTATACTATTATAAATAGGATAGTATTCTCTTTTACTTTTTTAAAAAGATTTTTAATTTGAGAATGAGCATGAGCAGGGGGTAGGAACAAAGGGAGAGGGAGAAGCAGATTTCCCACTGAGCAGGGAGCTTGATGTGGGGCTCGATCCCAGGACCTTGCGACCATAACTTGAGCTGAAGACAGATGCTTAACCGACTGAACCACCCCAGTGCCCTGGGTATTAGTCTTTATTTTTCAGGTAGTTTATTGTTAGTGTATAAAAACACAAGTGATTTTTGTATGTTGATTTTTGTACCATGAAACTTTACTGTATTAGTTTATTCAACAGTTCTAACAGGTTTCTTTTGGGGAGAGCATTGGTGGAGTCTTTAGAATTTTGTATATATAAGGTTATATCATCTGCAAACACAGTTTTACTTCTTTCTTCCAATTTATATGTCTTTTATGTGTTTTTCTTTCTTAATTGCTCTGGTGAGGACTTCTAGTACTCTGTTGAAATGTGTGTACCTTTTGTATTTTTCTGGATTTCAGCAGGAAATCTTTAAATCTTTCACTATGGAGTATGATGTTAGCTGTGGTTTGTCTTATATGCCATATATGGCCTTTAATTGTGTTGAGGTACATTCCTTCCACACCCAATTTGTTGAGACTTTTTTTTTTTTAATCATGAAAGGATTTTGAGTTTGGTCAAATGCTTTCTCTGCATCTGTTGAGATGATCTTGATTCTTATCTTTCATTCTATTAATGTAGTATATTACATTTATTGATTTCTATATATGGAATTATCCTTGTATGTCAGATGCAAGGGAAATAAATCCCACTTGATCATGGTGTATAATTCTTTTAAAAGCTAGTATTTTGTAGAGAAATTTTGCCTCCAAATGCATTAGAGATATTGGTCTATAGATTTCTTGTGGTATCCTTCTCTGGTTTTGATATCAGGGTAATTCTGACTTGATAAAATGAGTTTGGAAGTATTCCCTTTTTAGTTTTTTAAAAAAAGAGTTTAAGAGGGAGTGATGTTAATTCTTTAAAAGTTTGGTAGAATTCCATCCGGTCCTGGATTTTCCTTTGGCCATCTCAGGGACTTCAATATCTCTAGGATATACCCAGCCACCTTTGAGGGCAAAGGGCAGCACAGTGTCTAAGAGACTCTTGAATTAATCATCAGAAAAGTTTTTATCTTTTGAATGGCTGTGTTATAGTTTCCTGTTGTTGTCATATTCAGAGTGACAGCTGTGAGTAACTTTTGTCCATCAAAGATATCACCATCACTGATCCTAGGGAAATTTTCACTACTGGAAGTTGGTATTCATAGATTTGTCCTATCTTATGGATCATCGTATTTGGAGAGCTGATGCTGTGTGAGACCCTCTATCCCATCATTGCTGAACTATTAACAGGTCATCTCCTTTCAGAACAAGCTGAAACTGATGCTGTTCTGTTAGTCACCATACAGTACATCATTAGTTTTTGATATAGTGTTCCGTGATTCCTTGTTCACGTACTACACCCAGTGCTTGTTGTTTTGATTTTAGGCTTAATGTTTTAATTGGTTCCTTGAATTTGGATTAAGAGCAATAGGAGATAGGAAATATAGCCAGATGGACTTGTATACTATTAACCTACTCTTTTGAGGAACACATGCACACACAGAGGTTTGTGTACAATCTTAAGGGCTCAGTCAGAAATGTCAAATATCTTTTGCTCCAATAATGTTTCAAAATTCAGAAGGTTAAAAAGAAATTATTACTACTCATGGTATTTATTATGACTTGGCTATAGGTAGGCTGGGTGATTTTGCTGATGGTGGCTCAGTTTGGCTGGGCAGATCTTTGGGTCTTGGTTAAGGCTAATTTACATAATGGACAGTCAGTAGCTGCTGCCTGCTGTGGGATGGCCTTGGCTGGGATGATTGGCTCAATAGTACATATTTCATCCTAACATAGGCAGATTTTTAGGGCATCGCAGAGGGCTATCAGAGGAAGAAAAAATGCTTAAGCCCTTAATCATCTCTGCTCACATCAAGTTTGTCCATTTCCCATTGGCAATTCAAATGACCAAGGTCAGTCAGTGTGAGAAGACACTGCCAAATGGTAGGGCTGCAGAGGCAATGCCCAACTAGACTCCTTAGGGGAGGTCTAGTTTACTGACTGGCTGTATCATAGAACTTTCTTCTAAGGAAGCTTCAAAACTTTTGAAGTGGACCATAATTTAAATGTACACTGTGTGCCATTCTACCACTCATATAGAATGTAGGCTTTGTAATACTACCCTCTCCTTCTCGGCTCTCTGATGGAAAAGAATGCCCTGTTGAGCATGCTCAAGGAGCAAAAATATGTCTAGCTATCAAAGAACTGCTCAGCACAGTTTTAGGAAGGTAGAGGTAGGAGGAAATTTCCCACAATCAGGAGTTCAAAAATGGTATACAACATTGAGCTGAAAAGGAATCTAACTTTCCAGAACTTGGGCCCTGTGATAAAGTAGTTCTCAATTTGAGGGATACTGATCCCTTTGAGAAATGTCATACAAATTTGGAACCTCATTTCCTAAAAATTTACACTTTCATAGCATTTTGTATACCATTTCAAGCATTTCATGCTCTCCCTAAATGACTTAATCTCTAATGGGGAAAACAGAAACCTCTCTAAATATTTCAATTTGAGAGAATTTAATGAAGAGAATTGGTTACACAGATTCTGGAAGGGATAGAAATACAAAATGAAAGAGGGCCTGGGTGAGCTGAAAGGAGGGGTAATAGACATGAGAAACTATTAAGGGCCCTGGAGTGGAGCCCAGTGAGCTTTGACATAGGAGTGCATGGTTGGAGACCCTGGGCTCTTGCTTCTGCTGCTATTGGAGACACACACAGAAGTCAGAAACCAGAAGACAGTTACCTCTTTCTGCCTCTGGACTCTGAATATCTCACCAGGGTCTTCCAGCAGCAGAAAGTGGTCAGATACCACTGTCAAGGAGACCCAAAAAAGGTAGTTTGAAGACTCTAACGTGTCTACAATAGAGAGTAGAGCAGGGATGGATGGAAAATGGGGATTGAGAATAGGCAAATGACCATTCCAGTAGCCAAAGCGCAAACAGTAGATTTAAATAAGGATATGTGGATATTTAACAAAACTCAAGGACATGAGTAATACCAAAATGTGTGTGTGTGTGTGTGTGTGTGTGTGTGTGTGTGTGTGTGTCTAAATTCCAACAATATGCTCCCTTCTGGCCATTGATAGAATACTAACACTTAATGAATGCCTGGTACATGCCAGACACAGACTTGAGTACATTACTAATATATCCACAACTATTGCAGCCTAATCTTCTTACTTATTTTACTGAAAACCCAAATATTAGTGTCTTTGGAATGAGACACCTTTGTTTGCATTCCCAAATCAATTATTTACTTAAATTAGGGAAGTTTCTTGACATGTGTCTCAGTTTCCTTACTTGGACAATGCTATCCATCAGTGGTATTTTTAATGACCATTTTTTATTTAAGACCATTGAGGGGTGCCCGGGTGGCATGTTCAGCTTCCAACTCTTGGTTTCAGCTCAGGTTATGATCTCAGGATCATGAGATGGGGTCCCACAAGGGGCTTGGTGCTTAGACAGAGTCTGCTTGAGTTTCTTTTCCCTCTTCCTCTAACCCTTTCTCTCGTTGGCTTACTCTCTCTCTAATAAATAAATCTTTGAAAAAAAAAAAAAAAAGACCAGGGAAACAAACGAGTAGAATGCCTGGTGCGTGTTTGCTGTAATAATTATTGCTTTTCCTTTAATATCAGATAAGGAGTTTGGTGAATTTGAAATATTGATTGCAGTAATGGTTAGTCTTTTATTCTTCCCAATGTGCATGCCCTTCGTAATATGACTCTGCAGCTCCTCCCATAAAGAGGAAGAATCTGTCTTCCTCCACTCTGAATGTGGCAGAGTGACAGTGTGCCCATTCTGAGCCTTGGCCTTGAGCAGTCTGGCATTTTTATAGTCAAATTTTTGGAGCCCTTTTTAGCCACCATGAGAAGCATCCTACGTAGGAGGTTGAGAGACTACCACGGAGCTTAGTCAACCTGATTCAACCCAGTGAAGGCCACAGACATGCGGAGACCCCAGCCAAGGTCAGAAATCCAACACTCTGCGGACCATCCAGCTGACCACAGTTATATGAACAAGGCTGTCCTAGCACAGCCAGCCTCCAGCCAACTTCTGTATTGCTTCTCTAAATAAATGGTCAGTGTTTTAAGTCACTAACTTTTGATGTGATTGGTTATGTGACAATGATAACTCACTGAATCAATGGGCTATTATTAATACTAAGTAGTATTAATACTGTATTATTAGTACCGATACTAATAGCTTATACACTGTTTTACACATGATAGATGACACACCTCTATAATTAACCAAAAGAACTAGCTACAGTATAACTTCTTAAATTTCCTCATCTCCTCTGTATGGTTCTCAGAGCCTGTGCCAAACTGAGGCATTTCCCCAGAGAAGTGGTAGTGTTCGCCTTATAACTGGTGCTTGCTATGTGGGGATGATAGGCAGGATTTTGAGGGATTCAGGAGCTTTCCAATTGCCTGGCAACGACTTGGCAGGACCTGGGCATGGCCTAGACCACCACCAGTAGAGCTTGCTGAAATCCCAAGTTCTCGTTCCTTCTGTGGTATCCTCCCATTCAGGGCTGCTAAAGCTTCTCATCGGCCCCTCAGATTTCCAGAAGCCAGGAGGCTGTCTTCCCTAGACTGTCTATATTAATCTAAATGCCTGCTGTTAGCTATCTGACGGCTTGATTAGGGCTAAATAATCCACTTCTGAAGTGGCTCACTCAGAAGACTGGCATTCTGGGTCTGGCCGGCAGTAGGCCTCAGTTCCTCTCCACACGAACCTTCCCACGGTCTCCCTAGATAGTCTCACAACATGGGAGCTGGGTTCTCCCAGAATGAGTAAGAGGGAGCAAGTCAGAAGCTTCGGGGCTCTCTATGCCCTAACCTCATACATTCCTCATTTCACTACTTTTTTTTTTTTTTTTTTTTTTTTTT